>NC_134259.1:11253569-11565712 GCF_965152275.1 Natator depressus | reverse complement strand
CTGAGGGATCTAAATTGAGTGGCCATGGCAGAAAATGTTGGCGTGGGTGCCTCTGCCTCAGTTTCCCCATCTGTAAAATAGGGAGAATAGCACTTGCCTACTTCGCATGGGGTTGATGAATCGCTTTATGCTTTGAATTCTAGCCAAATGTGGCTTCAAAGAGTTTGGTTGCCTCATGTGCTTGCAATATTTAGGCTCAGGAAGTTACTGTTTTACATTTTTGTTGTCGTGAGGGACACTGGGTTGCCCCCCCCCACACACACACACACACCACTACTGGATCAGTTGTTGGGCATCCATTATGCCTACCTCACATGATCAGCTGCCTGCACTTTCATTGTACTCTGATTCCACTGAAGAATGTCTCTTGCCCCTACAAACAACCTACAGTCCTTCTATGAGCAACACATCTGGAGGGAAGCTGGATAGAAAAGAGCCCTTGCCCTGCGACATTTGGGTTATACCATAATCCCTGATGCTTTGTGGAGACATGCAAAAATATAGCTGGAATTGAAGGGGTTCCCCCGCCCCCCCCCCCCGACACCATTGCGGTTAGCTCTGCTGAATGGGCAGCGAGATAGTTTAGCTGCAGAATGGAAGTGTGCTGTTCGGGAAAGACAATAAGACAAGGTCCGGATAGGACATAGGAATAATGCCCCTTCTGGATCTGACTGGTGAGCTCAGTTTCTGTTCATCTTTTGTGGGGGAAGAATAAAACCGTTCGCAAATGAGATGTATGGACGCATCTTTGATTTAAAACTAACAGAGCCAGATCCTTGGTCAGTTCAGTATTGGCCTGTTTATGCCACTGCAGATTAGATCCCCCAACTTGCATGTGCATTAGCAAGCTGCCATGAGAGGCAGCAAGGTCTAGTAGATGGAGCGCTAGACTGGAGAGTTGCGTTCTAGTCCCCATTCTGTCACTGACCATGGTTAAGTCACGTCCCCTCTCTGTATCGGTTTCTCCCTTCTACAGTCTTTTTTAGACTGTAATCTCCTTGGGGAAGACACTGTCGCCTGTGATGTCAGTACAGCTCCTGGCATGATGGGGCTCTGGTCCTGGCTGGGGTTTCTAGGCACTGCCATCATACGACAGATAAATTGCCAATGCAGCCCTTGTTGCAAAGTTTCGGCTCCCCTGCGACATGAGTGAGACGACACTGCTTCGTTCGGTGACATGCGTTCAAAGCAGGCCTAGTAGCAGTGAGGACACTTTACACCCACTCTCGAGAGATCCGAACATGGCAGCAAAGCTCCCCGGCTTTTGAAATGAAAGCAAGCAGCAGCCACGTCTAAACGAAACCCACATGTTGGCAAACCACCAGGCGGAAACACAAACAAAATGACACTGCAATTATCCGCTGCCAATCTCCTCCTCTGCGTGCTGCGAAACTTGGCTCCCAGGCTGCCTCCCATCCTGCTTTAAAATGTAAAACTATTTTTAAACTGGCTGAATCATTTTTCGAAGCTGGAGCTCGGCCCAAAATAGATCCACTTCTCGGAGTCTGAGACAATCCAAGCACACTGGCCAAATTCCAGTCTGGGGAAACGCATTGTGCCTACCTAAAAACTCCGGTCCCATGGTTTCAACTCGAGAGGGTATTTCTCTGGCCTTGGGAGTTGTGTGGTGTCTGAGTTAAAGGTGCGGTTGGGATGGTTGCTTCACAAATGCATAGTAAGATGGTGTTTGCACTGGAAAGCTTGCAAGCTATGGGCTTGCTCCTGCAGACACTTACACTTGTTCTTGTATCTTGCTGAAGTCTTGCTCAGGTCCTGTGATCAAGAAAGCGTTTCGATGGGCATGTGCCGGACAGCGATGCTTTCCTGCATCAGGGCCCAGGTGAACATACCTCTCCAGGCTCAAATGCAGGACACTGTGATTTAGACCCCAGATGACAGAGACAGACATTCATGCAAGAAAACTGAAATATCTGTGGGATTCCCTCTTCCTGCGTCAATAACTCTCCATAACTTCTGTTTGTCTCTCTTTCTGAGTAGGACACTGGGGTGAAATCCTGGCCTCATTGACGTCAAGGAGAGTTTTGCAATTAGCTTCAACGAGGCCCAGATTTCACCCTAAATCTGTGTGGAGCCTTGGAACTGTGAGACCCTGAAAACGAGGGTCATTGGAGACTCATGTGGACATGTGTACAGGATGGGGCCCTAATTTAAGACTGATGGGTGTAACAAGCAATGCGGGAGGGAAGATTAAGGCAATGGAGATGGGAATTCATAGATTAGCCATGGGCCTAAGGCAATGCTCATCAAAGTTAAGACTCAAAGAGCTCTGGAGTTGTCCCCATGAGCACAACTAGCTGGTCTTGAATCACCTGAGTCGTGAATCAAAAGTCAGCGGCTGTTTGGGTCTGTGGATAGGATCTAGCCCCAGCTCTGCCACTGCCCTGCTGCGCCCTTAGGTAAGTCTCTGCCCCTCTCTGCCTCAGTTTCATAGAATCATAGAATATTAGGGTTGGAAGGGACCTCAGGAGGTCATCTAGTCCAACCCCCTGCTTGAAGCAGGACCAATCCCCAATTTTTGCCCCAGATCCCTAAAAGGCCCCCTCAAGGATTGAACTCACAACCCTGGGTTTAGCAGGCCAATGCTCAAACCACTGAGCTATCATCAAAAACAAATCATCTCACACCCTTTATCTAAAGTGTTACCAGTGATGCTGGAGGCCTGATCTGCGCACCCCCATGTACAGTCGACTGATTCCATTGGCTTTTCAGGAAGATCAGCATTCTGCTGGGTTAGGTCAGTGTCAAATAACTCCGCGTGGTGTTGAGTCATTGAGAACACATTAGCAAGTGCTTATGCGGTAGGTAGAAAGGGAGAATGTCTCTCTGCGTAGACCACTGGGCTGGAAAGACAAGAGGCATGGGGTTGTGTTTGCAGTGGTGGCTTTGGGCAAATTGTCTTCCTCCTCTGCTAACAATCTT
Source organism: Natator depressus (assembly GCF_965152275.1). Lineage (NCBI taxonomy): Eukaryota > Metazoa > Chordata > Testudines > Cheloniidae > Natator > Natator depressus. The sequence goes on along the minus strand of NC_134259.1, from coordinate 11,562,772 downwards.
GGCCCACCCTTTGGGTAGTGGGGTGAGATCCACAGATGGACAATCCAGATCACAGCTGAGCATTATTAGCAACAAATGTGGGAGCTTCTCCTGAAATGTGCTCATCTCGGTCTTCCTCTTGGAATATTAAAGCCTGTCTGCAGATGCCTCTTTAAAAGAGAAGTAATTAGGGTCAGAGCCGCTCCATATGGGTTTACAACCCATGAGTCACTTTTACACGGGTTGTTTTTCACACCGCATCAGCATGCCCCACGTGTGGCTGGTATGCAATCAGGAAGTGGTGGTTTACAAGAATTGATGGGGCTTTTTCTTCTAGAAACAAATAGCATCAGCTGATTTCAAAGAAATGACTGAGGAAGGGCTGGGCCTCCTCTGTGATGGTACAAGGGTTGTTTACAGTAACAATACCGAGCTCACAGCCTTTTTCATTGGTAGATCTCAAAGCGCTCCACAAAGGAGGTCAGGATCATTATCCCCATTTTGATCCCCCAGGATCATTATTCCACAGATGGGGAGACTGAGGGCCAGGGGGAGGACGTGCAGTGAATTGGCCAAAGTCACCCAGCAGGAGAGCTGGGACTTGTCCCAGTCATGTGCGTTATCCAGTACACCATACTGTCTCCCTTAAAAATGTCTTGTCCCACAGAGCAGGTGTGAGAGATGAATGGGCCATTTTTGCTGTGTCACCCTAGAGCAGCTCACTGAAGCCAAGTGGAAGTTGAGTCGCAGTGGTGTAACTGAGAGAAGAATATGGTCTAACATTGGCCTTCGGGGGTGACAGTTACAAGAAAGCAGAGAGTCCTGTTCCCTCTTGACACTCCTGGCCATGACTTTGGCTCATCTAAAGCCAAGAACTGAGCCCGGTGATATTTTTTGGCCAAAACTTTTTTTGCTAAAAAATGCAAATTCTGGTTGACTGAAACATTTCAAGAATTCATGTTGACTTTTGGCAAATGGTTTTTGTTTTTTTAAGGGGGGCTAAGACCACAAAACAGAGCAGGTGGTCCGGCTGCCTACTTTTACGCAATAGCCAGGTGGCTAGGGCATTCACCTGGGAGAGGGGTGACCAGGGTTCAAGTCCCTGCTTCAGAAGAGGGGTTCAAACCTGGGTCACCCCATCCCAGGAGGAGGCGGTGTTTGTGTCACGGCCACCAGTATTGGGGGGTGCCACCTTGATTTTATGAATCTACCCCAAAATTTCATTTGTTTCATTAAAAAAAATTTTTTTTTAAATGCCCAAAATTGAAACAAAACATTTCAGTTTTGACCTGAAATGAATTTTTTTCTCCCATTCTGATTCACCGAAAAGTCTGAAATTTCAGTTCAGGGTTGAACCAAAGCAAACTTTTTATTTTATTTCATTTTGTTTTTTCAGAACGGCTAGTGAACCGAAAAAAACCCAGTTGTTCACAGAGCTCTAGGTAAACCAGTTCCTAAAGAATCCATCCCAGGGCCAGGGCCTTATCTGGGGTAAATCTGCATAGCTCTATGAAGTTAAGTGGATTTGCACCAGCTGAGTATTTTGCCCTCCTTTTTTGAGTGACGTTTCATTGGGCTGTTTTATATCCAGTTTCCCTTCCCAAGTTTGAAGAAGACTGGTATCTGGCTTGAATTACAGCTGTGAGATTGAGCCCACGTGCTGTCTGAGATCTTGGAAAGTCTTCCTGTTAAATTCTCCTAGCCTCTTTATAGGTTTCTAGGGCACTAGAGCTGTCTATTAGTCAGAGACATTCAGTAGTGTTACATCAGTCTATGAAATATCTCATTTTGCCTGTCAAATCACCAGCTGCATAAGCCAAATGAAAACGAATCAATGACATTTGGTTTGGTTTGGAAAAGTTCCCTTGAAGGCACTTAGACCTGGATCCACAAAAGTGAGGTAGGTGCCTAAGTCCCGTTTTTAGGCTACATTGCGATCCACAAAATTCCCATTTTGCTGCCACCGAACCTTGTAGGTGCCTAAACTCGCTCGGCTCTGAAACAGACAGAATAACAGTTTCCCTCGACGCCTGTGTTCCTGCTCGCTATGTATCCAGCACAATCATCTGCTAGTAACAACTTCTGGGGAGAGCTGGTCAGAAAACAGAATAGCAGCCCTGTGGGGAAATGCTGACATTCTGAAAATTTGTTTTTGTTCCAAATGGTGGTGGTGGGGGGGCTAACCAGAAATTGGAAATTTAGCAGAATGGAAATTCCAAAATTTTTTGATTCTGAAGCTTTTTGATAGGGTAAAACCATTATAATAGCAAATATTCAATATATTTTATATATGGAACATTATAATTATTATAAGTCAGAACTATTTGTTTTTACCTTGATTAAACAATTAATTTCCATGTAAGATGATGTGTTCCCCTGAAAGGATTAAATCTGAACAAAACTGCTTTTTCCAATGGAAAGTGGCTCCATCGACATTTTTCGACTCTCTCTACTTCTGGGCAGGAATGACCTAGGCTACTAATCAAACTGGAGATTGGGGGCCAGATTCTTCTAATTTACATCACCCGTAACTCAGCTAACTTGGAAAATGCTGGTGAAGGCAGAGCAGAATAAGCCCTTGGAGGTCAAACAATGCTTTGCACTCTTGGAGTCATAGAATTTAAGTCCAGAAGGGACCACTAGATCATCTATTCTGACCTTCTGTGTGTCACAGGCCATCAACACCACCCAGCACCCGCTCACTAACCCGACACCTGCAATGAGACCAAATTATTACAGTCCACAGGAGACTAGAGCATTATATGTCACAGGCAGAGAGTAGGAGGGACCGAGGTGCACCAGCGCTCAAGGACCCTGCAATGGCAAGGAAATGATTGTGAGATATACCTAGATAATCCTGGCAAGTGACCCACACCCTGCAGAGGAAGGTAAAAAAAACCCCAAGGTCACTGCCCGGGGGAACATTCCTTCCCGACCCTCAGTTAGACCCTGAGCATGTGAGCAAGAACCAGCCAGCTGAGCACCTGAGAGAAAGAATGCTCAGTGCCACCTCAGAACTCTGGCCCACCCCATCCAGTGTCCCATCTCCAGTCGTGGCCATCCCTGATGCTTCAGAGGAAGGAGCTGGGGAACAAAAACAGAATATGTTGGATGGGGGGAATACCTTCCTGACCCCTGCCAGTGGCCAGCTGAACCCCTGAATCATGAGCTTTTAGGAACACAAGACATAACCCCAGGGTTCTCAAAGCACTCCTAGCCCTCGAGGTGGGTTGAGGAGACTAATCCAAACTAGTAAGACCCTGATCCAGCAAAGTGCTTAAGCACTTGCTTCACTTTAAGCACGTGGGTAATTCCATTGAAGTCAAACCTGATCTTAAGTCCTGCTCCAGCAAAGCACTTAAGTTAAGACCAAGGATGGCAGTAGAGGGATTGTTTTAAAGTGGTACAAGTGAGTGTATCTAGAAGTCAGGGGATGAAATGGAGCACAGGGAAATGCAAACTGAACTCAACGCGTTCTTGACAGTGGGATCTGCGAGGTCGTTGAGCAGAATGCCAAGCACTTGGAAACCCCACTGCTAAGATATGCAAGACTAGACACAAGGACACACACAATTTAGGATTGTAGTATATATGAATAGAGTAGTATCTCTTTAAATAGTCTGAGTTCCTTAGTGGCACTCACCACTTACCATGCCACCAGAAACTAGTCCAAGCCAGCTATATACATCATGCTGGCTGGATCATGTTAATAATCATGTTTGTGTAGAGGAAACATGATTATTCGGGATCCAGCTCTGCCCAGGCCATTCCTGCATATTGTTAGTTGTCACCTGGGGGGGACCTAGGGGTTACAGTGGACGAGAAGCTGGATATGAGTCAGCAGTGTGCCTTTGTTGCCAAGAAGGCCAATGGCATTTTGGGCTGTATAAGTAGGGGCATTGCCAGCAGATCGAGGGATGTGATCGTTCCCCTCTATTCAACATTGGTGAGGCCTCATCTGGAGTACTGCGTCCAGTTCTGGCTCCCACAGTACAAGAAGGATGTGAAAAAATTGGAAAGCGTCCAGCGGAGGGCAACAAAAATGATTAGGGGACTGGAACACATGATTTATGAGGAGAGGCTGAGGGAACTGGGATTGTTTAGTCTGCGGAAGAGAAGAATGAGGGGGGATTTGAAAGCTGCTTTCAACTACCTGAAAGGGGGTTCCAAAGAGGATGGATCTAGACTGTTCTCAGTGGTAGCAGATGACAGAACAAGGAGTAATGGTCTCAATTTACAGTGGGGGAAGTTTAGGTTGGATGGTAGGAAAAACTTTTTCACTAGGAGGGTGGTGAAGCACTGGAATGCATTACCTAGGGAGGTAGAATTCCAGTGGTGGAATTCCAGTGGTGGAATCGCCTTCCTTTGAAGTTTTTAAGGTGAGGCTTGACAAAGCCCTGGCTGGAATGATTTAGTTGGGGTTGGTCCTGCTTTGAGCAGGGGGTTGGACCAGATGACCTCCTGAGGTCCCTTCCAACCCTGATACTCTCTGATTCTATGATCTCTTGCTCTTTACCCAAAGGTGCAATCTTGCACTGACTGAGAGAAAGCTGGATGGGTCTGTTAGGATCTTGTCCAGTTCTAATTCCAACAGCTGCTCATTTTTGTGTTTAAATATGGGGCTGGATGCACAGAGCTACAGCCCAGTCAATGGGGACATGCTGATTTACACCACCTGATGATCTGTCCCCTCGTCTCTGAATCGGACTAAAAACTGAACCTCAAACATGCTCCTCTCCAATTACCCCAACCTTAAGTTTGGAAGAAATTTGTTATCTGTCATAGCTGAATGTCTGGATGAAACCGCTTTCAGAGGGAAGTGGTTAGGCCCCGTGTATTTGCATTCAAATGAGCACAAGCAGTGCAGCAGTTGGTTTCCTGTGTTGCCTTTCATGAGCGGATGGAAAGAACGCCCTTTTCAAGTTTGGTGCTTTCATGGTGAACTCTCAGCGCCTGCAATGTTTGCCACGGAGCGTAATCTGACGAAGGATCGCTCTGAAGCATGCACTCTGCAGTGCGGCGGCTTTATGTAAGGAAAGAGGGCAATGCCAACCTACAGCCATCTGTCATCATTCTATAAATATACCGTATGCAGAGTAAATGCACAACACCCGAGCTGCTTAGAGATTCCCATCCAGTCTCACCCAGTGCTCTGGCTGGCAGGAGCCTGCAGGAATGTGCCATAGCTCGGGTTATCTGGACCCCATTTGGCCTCTCTTCTTTGCCAGCTCTGCAATGTTCCTGCATCCTCAGCTCCAGAAGTTGGGGGTGGTTTAGATCTGGGGTGTTGCTCCATCCTCGCCTCCATCCTCAGGGGGTGTTTTAGATCTGGGGTTCTGATCCTGTCTTGCTTTTGCACCAACTTAATGGGCCCGAAATCTGGTTTTGCTTCATTTAAAATGTGACTCCCAAGAGAACAAGCCCAACTCTCTTCAGCTACAGCAGTGTAAATGGGGTGTGCCGGCAGGGCCACGTTCTGATGGCAGTTACGCCGGTGTCATCCTGGAGTAACTCTGTTGAAGTCAATGAGCTCACTCTGGATATACATGGGTGCAGCTGTGAACAGAATCTGACCTAAGGGAGTCACGGCAGGGTACGTGAGATCAAAACTGGCCCTGGACATATAGAATACAGAGGGCTGCCTGATGGCTGTGTGATTGGCACTGCCGCTGGGCAGCTTTACAGAGGAGTACTGTGTCCAGTTTTGGGCCCCACACTACAAGAAGGATGTGGAAAAATTGGAAAGAGTCCAGCGAAGGGCAACAAAAATGATTAGGGGTCTGGAACACATGACTTATGAGGAGAGGCTGAGGGAACTGGGATTATTTTGTCTGCAGAAGAGAAGAATGAGGGGGGATTAGATAGCTGCTTTCAACTACCTGAAAGGGGGTTCCAAAGAGGATGGATCTAGACTGTTCTCAGTGGTAGCTGATGACAGAACAAGGAGTAATGGTCTCAAGTTGCAGTGGGGAAGGTTTAGGTTAGATATTGGGGTGCATGAGCTGAGCTGAGAAATGACCTTATGGGCAAAAAAAGCTGGAAGCTGAAGTTTTCTGATGGTTTTGCCTGACAAAGGTCCAGATCCTTCAGCTGGTATAAACCAGCAGAGCTCCTCTGAAGTTGAAGCTAGACAGACTTCAATCAGTTGATGGTCTGGCCCGGTGTGTTTTCTATGCCTTGCTCGGAGCCATGAAAATGTAAAGCCCTCTATGAAATGGTACGCTTAAGCTCTTGAGGGTGGAAAAGTCTGTAAAGCCAGATTTGATGGCGTGGCATATGTAATACGCTAGAGGAATAATGATGAATTCTTTCCAAAGGTTCTAGCAAAGTGTTTACCCAGGGCTGGGTGAATACAGTGGCGTGACAAAGAAAACAGAGCCCTGCCCTATACACCGAGTGCGTGGTGAGCTTGCCAGATCTGACCGAACCCTATCTTTTTCCAACAGCAGCGAATGTAGTAACCAAAAAATAATTGCTTCCACCACAGAGTTAACAGGCTGGACTTCACAACTCGGTAACCTGATGCTTCTTCTGTAGAGAAGTGTTCAGAGTCACTTTCAATACTGGGCCAAATTTTGCTCTTGGTTACAACTGTATGAATCTGGAGTGGCTCCCTTGGCTTAACCTGAGCTCCATTCTAAATAGGAATAGAATTTGGCACTCTCATATAATATATATAATATCTCTAAAGCTATGGGGAGAGGGGACTCACTCTGCTCTTCATGATCCAGATTCTCATCTCAGTAATACCAATGTGAATCCATTGACTGACATGAATCAATCAGGATTTGCACCAATGGAAGTGAGCTCAGAACTTGGCACTGTGTGTTTAACTCTCCATCGATGGACCTTTGAATTTACACATTCAAACAGAGGAGAACGGCCGCCTGGCACACGACTGATTGCGGCTATCTTCATTTACCAAAAAAATCTGTTTTCTTTATTAATGTGGTTCCATTCTTATAATTTGTGGGTGGGGGTGGGTTGTCTGCTTGTTTTTCCCTTGAAGTGAAAATGCAATTCTTGCAGAGATCTTGCCCCAGCAGATTTTCAAACGTAATGGCAAATTTGAAATCGCCGAGAGGACTGGGCGCGAAGTCCTGAAACTGCAGCATGGTTGCAAACTTTTGCATAATCCTGTGCAAAAATTCATGACGGCTCTCATGTTGAGTGGCTTGCCCTTCAGAGCTTTGAAGGGGTATTCCCAGCTCCCAGACTCCAAAATTGAGTCAGGACCCCCAAATACAGAGATGAAAAAGAATCTTTCATGTGTCTTCTGGTTTTTCAAACTTGAGGGTGCATTTGGTCACTGGTGCACCTCAGTCCATCCTGTTCTCTGCTTGTGGCACATAATAGTCTCGTCTTCTTGAGGGTCGTAAGACTTTGGTCACATTTCGATTGGTGGGTTTAGTGTGCAGGTGCTGGGTGGGGTCGGTGGCCTTTGTTTTACAGGAGGTCAGACCGGATGATCTGGTGGTCTCCTCTGGCCCGTGACACTCAGGTCAGACTTTCCAGCTTTCCCCCGCAATGATGAAGGCTAGAATTGTGGTATTTTACCCCGAAAGCTGAAATTGTCACATGGTAACATGACTGCTGTAGCCGGGGCTTTAAGATGACATCAGGTATTATGAGACTTGTGATAACATTTAGCCTTGTCGACACTGCTAGAAGGGCATTTAGCTTGCAATGCACATCCTAGCACTGTCGCTGCTTTGGTATGATTTCACTGAGTAACTACCCTGATTCTCATGAGGGTGAGCGCAGAATCTGGCTTTTTGTCTGCTTGTTTCAGTGGAGGGTGGTTCCTTCCAAGCTGCCAGCTGTGAGGCTCTTGGTTTCTGAGCCAGGCTCTCATTAGTGGGTGCACCAATTGCACCCCTCGCTCTTGCACCCACCTCTGGATACTTGGGCACACAACTTTTGCATAAGTTAGGCACTGCATTCATGTGCATGCAGTCATGGGCACCTGGCTCTGATATGGTTAGGGGAGTAGTAACAGCAAAGGGAAGGGAGAGGTCAATCCTGGGAACCAAATGGAGGCGTCTAACAAGTTCTAAGCTTGACGTCACCATGACGGATAACGTTCTTCTTTTTACCGATGACTATATACTGGCTTCTCTATTCCTTTAAATGCTGTCAGCCTCTTTTTCCCCCAGGATGTGCTCTCATGTGAGTAATATTTATCAGATGGACACACTCAATCTGTGGTGTTTAGCCATGTATCTGTGGTCCGTACTTGGGTGGGAGGCTTCTAAAGCTATCCCTGGTTACTGCAGCAAGTGGTGTTGGTGACTCAAGCACAGAGGAATCTCCCATTGGAGTCTGAGGTGAACCAGTGCCCTGGTGTGGTGGTGTGCTCCTCCAGGTAGCACCTCCACTAAAAGATGGCAGAACTAAGGTCCTCCTGACTGCTTGTGACCTCTTGTGATGACTTTGGTCGATGACTCTTCTATAAATTCTTCCCAGGCTTATGCCAGTTGGCCAACAAGGAATCCACCCACCCATGAGAAGGTGCTGAGCTGTGGACATCATCTCCAGTGTCACTCCCACAAGCCCTATTGACCATCAGCTGCAGAACATCAAGGAAAGTCTGCTGTGGCATTTGCCTGCATGACCATCTGACAAGGGTTCATCCATCATCATATGAGGAGCAGCTTCCATTACTGGCCCGCAAAGCTTGTACAGCGTCAGCAACCATGGAGGGCAATTTTTTCTGGATGAGACACTTAAAAAGGCCAAAGTTTAAAGAAGAGACTTATTGGAGGGACTGTATATTCTACTTGCGACAGCAGGAGAGTGGGTGTTGGACTGCTTGGTTCACCGCTGACTTGCTCTGTGACCTTGGGCCAGGAGTTACTTGTCCAACTATTTAAGAGCTGCTCTGAAACTCAGGCCACTAGCTTTGTCACTCCCCAATATTATAAAATGGGGACAATAAAATTTCCCTGGTTCAAAGGGAACCTTTGAGAAGAGCTCAGTGATTTTTTTTCCGGCAAATAAACTATTCCTCCAAAAAATTTCATCCAGTTCTAGTTCTGAGGCCGACAGGTTTGCAAATGGCTTGGAGAACTGCTAGAGAAGCACAGTGTCTGCTAAGCTTTTTCTCCACTCAGTATCCTGAGCATGTCATTCATTTACACAAAACGTGCCCAGTTCTCCTAGAGGGGCTGAAAAAGCCTCTAAACAACGGGATGACGCTTAGTTGCTCTACTTCAGGGCAGGCCAATCGGATGCTGCTTCCTCATACTGCCTACAGCTGTTCTAAAGTGACAGGAGATACCACACTCCTTGCAGCAATCGCACTAATTATAGAAAATGGGTACTGCAATAAAACTTAAAGCAGAGAGTACAAAATGCCAGGCACGCCTTAATAACACACTTAGCTTTGGGGAAAAGCCAGACAGTTGAAGAGTTCAACTCAAACAAGCTGCCAGGAGTTATAAAAAAAAAATATGGAATTTCCCACAGTGGGGAAACAAATAACAGGGTGTTCTTCAGTGAAGAAAGCAAATTCCTTTTATTCAAATAATACCTGGTGCTTACTGGAAGTCTTGTCTTCATTAGTGATCTAGAAGGAGGAATACAGTAAAACCTCAGAGTAACGAACCTCTCGGGAATGGAGGTTGTTCGTAACTCTGAACAAAACGTTCTGCTGGTTCTTTCAAAAGTTTACAACTGAACATTGACTTAATACAGCTTTGAAACTTGACTATGCAGAAGGAAAATGCTGATTTTCACCATGTTAATTTAAATGAAACAAGCACAGAGACAGTTTCCTGACGTTGCAAATCTTTTTTTTTTTTTTGAAACTTTCCCTTTATTTTTTAGTAGTTTATGTTTAACACAGTCAATGTGCTGTATTTGCTTTTTTTTTTGGTCTCTGCTGCTGCCTCATTGCATATTTCCAGTTCCAAATGAGGTGTGTGGTTGACCGGTCGGTTCATAACTCTGGTGTTGGTAACTCTGAGGTCCTTCTGTATGTGGTGCACTGGCATCACTGATCCTTAACGAGGAGGAGCTGCAGAGAAATAATGCAAAGGGAGCTGGAAAGAATAGAAATGTGGTCAGCCTGGAAACAAAGTGATCTGAAACATGTCACTCCATCAAAAGGAGAAATCTGGGAAGCAGTAACACTTTCTTTCTTTCTTTCTTTCTTTCTTTCTTTCTTTCTTTCTTTCTTTCTATTACATGTGGTAGCACCTATAAGCCTTGCATTTAGGCACCACTCTTGCAAGAACTCATCCCTCTGTGTTCATCGGGCATTTGTATAGCCCTAGCTGCCAATAATTCTCTTTTCTGCTGGTTCGAGGTTCATGAGGGTGCAGGGCAGGGGTTCCTGATGGTGGGTCAGGAGAAAGCAGCTTATGAAGATCTGGCCCCTAATTAGATGCCAGAACAGGAGAAGAGAGCTCTGCCAATAGTGATATGGAACACACCCCTTCTTCTCTTTTGGAGCAGTGTCCTCGGGTTTGAGACCTCTGCCTTTTCTTTGCTGTTTTCCTTTTGTTTCTGTTGAAGCGCTTTCCAAATGCAGGGTGTGGAAGATGCGGCTGCTGCCCCGGGGCAGGGAGGTTGTGTCCTTGCCAGTCACACCACTGGATGTAAGCTTTGGCTCTCACCTTTACTGTGCCCATCCACTGGAAGAAGAAGTGCAATTGTATAATGGGCATGAATACCCTTTATATCAGGAACTTCTGGGGCTGTGCCTCCCCTTCTCATGCACAGTAGAGATATGCAACTCCCTGAGCCCCATGGTTGCGTTGCAACTTGCAAAACGCAGCCTTGTGGATGACATCTCAATGGGCATAGACAAAGGATCTGTTGATAGGAAAGGTCAAAACCCTATAGCCTCTGACTTGATTTGCAAATATCATAGAATCATAGAAGATCAGGGTTGGAAGGGACCTCAGGAGGTCATCTAGTCCAAGCCCCTGCTCAAAGGAGGACCGATTCCCAATATGTGGGGGCACACCCAGAATTAGAGCTGGTCAAAAAAAGTTGACCACACTTCTGTCGAAAGATGCTGTTTCATTGCACCTGAAATGTTTTGCAGACACATACTGGTTCTGATGAAAACTTTTCCAGGTCTAGGATGGAATGGAGAGGAGAGACCCATCCCAGAATTGCCAGTACCCACAGGGACTTGAACTTGGGTCTTCCCCGTCCTGGGTGAGTGCCCTAACCGCTGGGTTTCTGGGGTGGGTTAGCTCTCATGCTTTTCACAACAAATGTTGAAAGGTCGCTGGTTTTGTTCCGCATCGCAACAAAAACGCGTTTCGAAACCTCAACGTTTTTTGCGCCACGGAATTGTTTTCCAGCCAGCCCTGGCCACAGCTCCCACTGGGGCTGGTGTAAGGAGCCCAGGACCCTTTTTGTGCCTGAGTCAAAGATCAGCTAGTTCAGATGGCCCACATGCCAGAGCCTTCCAGTCCTCTGTGCACAACCTACAGAGCACCACTCCCATTCCCAGCATGGCTAGCTCCCTTGCTGTGCTGCCGGTGGTCATGCTTGAAGGACTCCTGCAATGGGATTATGGGTAAGGGAGAGGCTGTTAAAGCTGTCCTGGACTTGGGGTGGGACAGGGACAGTCTCTCTCTTACTGTAGAATGTTGTAGTGATTTATTTAGTATGAGGTAGCACCGGCTTAAAGAAATCAGAGTGGAAGTGAGGAGGGGGTGATATCAGAAAATGGTTGGTAATGTAAGAGCATTTCCCAGAATCTTGTGGTGTTGTCAGGCCAACTTCCCAGCTGACCACAGGGTAGATTTCAACAGGCCTGACACGTTACTTACAGCGCGTTACTCCACATCCCAGGAGTGATGCAACAATTATAAGGCCAGAAGGGACTACCAGATCATCGAGTCCAATCTCCGGTATATCACAGGCCACCAGCCCCACCCAGTGAATGCACGCTACACCCGATAACCAAAAGATTGTAGCCCACAGGAGCCTATTCTGTGCCATGGGCAGAGAATAAGAGGGGCTGAGGTACATCGCAGTCTGTGTTTCTTTTCTCTCTCCCCCACCTGCCCCAGGGAAGTGTAGGGGCGCAACCAGCTACAGCAAATGCCAGCCGCTAGATGGCACTGGCAGATCATCAGCTTGCAGGGGCCTGTGTTTCTGTCTAAGCGGCAAAGAGTCTTGTGGCACCTTGTAGACTAACAGACATATTGGAGCATGAGCTTTTGTGGGTGAATACACTCTTTACAAGCCAGGTTTATGCTGGAAAATCTTCTAGGAGAGCCATCTCCAGCAGGGCGTCCTGCATTTCCTCCCAAACCCAAACCACTCTGTTTGAGCAACCATCATTCCCTGGCCCAAGATCCTTGTGTCCCTAGTTGTCAGTAGTTCTCTAGCATCCTGGCTGGAAGCTAATGAAGGGACCAGGATTCTGATGGTGAGCTCCTGGTAATAGGTTCTTTTTCCTGGCCCTTCCTGTGAGCCTCTTGGTTTGTTGATTGTGCCACATGCTGAAGAATCACATCCCTCTGAGGCAGAGATGGTTCCAGGCAGAGATGGTTCCAGGCACCTCCAGAATCCAGCTACCTCTAGGAACCTCTGAAGGCTTCTGAAGGCTACTTCCACTGGCCTTGTTGACCCCTCCATGTGGGAACCGCTCCAGCTCATGTTCTTTGTTTCGTTCTCCTTTCCTGCCCCATTGTCAAGAGGAGGTAATGGAGAAAGACATGTCACCTTGCAGGCCAAAGGTTATTACCGCTTCAAGTCAACCATTTTTAGATCCCAAAGGCTGGGGAATTGGTGTTAGCCCACACAGCATGAAAGGAGGAGTGAAAATCCAAGAGAGAGGAATAGGAAGTGGGGGGAAACTGGCTCAGGGTACTCAAAGTCTCCTGGCCTGTCTGGCGAATAGCCCGTATTTTTCACTTGCCTGGTCTTGAATTACTGGGAGTAGAAACTCACTCCAGCTTCCCAACGATGTGGAGCAGATTGTTCAAGCTGGAGCAGCTCATGAGATATTGGCCCTTACAGTTGGAGCTGGCTGCAAAGTGCCAGTTATTATGGGAAAAAATTCATTTTCAAAACTTCCTGCAAAAATGTGTGTGGGGGGGTGTTTCTTGCAAACCAAAATTTTGGGGTGAATTTTTGGCTTTTTGAAAACACAACCCCAACTTTCTCCTGCAAATGAAACCTAAACAATTAAGAATCTTAACCGGAATATTCCATTTGTTTTTTTAAAATCTAAAATGTCAGCCATAAAGATGGTTTCCTGCAAAAAATGTTTGCAGTTTGTCAAATACCTTGATGAGAGTACGTGAATTGTATTAGCTGAATTACTCTTCCGCATGTTTGCTTTGTCCTGTGCTTACAGAATAAAATCTGGGCGGTTGGCCCAGCTGATCAGCCCTGATGGAGAGAGGGATGAAATTGATCACTGCAACTTTTAAAATACATCTTGTGGGGTGGTAATTTCCAGAGCTGCCCACCTGGTATAGTCTGACCAGCACGTAGGGATGGATGCTGTCATAAATATAAAGGGAAGGGTAAACACCTTTAAAATCCCTCCTGGCCAGAGGAAAAACTCTTTCACCTGTAAAGGGTTAAGAAGCTAAGATAACCTTGCAGGCACCTGACCAAAATGACCAGTGAGGAGACAAGATACTTTCAAAGCTGGAGGGGGGGAGAAACAAAGGGTCTGTGTCTGTCTGTATGCTGCTTTTGCCGGGGACAGAATAGGAATGGAGTCTTAGAATTTAGTAAGTAATCTAGCTAGGTATGTGTTAGATTATGATTTCTTTAAATGGCTGAGAAAATAAGCTGTGCTGAATAGAATGGATATTCCTGTCTTTGTGTCTTTTTGTAACTTAAGGTTTTGCCTAGAGCGATTCTCTATGTTTTGAATCTGATTACCCTGTAAGGTACTTACAATCCTGATTTTACAGAGGTGATTCTTTTTACTTTTTCTTCTATTAAAATTCTTCTTGTAAGAAACTGAATGCTTCTTTTCATTGTTCTTAAGATCCAAGGATTTGGGTCGTGGTCACCTATGCAAATTGGTGAGGATTTTTATCAAACCTTCCCCAGGAAGGGGGGTGCAAGGCTTTGGTGAGGATTTTGGGGGGAAAGACGTTTCCAAACGGCTCTTTCCTAATAAAAAACCCGGTTAGACGTTTGGTGGTGGCAGCGAAAGTCCAAGGGCAAAAGGTAAAATAGTTTGTACCTTGGGGAAGTTTTAACCTGAGCTGGTAAAAGTAAGCTTAGGAGGTTTTCATGCAGGTCCCCACATCTGTACCCTAGAGTTCAGAGTGGGGAAGGAACCTTGACAGATGCGTAAAAAGAGCTCAGCATGCTTTTGAAAATCTGGCCGCAGTTGCAGGTGCCAAGTGCTTGCAAACCTTCCCCTTACATTTCTCTCTTAGAACAGGAACAGTGTATGATGCAGTACCACAGACTTCCAAGCTGTGCTCTGGAGGGATCTTCCACAAAGTAGCTCAGCCTTTCTAGCCTCACAACTGAAACTACTATGGATGGACCTAGCGCGGCTCCTGCTGAAGTCGATGGGTGTGTGTTGCTGTTGATTTACATACAGTGTGGCAAATGATCTGCTCGCGAGAGAGGCAGGCGGGATTCTCTCCCAGGCTCCCAGCAAATCTTCTCTGCATGAGGGGGTCCCTCTCAACACAGCCATCGTGGGTCCTCCTTTTGCACAGCAGTCAGCAATATGGAGAAACCACGCTGGCACGGCTCAGTCCCCAATAACTATATTTACTAAGCTATTTGAAGGGACGCTGCCCTATTCCAATACATGACAGCTCTCCAGTTTGGTAGCTCACGCTCTTTGACAGTATTTCATTGGTTCTGAGAAGTCTCCAGTTTGCCCCCCATGGAAATTCCCAGCTGAGAGACGTGAGTGTTTCATTTCTTCTTTGGAATTTCTCCAGCTCTGAGATTTCCCCTGTAAACTCCAGTTCTTGGCAGGATCCTACGTTTCCATTGGGGACGTCCTTTTTCCAGCTTCCATTTTTACTTTTGTTTTCATATTCTTACCTGGCTGACTCAGGTGCAGCTGATGCCTCTCACCTGGCATTTACTACTAAGATAACACTCAAAACGAAACTTAATCAGGCAGGGCAAGGCCAGTCTAGGTTCAAGGGCAGAGTAGTGACTAGAGCCAGGGATGGAGTCAGGACTCCTGGGTTCTACTGACATTTTCTGACACTCCCCATAGCTGTGAAAATTTAACTCGACACAAATCAAAATGAAGTTTAAAAACAAACCTCAACATTATAGATTTAAATTATTTTAAAAAATGTTGACGTCTACCCAGCTGAGTTATACTGAGCTGAGAGGTTATTCCCTGGCACGCCCGCCTCCGATCATCACAGATTGCAGGGCTCTGTATGCTCACTAATCTCTCATCTGATTGACGAGGGAGCTAGCAGTCTCTCTTCTTGAGTTGTTTATACCTAAAAGCCGTGGGCCGCACGACCTCCTCGGGAGAGATGCCGCTGTTGCAGTGGCCCGTGTTTGCCCAAGGAAACCTCTGGCTTCTGTTTGAGGCTGAAAAAGAAGGGGCCGTCTCCAACTCATGCCGCTTGCATGGGCAAAGGCAACTCATGCACGCCAGCGTGGCAAAAGCTAAGAGGCTGAAATGAAGTCTGCCAATAAGAGGCTGAAATGAAGTCTGCCACTGTGGACCGAGGCTGAAGGGCTGGACTGCAGTCAGGAGGCGTGATTCTAGCCCGTGTAGACGTACCTGAGCTATCTTTGATCTAGCTAGATCAAAGCTAGCTTACTTAATGATAGCTGTGAAGCGACAGCAACCCGGGCAGCTGCCTGGGCTAGCCCTGCTTGCTCAGGACCCTGACTACCTGCTCGCGTGGCTGCCACCTTCACAGCTATCTCGTATAGACGTACCCGAAGTTCTGGGAACTGTCACCCACCCCTACGCAGAGCGCCCAGGCCTATGTGCCTCCAAATCCCAAGTATGGCTCATTTAGGTGAGTGTAAGTTGTCTAGAGGACTCGTGCTGGCTCTCTGCTGTCCCATGTGTACGTAGTGGGGGGTTTTACAGTTCCGGGGCTCAGTTCCCATATATTCAGTAAAATCCAGCCATACGTGTCAAAGCGAGAGCTCGCTGCAAGATGAGGTCTCTAAAAAGCCTGGCCCTGATGGCAGGTGCTGAGCGTTTGAACATCTGGCACCCCAGCGACTGACAGCCCGAAGCCCCTTCTGCCTGCGCCAAGTGGCTGGACAATGATACCGCACCAATCCCCACGCACGCTGCTCCGATATAAGTGACTTCCCCAGCTGCAAAGCAGGAGGGGACTTTGCAGGCTAGAGTGTGTCAGTTTCTCCACTGTGCTGGTACAAAGGGATGCAGCTACCCAAGCATCCCCTGCACTATGGACCACAAGTCTGTGCTCACGTGAGCCGCCCCACTCGTTTCGGTGGGTCACTGCGCATCAGGGAGGCTGGACCCAATCCAGCAGCCCTTAACCCTGGAAGCGCTACTTTGGGGTGAGATGTTGTCTCCATGATCCCTCTGCTGAGATGGCCACCAACAGTGCCAGCTGGGATGGGCAGTTGCCTCTGTGGTTGGGGCATTTGCCTGCTGGGAATAAACAAGCTGACAAAGAGCCATCAGAACCGCACTGATGTGCATGGCTGACCTCAAGGCAAAGGGGTAACTTTTTGGGTGGCAGTCTGCATTTTTATCGCAGTTGTCCTCTAGGATTCCCCTGCGCCAACACTATGCCAGCCTCAGAATTCTCTCTTGGACATGGATTCAGGTAGACCCCTTGTTTCACAGGTGGGGAAACTGAGGCATGGAGGTGCAGTGATTTGCCTGTGGTCACCCAGGCCTTGTGAGTCCTAGCCCTTCAGAACACAAGAGACACAATGAAGCCTATGGAATTCCAGCCACCCTTGAAGCTCGGCCGTGGTGAAACCGAACGTTTTGACAGTCGGACTGATGAGGATTAAAACGGACGGTACGGCAATGTGGCATGGAATTCAGATTGCACCTCTGCTCGGAGCCATGTTATGAATGACTGCAGCTTCCTGGCCCAGCTGCTGTCGCAGGAGTTAATCAGGTGAGGCAGAGCAGCTGACGAGTAGCCTATCAGATTTCACTGGTTGCGGGGAGAAAGAGTCCAGTGTAATTTACTGGGCAGGGCACAGAGTTGTTTGAGGTTCTCCTGTGCTCGCAATTAATTAAAGGAGGCCAGGGTTGCAGCCAGGGGGCAAGAGGGCTTGTTCTCCACCTGCACCTGGCTAGGAGGTTGCAACCTGCCAGATGAGGTGCTCGCCACCGTGTCTCTATCACCGCAGTGAGCTCCAGTTGAAGACCGCTCTGGAACTCCTGCTACCTCGTGACACGGCTGGCTGCCAGCACACCATTGCTCCTTCCCCGGAGCATGTCTCCCCGTTGCTTTATAGACTCCATTGGTTCAGGCTCCAGAGGTCTCTGCAGTTTGTGCCTGGTTTAATCTGAGGTCGCTCCTCTTTCTTCGTGTTATGAGATAAGCTGAGGTCCTTCAGCCGGTGGACCCTGTATGTTTAAGTAGGGGGGCTAGGAACCTGCCATTCTCAGTGGAGTGCCCTTGATTTTGGGATATTTCTAAGACACCTACCTCCTTGGTATCTTAGACTCGACAAACCACTCCATCCCTCTCCGTCCAGCTGAATTTGTGGCCCTACAGGGCATACGGCAAAGCTTCTCTCATAAGTGAGGCTTGTAAAGAGTGGAAAGGGTTTTAGTCTCCATGGGATGGGCAATGCTTTCTCTGCCATTAGACTCTTCAGTTGAATGCACCTGTTTTTACTGTTGAGCTCTCCCTCGGTGCATCAGGGTGAATTTCACCCCCAGAGAGCCAGGACCATGTGGTGCATAGTGGAGCTGGCTGAAAAATGCCAATTCGTCGAAAGCAAACCATTGGTGGGAACACATCTCTTTGGACAAATCTTGTGAAAGAACATAGGCAAGGTTCGGAGGGAACTCTGCCTGCTAAGTAGGTTTCAAAACTTGCAAGTCACGCAGGTTTTCCTGCCAGGGCATCTGCCCCGATGCTCTGCAGGCGCCTGAAGGACTCTCCTGGGGTCAGGGACCCCAGAGCTTCTAGCCCCCCTGCTGCAGAGCTGGGGCTCCCAGCTGATCCAGGAGTTTCAGAGCAAAGGCCCACAGGTGGAATTTTGTTTCAAAATTTTCAAAATGAAACAGTCTGTGTTTTAACCACAGGGTCATCCTTCTGTTCCACTCCCACCTCTGTGTGTTTACCCTACACTGATCCAGTGTGGGGAATGACCTATCCAGGAGTTCTCCAAGCCACCACCCTCTCATTGCTGGAGATAAGAGGGACATGACACAATGTCCATAAGAAGTGAACCAACCCAAACTAAAATAGAAGGTCCAAGCAATTCCTTTCCTGGAGTGCCCCAGTTCCACGCTGTTCTCTCTGTGTCTATCTTGGACCATAAGTAGCTATCACTGGGGATTGAACTTTGGAGCTTCCAGAACTAACATAGGGCAGGAAGAGGCCTCGAGACGTCATCAAGTGCAGCCCCCAATGCTAAGACAGGACCAAGTAAACTCTCCTAGAGCATCTCTGATAGGTGTTTGTCCTCGATGTCCAGGGATTCCACAGCCTTCCGTGGGAACCTATTCCAGAGCTTAACTACCCTTAGAGTTAGAAAGTTTTTTTCCTAATAGCTAACCTAAATCTCCCTTGCTGCAGATTAAGCCCATTATGTCTTGTCCTACCATTGACATGGAGAACAATTGATCCCCATCCTCTTTATAACACCCCTTAACATATCTGAAGACTGCTCTGTCTGCCCTCAGTCTTCTTTTTGCAAGACTAAACAGGCCCAGGTTTTTAACCTTTCCTCACCAGTCAGGTCTTCTAAACCTTTGATCATTTTTGTTGCCCTCTTCTGGACTCTCTCCCATTTGTCCACAGCTTTCCTAAAGCCTGGCACCCAGAACTGAACTCAGTACTTCATCTGAGGCCTCACCGTGCTGAGTAGAGTGGGACAGTTATCTCCTGGGTCTTACATACACCACTCCTGTTAATATATCCTGGAATGATGGGAGTCTGTTTTGCGGCCTCACCACTGTGTCGGTTCATATTCTATTTGTGATCCACTGTAACCCCCAGATCCTTTTTAGCTTTACTGCTACCAACTAGTTATTCCCCACTTTGTAGTTGTGGATTTGATTTTTAGCTTGTGAAGTGCTTGGCACTTGTCTTTATTGAATTTCATCTTGTTGATTTCAGATCAATTCTCCAATTTACCAAGGTCATCTAGAATTTTAATCCTCTCCTCCAAAGTGCTTGCAACCCCTCCCAGCTTCATGTCAGCTGCAGATTTGGTAAGTGCACTCTCCACTCCGTTATCCAAGTCATTAATGAAAATATTGAATAGCACCAGATCCAGGACTGACCCTTGTAGGAGCCCACTAGATACGCCCTCCAAGTTGACAGCCAACTGTTGATAACTACTCCACTGCAACCTCTTGAGCCCGGGTGCTAATTCCCCTAGTGGGGATTTGTAGCAGGCTCTGTAGGGACCCAGAGGGGTTCCTGGGCCATGCATTGAACATCGGGTTACTGTCCGGTTTCATACATCAGGCAGATGCATTTGAAAGACTGACTCGTTTGGGGGCAAACCTGTGTCCAGTTCCGATTTCAGCCTGGGACCAGTTTATAGATCTGAGTTGAAAATGCATGAAACTCAGCAGCTCTGAAAAAGCCTCTTGCAAGGGGAGACTTCAGAGAGTCTCTGAGCCAGTGACTGCAAAGCTCGACCTATCTCAGTCAGAGAACGATGATCTCAGTGAGCCGGTCACCTGCCACACACAGCAGCCTTTGCAGAGAATGGATCTAATCGCAGCTGACAAGACAGAGGCCAGTCAGATAGTCGATAGATGGAG
Organism: Natator depressus; assembly: GCF_965152275.1. Classification (NCBI taxonomy): domain Eukaryota; kingdom Metazoa; phylum Chordata; order Testudines; family Cheloniidae; genus Natator; species Natator depressus. Next base: position 11,542,899 of record NC_134259.1, on the reverse strand, counting down.
AAAAATAACCCATGAGAGAAGCACCTCTGATATAAGTGAGAACTGCTGCCAGGTGACTCTCTCCCTTTGCTGGGTTGCTGCTGATGGCTGCTGCAGACGGGTTAGTTTGGGGTGTTAGCTTTGTGCTCTTAACATGCCCGGTACAGAGGCTGTGTCCCCTAGCGGGTGCAGGGCATTGCACAGGCAGCCAAGAGATCTGCGATGTGTTCTCTGGACCACTCAGCTGTGTGACCTCACACATGTCACTTCCCCTTTCTTCCCCTCCCACCCTTTGCTGCCTGGTTAAATCAACACGTTCTATGGGGCAGGGCCTCTCTCCCGTGGGGCAGTGTTTAGCCAGGTGGAGGGGCTGTTAGGAGTGGCACGAAGCTCATTTGCAGTGCAACACAAAGCAGTACTTGGGATGTTCAAATCAGGAAGGGAACATGTCCCGTCCCCCCTTCCCCCCCCCCCCCGCTGTGCAGAGGGCCCATGTAAGTTTCCCTGGTCCTGCAAAACCCAGCGACTGCCATATATTGTAGTGGCCCTTTATGTAGGAGCTCTTTTTAGCTATACAGCCTTGACATTCCTGTAACCGGCCACGATCTTGGCTCGTTTGGGGGCAGACACTACCATAATACAAACAATAATTTCATCTGGGTTGTCTTTGACCAATATATAATGAGACCTGCTCAATGAGCCAGGAGATCTGCCCAAGGACCCCTCCACATGAGATGCTTCCATGGGACCTGTAATCCCCCTCTATCGGTCTGGGCAGTCATCACACTGGTGCACAAGAAAGGAGTCTTCCCTCCCCCTTGTACTTTGCATTCAAGGATCAGCCACTCTTGTACCCCCTGCTCTGCTTAGCGCAGGTATTGCTGTCTGCTGGAGCATGGGGCGAGGTAGGGTCTTAGCCCCACTCCCCCATTCTCACTGGCCAGCAGAGGGGTATGCACTTGGGAGCTTCTGTGGGGCCTGCAAACTGCCGGATCTCCACTGGGGCGATGCCGCTCTGCCCCACCTCCAGCCTGGGAGCGTCCCCGCAGGCCTGCGTGAATTGCAGCGGTTGACTGGAAGAGGTGACCCGGCTAGGTTCTCTCCTGGCACTGCCCAGGCAAACATCAGCAAGTGGCCTGCGGGGAGCCTGAAGCGAGGTGGAACGTGGAGCAGAGAATCCAGCTGAGGGCGAGTTTGCCTCCCTGGCAGCTTCAAGCAGAGCGGGCCCGTGCTTGAGCACGAAGCAATACGGAGACCCATGATGTCATTCTCCGGGAGTCGCTTCTCGGGCCACCACTGCAGGAGCGGGCCTGGAGAGTCCAGCCGTGCTGCGTATGGAGCGCAGGGATGCTACGGCATGCGGCTGGCACTTGGTGTTCTGCAGCATAACCTGCTGGAGGGAACTGCAACCGGCTGCCTCTAAGCCTGGTGTTTACTGCTGAGCACGTGGACGCTGAGTGGAGGCTGGGGAGGGGAAGAGATGACGTAATCTATCTCAGGGAGAGCATCTTCAGACTGGAGCGTCTAGCACAAGCCTAATATCCTCCTGAGCTCAGAGGGTCTGTCTACACTGCACACTGACCCTGGGCAAATCAGCCAGACTCAGGGCAGCAAGTACTTGGGGGCAGACACTACCATAATACTCACATCCTGCTAGGTGGGTGGGTCAGAGCCCGAGTCCCGCTGAGACTCGGGTCCAAGCCCTATCATTGTGCAGCATGAATGCAGCTCAAGCTGCAGACCTGAGTCACAGGGTCTGGACAGTGCGGTATGGACATGTTAGCACGACTGTGAGACCGGGGCCCGGCAATTGTAAACCCAGTGTGGATGCTCAAGTGCGGGCTTGGAAACTCTGAGTTCACAACCCAGGTCCCACAGACCCAGGGTTACAATGCTGTGTAGATATTCCCTATGTCTGCTGAGCGCTGGCTGCCCAGGGTCGGCTGGTTGGACCCCTTCCTGCAGGCCCAGGGTTACAATGCCGTGTAGATATTCCCTATGTCTGCTGAGTGCTGGCTGCCCACGGTCGGCTGGTTGGACCCCTTCCTGCAGGCCCGGGGTTACAATGCCGTGCAGATATTCCCTATGTCTGCTGAGCGCTGGCTGCCCAGGGTCAGCTGGTTGGACCCCTTCCTGCAGGCTTAGGCTACATAGCTTTCCCCACAGCCGCCCCGTGCCAGAGTTGGGAACAGAGCCTGGAGCTCAAGTACCGGTCTAGTGCTCTGCTTTCTGGATCACACTGGCTCTCAGACACATGGGATGGGTGAGGGAACCCTCCCGGATGCTCTCTGACCCTCTGCCAGACACACTATTCGCTCTCTTGGGACGCTCCTGAATGCTATTACAGAGCCCAGTCTGCCTCTCTAGCTTCCCCACTACCCAACCCTGGCCCCTCCCCTGGACCAAATCCACCTGGAAGGCTCTGGATGTGACTCCCAGGAAGAGGTTAAGTGTGGAAACTCCTAGAGGGAGCAGACTGCATTCAGGACAACCCCTCTGCGGGTGGGTGAACTATGCAGGATAACAGGGAAGAGATGGCTGCTCCTCAGGGCAGGCCGGGGGATAGGAGAAGACGACATGGTGCCTAGGCCTGGTTTTGAAATGGATATGTTAGGATTCTCACCTGTTGCTATGAACTGGCTCGGAGGGATTGTCTGGTTTTTGTTTTCGCCTGCGCTCTTCCAGAGGCCACCAGTGAAGGGACCCACCTGCGCAGGACATGCTGCCAGCTAAAGGATCTAACATTGGAGGGGTGGAGGGAGACTCGAACTCTGACACTGGAGTCTGATCCCCTCTACATTTTGAGTGGGGGGGTGGCTCAAGTCTCTGGATCCAAACTTGCTTCCCGGGGCCCTGGTCCCAGCTCAGGTCTGAAACTGGCCAGCGGCTCAGTATTCCAGTGGGGGTCTGGAGGTGTCCAAAATCACGTGAGATCTGCTATTCTCCTAAGGCTTTGCCCCAAGCTGGCTGACAGAAACGTTGACAGAAACGTTGACAGAAACGTGCTTGTGATGTTCACGTCATGAAGGGTGAAATTCATCCCCGTGCAGCGAGGCAGTGCATGGTCCGTGCACCACTTAAGGCCTCAAAATAGCACTTGAGTGGTGCTTGGGCCTTGTGCTACAGGACGAACGTTGCCCTAAAAGAAGAATGTCTGAAAATGCTGAAACGACAGGTGCCTCCGAACCTTGGATTGCTGCTGAGCAAAACGTGTCACGCAATGCCGTAGGTTTATAGGTAGACCCTAACTTGCTGTAAATGGAGTCAGAGCTCGTTTACACTGGCTAAGGAACTGCCCCGCTAAATCTGGTTTTAGTTGTTTTTCTATCTATTAAACACATCCACTTTGTCCACACTAGGTGCATGTACAGGGGCCTTGATGGGGCCTGTTGTCCAGATTGCCTCCCGCCTCTGTGGATACCAGCGTCGACCTCAATGCACAACTCTGCTACTTTTCAATAAACAGTGCGGTTTCCAGGCTGTCACCAGGAGGCACCATTCGTCTGCCAGAACCAGCCTCCTGCGTCATTCATAATCCTCCTTTCTCACCTGGTCTCCAGGGCTCTTGGCTACCTCATCAGTTCTGCTTTGCAAGAGGGAAGAGGGCTCCGTTGAGTTTTGTATTGCAAACAACGTGCAGCAGATGCCTTGCGTCATTCTGTACAGCCTCAGCGGCAAACAGGTGGATGGAAAGGGAAAAGTGACCTTGAAAGATCTGCTGTTTGCAAGATGCACATTATTAAACAGAGGCAAAGACTTTCCTTTAGGGGGGAACAAGGACAAGCTTTTCTTTTGTGATAAGAACATAACACTTTTCAGAGCACTTTGAGATTCCCAGATGGAAGAAGCTAGTAAATTAGACCTGCAGCAAACACCCCAGTCGGGTAAGTAGATGTTTATTATTCCTGGGGAAACTAAAGCCCAGAGGGGTTAAAGTGACTTGCCCGAAGCTGCAAAGTGAGTTGGAAGAAATGTAAAAGGTGAGGTTTTGATCACGAACAATCGCAGGGAATTTGTGGTAAGGAATATTATTAGCCTGGGGAAACTGAAGCCCAGAGGGGTTAAAGTGACTTGCCCGAAGCTGCAAAGTGAGTTGGAAGAAATGTAAAAGGTGAGGTTTTGATCGCTAACAATCGCAGGGAATTTGTGGTAAGGAACAATGAGTTAGCTTTGTCACCCCGGCCTACTGCAAGTTAACCCCCTGAGAGCAGATCAAATGAAAGTGAATTTTTCACTTGAGAAAGGCAAGTGCATTAACCTTGATCAGAATGATGTGCTCCCTAGATCTGCCAACAGGGGTCAGGGTAGGCTAAAGCAAGGATTGCTTGGGGCCGACAAACTTGGCCTTCCTGATTGTCTAGAGACAGGGACTGTAGCCAATTCATGCACAAGCACCAGATATATGCTGCTAAAGTTACACTCCCAGACTGGGAACCGTTTGAAAACAGGGGTTTTATTATACTTGGCATCCAACAACAAACACACACAGCTCGCACAGACCCCGTTGCTGCTGCAATCACACATTGTCTTCAGAGGCAGAGCACAGCACAGCTCAGTGCAACCCTGGCATTCCCTTGGGCGTGCTGCCCAAGCGTCCAGCACGCGTCTGGACTGAGCCATACCCGATGTGATCAGGGGGAGTCGCTGTTTTACGACAGGTTTAACTCTGTGGAAGGATAATGTGAATGCAGAAGCAGCTTGTGAATAACATCCAAGGGACAGAGCCTCCGCTGGTATAAATCTTCACGGCAGAGCAGCTGCATTAGTTCACATCTGCTGAGGGTCTGGCCCTAGGTTTATAGTTGTTGCGTTATTTGGCAGGAACGGGGGTTGCATTTGGGGATTTAATGACACGTGTTCCCCTCACAGCTCGGATTCTCATCCATGGTTTCCTTTCCTCCCTTAACTCCTGCAATTCCCATCTGGGTGTAAGGAGGGGATCAGTCCGGCTTCCTATGTAAAAGTGTCCCCTTTACCCAAGCAGCTATCACCACAACAGTGTCTTGAGAATCCAAGGCTCCAGAGCAGCCATTGATCCCACCCTGAGGAGGGAAGAGAAGGGGTCCCTCTGGGGCAGGCATGAGGCATATTGGTAGAGGCCTGAGGGGGTTCAGCAGCTTGCTGACACACTGAGCATGCTGTCCCTGTTAGGTGGCTTGAGATTTTCAGGTTCCCAGGCTGTCAGTACGGCCCCACTGAATTTACTTACTCCTGCAAGACAAAGGGGGCTGAATCTAGTCATGCCCTGTGGCCAGATCAATGCCCTGACACACTGAGGAGTCTGTTACTCCTTTGAGTGATCCCTACAATTTCAATTTAAATCATGGCTAAAGCCGTAACTGAGAGCGTTTCCGGAGTTCACGGCGGAGGGACATACAACGCAGGTGGTTCTGAAAGCAGCCCTCCCTCCATAACCCCCTCGCACCTGCGACACACAGCTTCAAACACGCCTCTGACATTCCCCCAACAAGGGGCGGGGGAGGGCAGAGGCCGGAGGAGAAGATCCGTGGCCTGCAGCGCAGAGCCCTGCTAATTGGCGTGAAGCTTGGTCAGAACAGGGAGCAATGGTCTCAAGGTGCAGTGGGGGAGGTCTCGGTTGGATATTAGGAAACACTATTTCACTAGGAGGGTGGTGAAGCGCTGGAATGGGTTACCTAGGGAGGTGGTGGAATCTCCATCCTTTGAGGTTTTTAAGGCCCAGCTTGACAAAGCCCTGGCTGGGATGAGTTAGTTGGGGCTGGTCCTGCTTTGAGCAGGGGGTTGGACTAGATGACCTCCTGAGGTCTCTTCCAACCCTAATCTTCTATGATTCTAGGGGTGCATACGTTGATCTGGCGGAGGTGCGAGGAGAACCTGAGGGAGTCTAGGCTCCATACAAGGTGAGGGGGAGTGCAGGACCAGCAATGACGGCAGTAGAAAGGCCTTGGGGTCATGCAAGGCAATGCAGAAAGAGGCCAACGGGCCAGATTTCCACATGCACGTTAGCCCTCCCGTGTCAGCAAGGAGGTACTGCACCGAACTGAAGAGCCACCACCAGGTGGCCTTTTCCCCCACGGAACTGGCTCTCAATCAGTGCGGCCCTTCCCACGTCCCCAACCCAGGGGTGGCGCTGATGCCTGCCGGCCGCCGCGTGGGAAGGAGGTTGCCCCCATCAAAGCAGAATGAAATGGGGGGAGGTGGCATCACCAGCCTGGAAAGGGGGCAGCAGCAGGGGGAGGGAATGCTGCTTATCCAAGCCAGGGGGGCGGAAGGAGAGCGCTCCTCTGTCGACTTTAACCCCTGCGTTGCCGGCACTTTGCAGTGCCGCAGTGGAGATCCTGTCGCAGGGCACGTGCTGGCGTCTGCCAGTCTAGACCCTGGAGTTAATCTGGCCCAAACATTTTCTCTTGTTTAATAACACTTCCCCTTCTCCTTGAATGAGGAAGGAGGGAAGGCTGTGGGCTATTTAAACTCCAGCTGACCTACAAAGTAGATCTATGAGCACTCGGCATTGCTGTAACAGTGTGTACAGCCACGTGGCCTTTTGCAGTGACTATTTTGCTTTCTAATGTTGTTGGCACACAGTTATCGCAGCCCAGATGTGCATGATCACGCTCATGGGGGATAACTGGCCCCATAGCTTCTGATGACCTTCCATCAGTTTCAGAGTAGCAGCCGTGTTAGTCTGTATTCGCAAAAAGAAAAGGAGGACTTGTGGCACCTGAGGTTAGTCTCTAAGGTGCCACAAGTACTCCTTTTCTTCTTCCATCAGTTGCAGCCCACTGCCTGGCAATCAAGACTTGGCTGCGTGCTTTATGCAGGTCTGAGTGCAGCATACATTTTTTACAACATGTAAATTAGGTTTGCTTTGTTCATCCCCACCCCAGCTTCTCCTTGTCGCTATGTAGGAGTTTATTCCCTAATAATCAATCCCTTAGACAACCTCCTACGTACTCCTAGGGCCAAATCCTCAGCTGGTGTAAATGGCGTAACTCCATCGATGTACACCAGCCGAGGATTTGTCCCCAAGCCTTTGTTGCAAACTGGCTATTGTATGGGACGTAGCAAGCAAACTGGACAGGATCTCGGTCGACATGAGACAAAAGGATCTGAGCGCAGACACAGTTCAAGCAAGTAATTTCCCGAGCGGTGAGATGAAGAAAGCCATAGGGTGACCAGACAGCAAATGTGGAAAATCGGGATGGGGGTGGGGGATAATAGGAGCCTATATAAGAAAAAGACCCCAAAATCGGGACATCTGGTCACCCTAGAAAGCCATGATGAGGGCATCATTTTGCTGCATGAAAACATGGATTAAATGGCACTAAAGGCAGAGAGCAGGGATGTTTGAAAATGGGAATATATGGGCCAGATGGTCAGCGAGTGTAACTCTGTCTAGCTCCACTGACCCCTTTGGGGCTGCGCTGATTGACCCCAGCTCAGGATCTGGCTATTAAGGTTAGAACAATAAATCCCTGCGATTGTGTGTCTAAGATTGGCATATATCTGTGTGTCAGTACAAACAGTACGTTGCCAGCACGGTAAAACGATTTCAAAAGCAGCCGCTAGCAATGGGAGTTTTCTAGTGTGCTCAGTAATGTGTTCTTTGGTCAATTCTACCATTGTCCCTGGTCAAATGACTTCAGGGACAATCACAGAGATGCAGGGCTGGAAAGGACCTCTAGAGATCATCAAATCCAGCCCCCTGTGCTGAGGTAGGACCAAGTAAACCTAGACCATCCCTGACGGGTGTTTGTCCAGCCTGTCTTTAAATCCTCCAGTGACGAGGATTCCACAACCTCTCTTGGAAGCCTATTCCAGAGCTTAACTCCCCTTGGAGTTGGAATTTTTCCCCCTAATATTTAACTTAAATCTCCTTTGCTGCAGATCAAGCCAATTACTTCTTGTCCTACCTTCAAGGGACATGGAGAAAAATCGATCACCATCCTCTTTATACCAGGCCTTATGCCCTTAAGGCATCATTCGTTGATTTTAAAAAATGCATAATTTGCCATCTCATGAAAATGTACAGGAGAGTTAGGCTCTGTGCACTGTGGTGAACTAGTAACCATTTTAAATGGTAAGTGACGTGAATATGGACGAGACAGGAATTACTTTGTGAAATGATATGGCCTGCGTTATGCAGGCGGTCGGACAAGACGATTGTTAAAAACTAAAAAGGATTTTGTTTAGTGGCAGTTAAGGTTGTACCAAAACACTCCCCCACCCCCGCCAAACCTTAAACTCTAAAAACACAACCACCACAAGGGAAACAGCCTGTGTTCCTCGCCACGTTCACACTGCCTGTAAACCGAACGGGTAACACACTCCATAAGGATTTGCTTGCTCCTCTAGCAGATACCACAAAGCAATTTGCACCCTACCTTCAACCACACTCTTGAGCAAAACTTTAACAGAGACCTCCGCAGCGTGACGCAGATCATGAGCAAATGTGACCTCTTGTCACACAAGACCTCCAGTGAAGCATCTAAGAGGGAGGAAACCTTGTGCAGCTTAAGCACCTCTTTGTATTCACCATGGAGCTGACAATAGTGTCAGACACGTCAATTACTCACCCCCCCCCCCCCACCATCTACCTTAGCTGGCCTGGGATTCATCAGTTATTTTCAGTGTCTGTTACCAGGGTAGTGATGTATGCTAATTAATACAAGTGGCGGTGATGATCTGCCTACATGAACTCCTAGGTAGATCACTTTCTTCCTAATGTTCCCCCCCCCCCCACCTTAGGAATGAGAGTCTTAACAATGTAGTTTTATCTAAGTGAGACCTGTACAATGAGACTGACCCCATATGGTCCTAATAGGCCCTTACAAGGGGGCATTATTCCTGGCATGACTTAGGCAGACTAGGGCTGCTCCTGTGAAGGCTGCTTACAAGCGTTTGTGCTGCGGCCAATGAACAGTTACTAAGGTGGGGCTTTTTCAAAGGAGCTTAAGGAGTTGGGCACTTAGCTCACATTGGATTTTCATGTGATGTGGGCAACTAGCTCTGCTCTAAAGATCCCACCCTGAACGACTTGCACCCCCTGGGGAAGCGCGACAACAACTCAGGTCCTTCGACTCTAGGGCAGGGCAGTAATTCCATTTCACGGAGGGTTTTGACATTTGGTTTCATTCCAAGTCAGAATAAAACTCCCAAAATTTCAAAACCCTCCTTGGGATGGGAGCCCCGAACCTGGCAGGCTGCTGAGGATCCATGAGCTCCCAGGGCTTCCCGGCTCCCAGTTCCCCACCAGCAGCTGGGAGCTTGGATACGAAGGCTCCCCAGCAGCGTGCCAGGCAGCTTGTCGAGGAGTTAGGCAGGCAAACTGGCAGGGAACCTGCCTGGACTCCATTGTAATTTTGTCCAAATCAGCGCATCTCTGTGGAATGTTTAGATTGCAACAAATCGCCAAATTTGCCACTCCCTCCCCAAAAATGTTTCATCTAAATTTTCCAACAAGCTCCAGAAATATAGGCCCTCCCCTTGAGCGGTAGCAGATCCCAGGTCCTCGCTAGTGGGTGCCCTCCCAAATTAATTCATGCACTCCAAGGCAGTGAACTTGCAGACTGGGAACCCCAGTGATGGCTGAGGGTGCTGATCACCTTACAGGATACAACCCCATTGTAGTGCACGGCTGTTCTCTAACAGGTCTCTTGTATACTCATCCAGTTAAGTGTTGATTGCCTTACAAGCATCTTGCCCTCTTGAGAATGGAGGATGTAAGTTGCATAATCTCCCACCATGAATCATTAGTAGGGAGAGAGCCCTGCAGCTTCAATTTTAGAGCACAAGCCTCTAAACTCTGAGCTAAAGGAGTAACTCCCTTAGCTGGCAGTAGTTGTAGGTTCTTATCCTCTGATGACCAGCCGTTAGAGAGAGAGATGACACATTTAGCTGATACGTTGCATACCCACTTTTCACCTTCTCTTGAAACATCTCGAAATGGCCCCTGCTCTGGGCAGGATGGCTTGGTATGGTATGACAAATCCTCTGCACTATCTAGGGCTAATACCAATTCTCTTTCCACTCAAGTGAGAGCGGCCTGTAATTTTGGATTCAACAGCCACGTATTTGGCCACCAACAATGCAGCTATATGGTTAAATGAAGACCCTGCTGTCATCCATGAATCATTCCCTGCACTGTAGCTGGGGATGGCTAGTGTAGGAGTCCGCTCTAGTCTAGCTGAAAATTTGCCTAATGGAAAATTACCACTACAAAAGTTATTTTGCCTCCCTTGGTATCCTACTGTTAATTGAACTGTCTCGTTAGACTGACCTCACACTTGGTAAGGCAACTCCCATCTTTTCATGTATTTATACCTGCTCCTGTATTTTCCACTCCATGCATCTGATGAAGTGGGTTCTAGCCCACGAAAGCTTATGCCCAAATAAATTTGTTAGTCTCTAAGGTGCCACAAGGACTCCTTGTTGTTTTGGCTGATACAGACTAACACGGCTACCCCTCTGAAGCCACTCTCCATAAACATATCTCATCTGTTCACACACAGAATAATCCTGGATTTATTTTACTCTAATCCCAAACAGATAAAAGTCCTGTCTTGTATTCTCTTCTGTGGTTTTTCTCATCCCCTTCCTCTCTGCTACTAGCTGCTGGGAAGTACCGAGACTCTCCCTTGCAATCACAGGAAATTGAGCATGTCATCCCTTGCTTCTAATCCTAACAGATGATTCCAGCAACCACTCCAGCTGCAGCATTAATGCCTGCACTTTGGATTTGACTGTATTGTGGTCGCAGAACTCTCGGTCCTGATTCTAAATCAGCATAAAGCAGTGCTGCGCTTCCTGCTAAATGTGGTTTCTCCCCTTGTCATGTGTGGTGCTCATCTGTAGCATGACAGCAATGCATGTGGCTATCCAGCAAGAATCTCTGAGAGTCCCGCAAGTTGGATGCGTCCCTGAAGTTGCAGGTCCGTCTTCAGGATGGTGCTTGGTAGAATCTGTTTGGTCGTTTGTGCAAATGTCTCATTTTGCAAGACCAGCTGTCAAAAGCATCATCTAATCTATACGTTTCCATTGCCTTGCCTCCACTTTGTTCAGATGCATGAAGATGACAGTGCTGACAGTTTGCATTTAGTTTTTGCTCCACCAAACCCTTAGATAGCTGCCAGAATTCATTGCTGCCTCTTACCGTCCTGGAGCCAGAGTTAGTCTCGATGTAACTCTATTCCTGGCAGCAGAGTTACACCAGGGATGAGTTTGGCTAATGGGCTTTAAACTTGATTAACCAGATCCAGTGCTGATGGAAACAGGTCTGACTCCTACGGATGTGTCTGGGGCAAATTGAGCAGTTACCTGAACAATCATGTCCGGTTACATTGTTAAGTGTGAGTTGGTTGGAAAACTTGTGTAAGTGGAAAAATGGTGACTTCTTGTGTCACAGTGGTGCAAAACAAGTGTACCTTACAAATCAGGGGGTGGACACGAGATAAGTTAATGGCACTGCTAACTTAGGAGGTGGAGTACGCTTCATCCCTACTAAAACTTGGGGACATACAGGGCTATAACTTAAGGATAAAGAACAATCATCTGTACAAAGATGTGCAGAAAGGGGAGGCTTAAAATTATAAGGGGAGAGAATCCTCAGCCGTTCTCAAACAAGCTATTGCCTAATTGGAAGATTCAAATAATGGGTAGATTTCTTGCTGAAGCAATTCAAAAGCATCAGATCTAAAAGGCTCATGGAGACTTACTGAGACCCCAGAGTTCCCCAGTCTTATTAGCTATATTTTAATTATCCTTCATGACATATGCACCTGCTGGGAAACAGCCTTGTTCGTTACCCTCCATTGCTGCTCAGGAAGGTACAACTGGAGTTGCAAAATTCCTGTTTTCTTTGGTCCTGATCCAAAACCCACTGAAGTTAATGAGGATCATTCCGTTGATTTCAGTGGGCTTCAGATCAGACACTTTAAGGTGATAGTGGCGTACAAGGGAGCTTTTACTCAGTGTAATATTTAAAGCAGGGAGCTCCGATCACATTCATGCATCTTCTTTGGTAGCCCATAGATGCATGAATGTGAAATGAGCCTTGAAGCTCTCTTTCCGTAGCAATGCCATAAGACACCCAAGAGTTCTGAACGAACTCAAATGTGAAATTGCAGAACTACTAACTGTCGTCTGTAACCTGTCATTTAAATCAGCTCTTGTACCAGATGACCTGAGGGTAGCTAATGTGACACCAATTTTTAAAAAGGGCTCCAGAGGTGACCCCGGCAATTACAGGCATAAACCTGACTTCAGTACCTGGCAAACTGGTTGAAACGATAGTAAAGAACAAAACTGACAGACACATAGATGAACATAATTTCTTGGGGAATACTCAACATGGCTTTTGTAAAGAGAAATCATGCCTCACCAATCTACTAGAATTCTTTGAGGGGGTCAACAAACATGTGGACAAGGGGGATCCAGTAGATATAGTGTATTTAGATTTTCAGAAAGCCTTTGACAAGGTCCCTCACCAAGGGCTATTAAGCAAAGTAAGCAGTCACGGGATAAGAGGGAAGGTCCTCTCATGGATTGGTAACTGGTTAAAAGATAGGAAACAGAGTGTAGGAATAAATGGTCAGTTTTCAGAATGGAGAGAGGTAAATAGTGGTGTCTCCCAGGGGTCTGTACTGGGACCAGTCCTAGTCAACATATTCATAAATGATCTGGAAAAAGGGGTAAACAGTGAGGTGGCAAAATTTGCAGATGATACAAAACTACTCAAGATAGTTCAGTCCCAGGCAGACTGCAAAGAGCTACAAAAGGATTCCTTAAAACTGGGTGAATGGACAACAAAATGGCAGATGAAATTCAGTGTTGATAAATGCAAAGTAATGCACATTGGAAAACATAATCCCAACTATACATATAAAATGATGGGGTCTAAATTAGCTGTTACCACTCAAGAAAGAGATCTTGGAGTCATTGTGGCTAGTTCTCTGAAAACATCCACTCAGTGTGCAGTGGCAGGCAAAAAAGTGAACAGAATGCTGGGAATCATTAGGAAAGGGATAGATCATAAGACAGAAAATATCATATTACTTCTATATAAATCCATGGTACGCCCACATCTTGAATACTGCATGCAGATGTGATTACCCCATCTCCAAAAAGATATATTGGAATTGGAAAAGGTTCAGAAAAGGGCAACAAAAATTATTAGGGGCATGGAGCGTCTGCCATATGAGGAGAGATTAATAAGATGGGGACTTTTCAGCTTGGGAAAAAGACAACTAAGGAGGGTCTATAAATTCGTGACAGGTGTGGAGATAGTAAATCAGGAAGTGTGATTTACTCCTTCTCATAACACAAGAAGTAGGGGCCACCAAATGAAATTAATAGGCAACAGGTTTAAAACAAACAAAAGGAAGTATTTTTTCATACAACGCACAGGCAACCTTGTGAATTCTCCAAGACTATAAGAGGGTTCAAAAAAGAACTAGATACGTTCATGGAGGATAGGTCCATCAGTGGCTATTAGCCAGGATGGGCAGGGATGGTGTCCCTAGCCTCTGTTTGCCAGAAGCTGGGATTGGGTGACAGGGGATGGATCACTAGATGGTTCCCTGTTCTGTTAATTCCCTCTGGGGCACCTGCCATTGGCCACTGTTGGAAGACAGAATACCGGGCTACATGTACATTTGGTCTGACCCAGTCTGGCCATTCTTATGTAAATGAGATTTGGGCCCAAGAAGCTTCCTGCCCCCCCAGCCAGACACTCTTAAGGAATTCTCCCAGCTGACTTCTATTTCAGTGAGTCAGTGTTAGCTTATAACAACACCCAGCAGTGTAACTACTCCTGATATAACGGCTCCTCGAGTCCATTTCCTAGTTTGCTCACCTGTTTCTTTCGGTACAATACAATCTAGACTTCTCAGCTTTCTTGTTGCCTTGGAAGCAACAGCAGGATGTGCGAAGCTGTGAAAATGGCAGGTGTCTGTGCGTACAGACTGATATCCCCTCAAACCATGTGGTCTCCAGCGTGGCTGAATGATCCAAGGCATGGGACACGGATAAGCCACTCGGAATATCTTGTCTACAGATTATGGAGCCAACGCGTCCAAGCCACTGCCTTCAGATTTGCAGGATGGACCTGATTCTCATCTCCCTAGTGCTAAGTACACCTAAATCAGGAGTAACTCCTTTTGCAGTCCGTGGCATTACATAAGTGTGAAAGGGATGTGAAATCTCCGTCTGTTCAAAGCGCTTCAGCATGCAGTTCATGTCGGCTCATTGTTCAGACGGTTATTGGCATAAAACAGAGAATGCATGTGAAATGCAGCTGAGGACGGTACCTGACAACCCTGTCACCTGTGACACAATGCTGTTGTTTGCTGGCTTTCAGGTATTGTCACCAGCAGTGTTTCTCCACCTTTTCGATACCAAGGACCGGCTTGCTGCGTTCCTTAACTGCGTCAGGGAAATGGCAAGGAGGCTGCCATGGACCAGCGCCAATTGAGAAACAGTTGCCTAGAAGCCAAGGCCCCGTTGTGCTAGGCACTGTACAGATATAGAACAAGGACAGTCCCTGCCCTGAAGAGTTTACAATCTAAAGTGGCTGATGTTGCAACATCGAACTATTTCTCGGATGGTTATCAACTGTAACCTTGTTCCATTTCAGTGTACTGTTCTCTGGAGGGTATGTGAACTGTAAAGGTAGCTTTCAAGGTGATTATTGTTCCCAAAAAGGACCTGATTACCAGCCCTAAAGGTTCACATCCTCTCTCCCCATCACTGGTGTGAACCAGATTCCAAAGGATCCAGTGATCCTGTCTTAACCCTCCCTGCCATACCCCAAGGAAATAAGTGCAATGTGCAGTCAGGTATAGACGGCGTCTTGTTATCAATAATAAAGGCGCAATGGATAGAGCCCTTCCCTGGGATCCAGAAGTGCTGGGGGGCTATCCCCAGCTCTGCCACTGCCCTGTTCTGTGACCTTGAGCAAGTCACTTTGCCTCTCTGTGCCGCCGTTTCCACTCCCCTTTAATCTATCTATCACTTATGCTGTAATTGCTCGGGGCAGGGACTGCCTCTCATTGTGTGTTCCTACAGTGGCCAGTACAACAGCCCTGATCTCAGCTGAAGCCCGTGGTGCAAATAATCATAATCCGTGCAAGGAGGTGCTAATACAAAGACAGATCCAGTCTTGCTGGTCTTCTTCATCCCTTCTTCCAATGTCACTCTCAGGGTGAAATTCACCATGTGCAGGGAGATGGAACAAGTACTATGCACCATTTAAGTCCCGCAAAGGCCTGTGCACCACTGGCTTGTGCTGGCCCCGTGCACAAGGTGAATTTAACTCTCACAGCTACAGGCTCTGTCTGTGCCTTTAACCACGGCAGTGGGGTAGGGTTTTGTCCTCTCACTGGTACTTTGAGTCCCCAGGCACTTGCCCTGCCTTTGTTGGCTGTGTGGGAACAGCAAGTAGCTTGGCTGAGCGTTGAAGTAAATATTAAAAAGGTCTGACAAAGCGGAGAGAGTTTTCTTTTGTAACTGTTCCCAGAAGGTACAAATGGATGCTTTATGAAACTGACACTGAGTGAGTATGTCTCTATGAGCAGTGACACAGAGGTCACAAAGTTCTTGGTTGGCAGCCGTGGCAGGTTTGACTCAATATCCTCCCACTGGGTATTTTAATCTCTTCCCTTACTCTGTTGCCACTGCCCCTGCTTGCTTCCACTGTCTGAGATTCCCCGTACACACACACACACACACACACACACACACACACTCCCCCAAAGCCCCAGTTCAGTCAGAAATTGTCTCTTTTTCATCTCCATGTAACCATTTCTTGCCCTAAGCCACTATGTAGCATTGCCTTGAGGTCTTACACACTTACCATGTTCCACCCCAGAGGTGGCTGCATTTCATGGATGGTGATGTGTTTCTTGCATTTACTGGTTATCACTTTTATAGTGCAGTAGCACCAAGAGGCTTTATGTGCCTCATCTATGCTAGTTAGGTGTCTTTATATCCCTTCTCGTACCCCCTTCATCTCCACTCCTGGGGCAGCCAGGGCTTGGTGCAAGCTGGAGCAGCCTTGGGACTACTCTGACTTGCTCCAGAAGTAACCGCCCCACAAAGAGGAAGAAGATTTGGATCATAGATGGTAAAACTCTTTGGGATCCCTTGGGAATAAGGGGTCATGAATTAAGCTATTGGATAATATTTTCAAGAGTGACGAAGACTGAGGACCCTCAATCCCATTTTCAGAAGTGACTTAGACACTTGTCACTTCTGAAAATGGGACTTAGGCACGTTTGAAAATCTTACCCATTATCTAATGCCTTATGCAGTATTGAAAGACTGAAAATTAAATGCAATCTTCTAAAGCCAAAAATAGTAATAGAATAGTAAATACTAACCTGTACTTAGAGTGTAAGCTCCCTCGGGTGGGGACTGCCTCTTTGTTCTGTGTTTGTACAGCACCTAGAACAATGGGATGCTGATCCATGAGTGGGCCTCCAAGGTGCTACTGCAATATGAAAAAGTAAAGTTTTCGGAGACATCCTGCTTTAGGGGATAAGCCAAGCACTAGTTAACGGGAATTAAGAGGAACTTGGGGGGCAGGTTATTCATCATTGCCTGCTGCAAGGTTTTCTTGCACCTTCTGCTGAAGGTGAACAGTGCTAGAGGCAGGATACTGGATTAGACGGATGCCGGATCCAAACCAGTCCTGCAATTCCTTTGTAAAAACTTCAGCCTGGTTTTGCTGTGCTGCAACAAAATTCCCTGCCTAGGTATCCTTAAAGTCAGCTCTCACCTTGGTGTGAGTGATGCCCGTGTTTCAGTGAGGACACCCTGTCTGCTCCAGGTTTGCGTCTTCCTGAGCGCCAGTCTTAACCGATTCTCTTTATTCTGACAATTTCTTGGCTGGACTCTGATAAGTGTCACTGGAGAAAAACGTGCGTTACCCCAAACAGGTTGAAGAGAACAGGCGTGCGGGCTGCGTAGCTGCTTAGGAGAGCTCGGGGAGTTAGAGGACTGGATGGCCCTGGAGAAGGGGTAATGGACTATTCAGACTTTTCAACCTAGGGTTGCTGGTAGTCATGGGAGCTCATTACCATTTGCTGGCGGTTTGGCATTTTACGTGAAGGGACTTGGTGGGGCCCCAGTCTCATTCCTGCAGGACAAGGTGGCATCTTCCAAAGCATTCAGCCTCGACGTACCTCAGATGTCTTTGAAGCCTATGGGGCACTTAAACCTGAGATGAGTGCTTTTGATTATTCCATAACCTAAAGGCCACCTCTGCAAGCAACACCTAAAATTGGCAGTCTCAGCAAAGAGGCCAAGAACCAAATGGGACAGACACACTGGACTGTACAGTGGGGGAGGTTTAGGTTGGATATTAGGAAAAACTTTTTTCACTAGGAGGGTGGTGAAACACTGGAATGCATTACCTAGGGATGTGGTGGAATCTCCTTCCTTAGATATTTTTAAGGTCAGGCTTGACAAAGCCCTAGCTGGGATGATTTAGTTGGGGATTGGTCCTGCTTTGAGCAGGGGGTTGGACTCGATGGCCTCCAGAGGTCCCTTCCAACCCTGATATTCTATGATTCTATGACTCCCACTTAGCCACAGAGAATGCCTCTTCCTGGTCATGGGTGCAGCACCCTGGTAGGCCAGTCTCTACCTGTACTGTAGATAAACAGAGGACTTCTGTCAGCCTAGAAACTTTTAACTCAGCCTAAAGCTTGAGCTAAAGGGTTAAATCCCCTCGCTGGAGCTGTAGTAGGTGCTCAACCTCTGTTGATCCAGGTGATACACAGAGCTGGCCAGGAATTTTTTGATTAAACTCTTGTTTCATCAGAAAATGGTGATTTGTCAAAACTGAAACCTGTTTGTGGGAAAAGGCTCGGCTTTGACAAATTTCTTTTTTGAAAAATTTTTTGGAAAAAAAAATCAACTTTTGAAATTGTCGACATGTCCTGGTTTGACACTTGTGAAATGAAAAGTTCTGGAGTTTGGAATGACATTTTGTTTCAAAATTTAAGTTAATTTGTAGGTGTTTTTTTTAAAGATGAGGACGAAACATTTCAATTGACCCTAAGTGGTTTTGGTTGTTTCGGGGGGATTTTCGGTTGGTGAAAAATATTTTGTCCCAATTGACGACAGGAATTTTTTTTTTTTTTTTTTGAAATTTTGAAAATTTCCCTGGGTTGGCAAAACAGTTTGCTGCCTACTCCCGTGACAAACAACATCCGCCGAGCAGGGATCCACGCTCTCTTGCCCGTGCTGAAGTCACCTTCTTGGAATGAGACTGCAGCGTGTTCACGCTGTGCTGGACATTTTGAGAGCGTGTAACCTTCCATCAGATCTCCAGCATCCCACCTCCCCAGCGACATGACACAACACACATGTGTTAACAGTACTTTGAGAATCGAAGGCCAGATTTTCTAGCCAGACTGTTCGAGAAGGTATTTGTTTGCTTCTTTCTGCTTAGGAGGAAAGATGCCATGTGCACACGGCAGTCTGAGGTGTGGTGGCAGCTTGGGCAGATGTACTTATGCTAGCCTGACTAAAAATAATTGTGTATACAAAGGGGCACAGGCTAGCAACACAAATCCATACCCAGGGTTCCCAGGGGGCTTTTACTGCTTACGCCACCGCTTGGGTAAAGCTACCCAAGCTGCAGTCACACCTTGGATTGCAGTGAAGACATACCCGCCATCATCTAAGACCATGGGCCATGCCTTTTAGTTAACAATGGTGGTTTCCCCTCAGTGAAATCCCCACCGAATTCCCACATAGCCAAGTTCAAGAGCTGCCTTCCTTTCCAGCTGATTTTTTCCACCGCTGAATGCAGTTGCTTTATGCGTTTGAAGCTTTTTAAAAACATCAGTCTGACAGCGAGTGGGGTCATGTCTAGTTGCTGATGTCTCCAGCGAGGGAGCTGTAGTTTTTTTTCCCCCTCCTCTTTTTAAAAAACGCTTTGCTCAAGCGGTATGAACAACACGTTCTCTGAAATACCACACAGTTTTTGGGGTTATGGGGACCAAATATTTAGCAACGGGCTCTCCAACCTGGCAGACAAAAGAATAACAAGATTCAATGGCTGGAAGCTGAAGCTAGACAAATTCAGACTGGAAATAAGGTGTACATTTTTAACAGGGAGGGTAATTAACCATTGGATCCATTTTTCAAGGGTTGTGGTGGATTCTCCATCGCTGGCCATTTTTAATCAGATTGGATGTCTTTCTCAAACAGATGCTCTAGTTCAAAGGAATTATTTCGGGGACGTTCCTTGGCCAGGACAGCGAATTAGATGATCACAGTGGTCCCTTCTTGCTTTGGAATCTATGAATCTAGGTTGTGCACCTGTCCCACAGCAGAAAACTCGGAACAGTCTTGTACAGAGAGATGGAGGCTGATGCTCAGCACCTTGCAGGATTCAGGCCTTAAATAACATGAGAGTCCTTTGCTCTTCTTCAGGTCTGTGTGGCTCAAAAGCTTGTCACTTTCACCAACCAAAGTTGGTCCAATAGAAGATATCACCTCCCCCATCTTGTCTCTCAAAGACCCCACCGCGGCCACAACACTGTAAACAATATTGAATCCTTCTCCTCTAGGTCTTCTGGCAAAGGTGCCAATGAGCACCAGTCACCTAAGTGCGGTGGATATTTGCCATCTAAGAACCAACAACTCAATTCATGTAGGTCACCGAATACCCATGAGATCATAGAATCATAGAAGATTAGGGTTGGAAGAGACCTCAGGAGGTCATCTAGTCCACCCCCCTGCTAGGTGATAACAGTTTTTGCTCACTGCCAGCTTGGGCTAGCTCTGATGAGCAATTGGCATCTCATTCTGCTGCTAATCCCCTGAGGCCCCCAGCCCATTGGTGTAACACACTGTGCTGTTGCTTATCCGGAATAACACCCAAGATCAGAAATAGAACCAAACCTACTTATCAAGGGCCTGATCCAATGGAAAGACACTCATTTACTTCAGTAGGCTTTGACTCAGGCCCTAAGGGACATGATAAGTGTGCAGAAAAGTGGCTGAACATCCATCCTCTTCAGCGGCATCTGGCCACTTCCACCAGAATCTGGCCACAACATGCTAGTGGTTTTGACATGAATGCAGGAGTTACATTTTTATGTGTCACCTAGCAGTGTCTTTATCCTTATGGAACTCTATATCTATTGTATTAAGACCCAAGCTTGTGCCTATTGAAGGCAATGGAAAAACTCCTATTTGATTTCAGTGGCAATAGAATCTGCTATATTAAGAATTGCAAGTGCTTCCCCCCCTCCCCCCCCACCCGTGATGCATTGCTTGAGTGAATTTCGATCTCTTTTCCAGCTCTTTGAGTAGCATGCGAATTTAGCTTCTTGCATTTAGCTATGTTTTGCACAATTCTGTGATCATTACAGAACATGAAAGCAACAAAACTAAGAAATGTTTTGTTCATTAAAGAGGCTACAAATGAAAACTCCCCTCCCCTAATACATCATGGATTTGGCCCATTCTGCCTCCTGTTTCCTCCATGTAAAGAGACAATGTGGATTCTCTACAATCCAATCCACACAGGGCAGCATCTCTCGTTTTTAAATCCTGTGCCTCATCTAAGGGGGAAACATCAATCTACTACACAGGTGCAGCAAATACACCTGAGTCAGCATCAGTGGATGACTTTGGTTTTACCCGATGGACATGGTCTGCATAATGGAACATTGATTTCTGAAATAAAGGTGAAGAATTTAATTGGAAGCAGCCAAGCAGCTGACAAACAGAATGCTCTGCAGGGTGGGGACAAAGCAGGATGAGCAGTGAAGTGTAAGAGAAGGTGCGTGAATCCTTTCTCTCTATATTTTGCAATGGCTCACTTCAGTTTCATGCTGAATTCAGCTAACTTACATTGACAAATCTTCTGTCCTTGAAAACCAGAAATGGATCCAAAGCACTGTTCCTGCGCTCTCCTCGGCCATCAGGTTCCCCACCCTCCCTTCACCCACGCTGTCCCACCTCTCTGTTGCTCTGCACTAACAGAGAACCAGTAAATGTCAGTAAATCTACCCCTTACAAAACAGGGTAAGAAGGCCGGTCCGGACAGCTGTGTGTATTCTGGTGTTACCGGAATAAGCAGGCAGAGCAAAGAGACAGCAGCCAATCTGCACGGCACATGCAAAAACCAAACTGCAGGCTTGACCCTCATTTACATCTGTGTAACCCTGTTGGATCTGGAGGTCTCTTTAAAGCAGAGAGGGGCTGAAACCACACTCTTTCAATCATGACCTCAAACTAGCCCAAACTGCAAGGACTTAGACCTAGGATTTTGGTTCAGCCCAGTGTGAAGAGAGCGGTCATTTAAAGAATTCCAATGGGGGAGTTGGCTTTCAAATTTATCCCAGTTCTAATGCAAAGCCTGCTTCACTCTAAGAAAAGGAGGACTTGTGGCACCTTAGAGACTAATTTCAGAGTAGCAGCCGTGTTAGTCTGTATTTGCAAAAAGAAAAGGAGTTCTTGTGGCACCTTAGAGACTAACCAATTTATTTGAGCATCGGCTTTCGTGAGCTACAGCTCACTTCATCAGATGCATTACAATCGGATGCAAGTGAGCTGTAGCTCACGAAAGCTTATGCTCAAATAAATTGGTTTGTCTCTAAGGTGCCACAAGTCCTCCTT
The DNA here is from genome assembly GCF_965152275.1 of Natator depressus. Taxonomy (NCBI): domain Eukaryota; kingdom Metazoa; phylum Chordata; order Testudines; family Cheloniidae; genus Natator; species Natator depressus. Next base: position 11,521,302 of record NC_134259.1, on the reverse strand, counting down.
TTCTTTTCGCGGATACAGACTAACACGGCTGCTACTCTGAAACCTGTTTCACTCTGGGTCTCAGTCTGTTCTCACAGCAGATAGCCCAGTCTGCATTTAAGCAACCACCGCTGAAAGAGAAGTTGGTCTTAAATGCATAGGCCTACATTTTAAGTGACTGGTTGTTTTGATTGCCTCTGTTTTTGGATTGCCAACACGAGCCACCTTTTAAAAGAAGCTGATTTTCAGAGGTGCTGTGCCCTGCCAGTGGACAGTTCCTGCAATTGCAGTTGTAGGTGGTGACGCCATTCAAGTCAAATTGAGCACTCAAAATCACTAGCTGTTTGGAAATCTTGGGCCATAAAGATGACAGGTCAGTGATTTGTTGGGGGAAGGGTCAAGGCTTGAGTAATAGCCCCTCTTCTTGGTCTTCCTTTTCCCATTCCCATCCCCAAGGATGAAAAAAACACAACCCTATATGTTCGCTTGCCCCATTCGGTTGCATTTTTCCATTCGGTCGCATTTTTGTCAGGGCTCTGCCTGGTCCCTCGCTGACTCTTGCCCTGCGTGAGCCCCCAGCTCTGAGACAGTGGTGGCGTCCCACCGGCATCCCTTCCAGGAACGGCAGCGAGCACTGACAGCTTTGCCTACACCTTCCCTGCTCTCCCCCCACGGCCCACCCCTCCTTTGTATCCTTCACCCTTTCTGGCGATTGTTGCAAGCAGCTGCATCCTCTGCCAGCCCCGTGGGGCCACCTTGCCCAAGCACCCCCCCTTCCCCTGTCAATCCTGGGGAGACACACACATTGATTTGGTGGCAGGCCCCAGCTGCAGCCAGCACTTGCTGATCAAGCGAATCTCAGGCAAGGAGAAAGGCAAGGGCCTCCCTTTCAGCCCCTTCGCTCCCTCCTCCCTGCCAGGCAGATTTGCAGCTGACTGGGCGTTGTTAATTAGCAGGAGGAAGAGGATTGGTGTTTGCGGGGCTATATAAGGGGAGAGCCAGGCGCATTGTCCTCCCCCCATTTCTGTGCATCACCCACCCAGCCTCGTCCCTTCCCTGCCTGCATCTCCCCCCAACCCAGCCTCACCATGAGCTACAGCAGCGACCTGCTCTACCCACCCTCCTCCTATAAGAAGATCTTCGGGGAATCCCCTCGCCTCTCCAGCAGGGTCTACAACAGCTCCGCCGCTCCCCGGGCTGCCGGCTACCGCGCCCCCCATGCCAGGGACTCCTACTCCTCCTCCTCCTCCTCCTATCGCAAGCTGGCCGTGCCCAGCTCCGTGGACCACCTGGAGCTGCTGTCCCAGTCCAGCGCGGTGAGCAACGAGCTGAAAATCGTGCGCACCAACGAGAAGGAGCAGCTGCAAGGGCTCAACGACCGCTTCGTGACCTACATCGAGAAGGTGCATCAGCTGGAGCAGCACAACCGGCTGCTGGAGGCCGAGGTCTCGCTGCTGCGCCAGCGCCAGGCGGAGCCCTCCCGCCTGCAGCAGCTCTACGAGCAGGAGATCCGCGAGCTGCGCTCGCAGGCGGAGGGGCTGCGCCACGAGCGGGACGAGGCGCAGCTGGAGAGCCAGCGGCTGGCGCAGGGGCTGCAGCGCCTGCGGGAGCAGTGCCAGGAGGAGGCGCGCCGGCGGGAGGAGGCCGAGCTGGCCCTGCGCGAGTACAGGAAGGACGTGGACCACGCCACCCTGGCCCGGCTGGAGCTGGAGAAGAAGGTGGAGTCGCTGCTGGACGAGATCGCCTTCCTCCGGAAGGTGCACGAGGAGGAGGTGGCGGAGCTGCAAGCCTCGCTGCAGGATGCGCAGGTACCGGTGGCCTGCCCCTGCGCTCCGCTCCGCTCCCCTCCCCGCCTGCCCCTGCCCAGCCCTGCGCTCCGCTCCGCTCCCCTCCCCGCCTGCCCCTGCCCAGCCCTGCGCTCCGCTCCCCTCCCCTCCCCGCCTGCCCCTGCCCAGCCCTGCGCTCCGCTCCCCTCCCCTCCCCGCCTGCCCCTGCCCAGCCCTGCGCTCCGCTCCGCTCCCCTCCCCGCCTGCCCCTGCCCAGCCCTGCGCTCCGCTCCCCTCCCCTCCCCGCCTGCCCCAGCCCTGCGCTCCGCTCCGCTCCCCTCCCCTCCCCGCCTGCCCCTCCGCTCCCCTCCCCGCCTGCCCCTGCCCTGCCCCTCCACTCCCCTCCCTACCTGCCCCTCCGCTCCCCTCCGCGCCTGCCCCTGCCCAGCCCTGCGCTCCCCTCCGCGCCTGCCCCTGCCCAGCCCTGCGCTCCGCTCCCCTCCCCTCCCCGCCTGCCCCTGCCCAGCCCTGCGCTCCGCTCCGCTCCCCTCCCCGCCTGCCCCTCCGCTCCCCTCCCCGCCTGCCCCTGCCCTGCCCCTCCACTCCCCTCCCTACCTGCCCCTCCGCTCCCCTCCGCGCCTGCCCCTGCCCAGCCCTGCGCTCCCCTCCGCGCCTGCCCCTGCCCAGCCCTGCGCTCCCCTCTCCGCCTGCCCCGCCCCTGCCCCTGCGCTCCGCTCCCCTCTCCGCCTGCCCAGCCCTGCGCTCCGCTCCCCTTCTGCCTTCCCCTCCTGCCCCTCCACTCCCCTCCCTACCTGCCCCTGCGCAGCCCTGCGCTCCGCTCCCCTCCCCGTCTGCCCCTCCGCTCCCTTCCCACTGTTCCTGCCCAGCGCTCCCCCCCCGCACGCTGCGCTCCCCTCCCCTCCCAGCCTGCCCAGCCCTGCGCTCCTCTCCTGCCCCTGTGCAGCATCCCCCAGCCCTGGCCACCTCTCCCTGCGCTTCACTCCCCCTGTCCCTGCCCAGCCCTGCCCTGCCTTCGCCTCCCCCTACCTCGCTGCGCTCCGCTCCCCACGCCCATGCTCAGTATCCCCCTGACCTTCTCTCCCTGCACTCCGATCCCCTGCCCAGCCCTGCGCTCCCATCCCCTGGACACCTCTCAGCCCTGTGCTCCCCTCCCCCTGCCCCAGCCCAGCCCTGAACTCCCCTCTCTCTGCACTCCCCGCCCCTACCCTTCCCTGCGCTCCTCTCCCCTCCTCCCTCCCCCTGCCCAGCCCTGCTCTCTTCCTCTCCCCTCCCCTCTGTTCCTGCCCAGCCCCCTGTTCTGTATCCCCCCACAGACAAACACTGCTGCACTGCGGTCTCCCCCCCACCCCAGTCCCTGCCCAGCGCAGCGCTCCCTGTTCTGTATCCCCCCACAGACCAGCACTGCTGTCCCCCCCACCCCAGTCCCTGCCCAGCGCAGCTCCCTGTTCTGTATCCCCCCACAGACCAGCACTGCTGTCCCCCCCGCATCCCTGCCCAGCGCAGCACTCCCCTTTCTGTATCCCGCCTTCCCAGTGCTCCCCTCCCCGCAGGATGCCAAACAGCAGCCTCCCCAAGGTGGCACATACCCCCAAGGGCTCGGTGTTCACCTCCAGGATTCAGCCACCCCGTATCCCCTTCCACCGCCTGCATCCCCAGGTGCCCAGCGCCCTTCTCCCCTCTGCATGCCATGTGGATAGGGTTTGCCTTCGCTCACTCCCAATATCCATCGCCTCCTAAGGAGTGCTACACACACACGCAAACCTCCTGTGTGCTGGATAGAGTGTGCTACACACACGCACCCCTCCTTCTCTGTGCTGGATAAAGTGTGTGCTATACACACACACGCACCCCTCCTGTGTACTGGATGAGGTGTGTTATACGCTCCGATTTCCTCGCTTCTGTGTGTGCTAGATGGATAGGGTGTGGCATACACGCACAATACTGCCCTCCTCCTCTGTGCTGTGCATCACATCACTGCCCTCACCCCCACCCCATAATTTTATACTTCCATAGGCTGAGCATATAGGACTGTTGCATACACTTCCCCTATTCTCTTCCTCTTATATATGCTGAATGGATCGATTCTAGATCCTTTGCACTGGGCACAAAGCTATTGCAGTTGGTCGGTCATTGGAAGGTTATCTTCGTTAAGGTAGACATTTGACTGGCTCCCCTCATGGTGTTGGATAGCTACAGGATGCAAAAGCACTGTGTGCCGGCATGACTGCAATCCTCCTTCCCTATATTGAATGGTTAATAGGGTACTTACATCTTCTGCTTTTCTGATTACATTGTATTTGGCATAAGGTCGCCTGGAAGGTTAAATCAGCGCCGGATCTCCTTTGTGTTGAGTATTGGATTGTCTCACATTAGACTATTGGAAGTGTGATTCAGTTCTTTGAATACCATAGCAAACTCTACCTTGATTACATTATTGCTAAGCCCTGCTGGGAACATAGCATCCTATGCTGCAGTGCCATGGGTACAATAGGTACCTCGCGCCCACCCTGCAGAGCGCACACAATGCCCACCTTTGTGCCTGCGCCATGTGCTAGTGGAATGAAAGGACCGAAGCTTAGAAAAGAAGGAAAGCTCGGTCCTGGCTTCATTCATCAGTCTGCGTTTCAAGTGAAGTCGTGGGACTGTTTCCGTACGTGTTGCGAGGAAAGAATGAAGCCTGCTTAATGCAAAATGTCGCTAACCCACGTTCAGTCTCTGGATGCACACGAGAATAGCGGTTATCCTAATGAGCTTGTTATATGGAGGTTTAATGGGCAGCTCAGTGACAACTCTTTTGTCATGTAGGTTTCATTAATGTCCACTTTTGCAAGGTATTGTCGGACAAATGTTAAACTGCATGTAAAGGTATTAAAACACCAGATCCATAAGGACAAACCCGGAGCAGCTTAGTGAAGCGGCTTTAGAGCTACAGTTGCATTATTGATGGAAACGGATGGCTCTCCTGAGCACTGAAATCAATAGCTGGTGCCGAGGTATTGTAATGCAGCCTTGATTATCCAGCTGGAATCATAGAAACATAGGGCACGGAGGGAGTTGAGAGGTCACCAAGTCCGGCCCCCTGTGCTGAGGCAGAACCAAGTAAACGTAGACTGTCCCCGAGAGGTGTTTGTCCAGCCTCTCCATTGGAGGTTTTACGATGGGGACTCCACAAGCTCCTTTGGAAGCCTGTTCCAGAGCTTACTACCCTTAAGCCTGGCCTACACTAAGGGGGGGATGGATCTAAGATACGCAACTTCAGCTACGAGAATGCACGTATCTTAGATCGACTTAGAATCACTTACTTCGCGTCCTCGCGGGGCGGGATCGACGGCCGCCGCTCCCCCGTCGACTCTGCTTCTGCCTCGCACCGTGGTGGAGTTCCGGAGTCGACGGCAGAGCGATCGGGGATCGATTTGTCGCGTCTACACTAGATGCGATAAATCGATCCCCGCTAGATGGATCACTACCCGCCGATCTGGTGGATAGTGTAGACGTGGCCTTAGAGTTGCTGCAGATTAAGCCCATTATGTCTTGTCCTGCCTTGCACATGGAGAACAATTGATCACCATCTTCTTTATAACACCTCTGACCGTATTTGAAGTGTTATCAGGTCCCCCCTCAGTCTTCTTTTCTGAAGACTAAACTTGCCCAGGTTTTTAACCTTTCCTCGTAGATCAGGTTTTCTAAACTTTTGTTGCTCTCCTCTGGCCTCTCTCCAACTTATCCGCATCTTTCTGAAAGTGTAGCACCCAGAATTTGACACAGTGCTCCAGCTGGGGCCTCACCAGTGCCGAGTAGAACAGGACAGTTACCTCCTGTTAACTGCATCACACCATTGTCTCATGTTCAATTTGTGGTCCACTACAACCCCTATACCCTTTCCAGCAGTACTGCCACCAACCAGTTATTCCCCATCTTGTAGCTGTGCATTTGATTTTTTCCTTCCTAAGTGTGGTTCTTTACACTTTTCTTCCCTGAATTTCATCTTGTTTTCAGACCAATTCTCCAATTTGTCAAGGTCACTTTGAATTCTAATCCTGTCCTCCAAAGTGTTTGCAACTGCTCCTAGCTTGGTGTCATCTGCAAATTTTATAAGCACGCTTTCCACTCCATTATGCAAATCATTAATAAAAATATTAAATGGTTTCAGACCCAGGACTGACCCCTGTGGGACCCCACTGGTTACACCTTCCCAGTTGGACAGTGAACCATTGATAACAATTCTTTGAGTATTGTCTTTCAATCAGTTGTGCACCCACCTTTTAGTAATTCCAGCTAGACTACATTTTGCTAGTTTGCTTATGAGAATGTGATGTGGGACAGTGTCAAAAGCCTTACTAAAATAAAGATATATCCCATCTACTCCTTCCCCCCCATCTGCTGGGCCAGTAACCCTGTCAGAGAAGGAAATTAGGTTGGTTTGTCAAGAACAAATCATGCCAAATCTATGCTGGTTAGTCCTTATAATCCTATTATCCTCTAGGTGCTCACAAATTGATTGTTCAATAATTTGTTCTGGTATCTTTCCAGGTATTAAAGTTAGGCTGACTGACCTATAATTTCCAGGGTGCTCTTTGTTGCCATTCTTAAAAACAGATCCTATGTTTGCCCAGTACTCTGGGACCTCACCCATCCACCATGGATTTTCCCTGACATGTCATGAGGGACGCAGAATACATTCAGATGACCAAAGCTTTGGCTAATGAAGGGGAATTTTCATTTAATTTATGCAGAGGAAGGTTGGTTTTATGGCTACAGCGCTGGACTGGGATTTGAGATGAGCTCTGCTACAGATTTCTTGGGTGACTTTGGCAAGTCGCTTAGTCTGACCCTGACTTAGTTTCCTGTCTGTAATATCAGGACAGTACTCTCCCATTCTTTGTCCCTCTAGATCATAAACTGTCAGGGGTGGGTAGGGAATGTCTCAATCTTTGTATGTACAGTACTTAGCCCATTGGGGCACGTAGATATAATTGTGATAATACCACAAATAGCTTTGGGGTGGGGGAGGGGGCGGGGCAGAGAAGGGTACAACTCTGGATATAACAGGGAAATTTGACTATGGCTGCAATAATCAAGGTTGTGCTGTATTCTCAGAGTGCGTTAACCTAGAAATATGAATCTTCTTCCACTTTGTTCTCTTTCTTGCTTGTTTTGCTTGTTCCTCGGACAGCGACGTTCAGTCCCTCCTTAACTATGCTACTTGCAGTAAATATATATGTTCTAGTGCTTTGCTAGATTGGAGCCAGGGGGCTCTGCACATTACAGGATCAAGCCAGCATAATGAGGCCACTTCAGCCTTGGAGTTGCATCTACTTACACTATAGCTGACTTTGACCCAGTACATTCCTGAATACATGAATATTTGAACTTCTCCTAGACAAGGAGCTGAAGCCGATTTCATTTAAAGGGGGACTTTCCCATACATTTGCAATTAGAGGTTTGATTTCACTTGTGATTCTCCCCCCCCCCCCCCCCCCCCGTGTAATGGGGTATTAATGATACTGGCAAATGCCATTCCTTTAGCAGATTTGCTACAATGTCCTTTGTTTGCAAGGTTAAACTCCACTTCCAGAATGCCATTCATTTCTAATACATAACTTACGTTCATACATAGGACTAAATCCATTGCAAGAGTTGCACCTGCTTATTCCATATTCTGCGGTCCATGTTCCTCAGTGAGGAACTTCACTGGCTGTATTATAATGAATATGTGCAGGCATCTGATGAGCAAACCCTAAAATGAGCTCCTATATCATGGCCATAATCCACCATCTGTATGAAAATTCACTAACAGACTAATAACTTTCTGGCTTTCCTAATACTTTGCAGCATACGGCCCTGGGGGCTGTGGAAAACTTTCACTGGGTAAAATCTGTAATCTGCAGAGCTACAGAAAATGCGGCAGGCCCTGAGGGCTGGACTGAGAAGGCAATGCATTCTGTTTGCCCACAGTTCTCTCATTTTTCTCCATCAAATGGGGGAGCAATAAACCAGTTACATTTGCTCATTTAGATTCAGATTGAACACTGACCGAAGGCCAGCACTATACAGAATTATGCGGAAACACTGGACAATTTAAATAAATGAGTCCTTTCGCTCTTGGGTGGTGGTACGGTAGCAATACGGCAGCACTTAGCAGAGCTGTGTGAAGGATCGAAAAAACTTTAATATAAACTATTTTGCTAACCGATCCTGCACAAATTGTACGTCTAAAATAAATGCTGTACCTGTCAAAGTCTTTGCTCCTCTGATGCATTTCTCTGAACCCAGGTTAATTTGCTCTGTTTGCTCTGAGATATTGGTCAATATCTATCTCTACCAACCTATCTACCTCCCTCCATGCACACCCTTTCTTTCTCTATCTACGCACAAGAGAGAGAATGTCTGTCAATGCAGCTATCTAGCTATATCTGTCCATCTATGTGTGTTTTGCCTCTCTGGTCTTTCTGCATACATATTTACTCACCGTGTATGGCTATATAGGCATGGGGCAGAGGGCACGGCGGATGATGAGCTGGTATAAATTGACATCACTCCACTGACTTCAGAGGAGCTATGCAGATTTACACCAGCTAAGGATCTGGTCCCATATAATTTTGTATTTTATAGCTATGCTGTATCACGCACATGTGGAGGTGAGGGTCCTGCAATGTTCCCCTGGCTATGTGATATTCTGTCATGCACCAGTGACTGCCCGCTTCCTGTCCACCAATCCATTTCGTTAGGACTTATTCCTGCCCCAAGTATCTGAATAATTTGGCTAGCTGCTGGGGAAACCCCACGGGGCAAGCAACATCTCCCCCTGCCCTCAGGACTTCCTGTGACGGCAGATGAGCTCCAGGACCGTGCATGCCTGTGGAGAGAAGAGCCGTGTAGCACTAAATCCCCTGACTTAATTTCTACCTTTTCCTTAATTCAAAGAGCCTCTGTATTGGGACCACATGGTGCTGGGCTCCACCACTCACAAGAGGTGTGGCCCTCCATATGGGAGCCCTTCATCTTCCAGCTTGCTCCATGTAGAGGAAACACAGCTGTTCCATTGTGTCCTGAGCCCTCCGGCTCTGCATGGGGGACAAGGGGAAGGATCTGAGCCTTCATTCAGGGCGTGCAGCCTAGGATGGCAGGGAACAGCCCCGAGCAGCTTCAGTGTCTGTATTCCTATCCGTTTCCCCAAATTTCATGCTGTATGTGTGTGGGGTGGGGTCCCTTCCTTCTGTGCCCTCTCCAGGTCTCGGTGGAGGTCGACGTGAGCAAGCCTGACCTCACGGCCGCCTTGAAGGAGATCCGCATGCAGTACGAGGTCCTTTCCGCCCGGAACCAGCAGTCCGCCGAAGAGTGGTACAAATCCAAATTCGCCAACTTCACCGAGGAGGCGGCTCGCAGCAGTGACAGCATCCGCCAGGCCAAGGAGGAGATCACGGAGTACCGGCGCCAGCTGCAGGCCCGCAACATCGAGATCGAGGCACTGCGGAATGCCAACGAGTCCCTGGAGAGGCAGCTGCAGGAAGCGGAGGAGAGGAGCAATGGGGAGATCCATAATCTGCAGGTAGTTGACACTTGCCAAAAGACACTGGCTTCTTATTTGTTTCCAACTCAAGAGCTCACTCACAGCCCTACACATCAGAGACTCAAGTGGCAAAATGCCAGATATGCATCTAGAAAGACAAAACCCCAGGATAATCTTTGCCTGATAGCTTGTGCAGGCCACGCTTTTGAGTATGTTTGTTTGCACTGGGAAGAAGACCGTCCTTACACAGAGATGGGATGTACTTAGCAAACCTTGCACTGAATGGTAGGGGGAGAGATTGTTAGTAGCACTTCTATAATATCTCCCGCCTGTGATCTTCAAACACTTTGAAAACATTCATTCGCTACCCTGCCCTCCAGCCCCTGGTGAGGTAGATTGTAAGTATTATTAGCCCCACGTCTCAGCTTGGGAAACTGAGGCGCAAAGCATTCATTGATCTTTGGGGGCCTCTGTTTTTTGGGTGTCCACTGCGGGGCTGATTCCCAGAGGTGCTGGCCTCCTCAAATTCCAGTTGCACCTCCCAAATTATTGGACTTGTTTGAAACTGTAGATCTAAGCGACTTGCCCAAAATCAGGCTGTGAGCTAACAATCGAACCCAGGAGTCCAGGCTTCTAGTCTCCTGATTTGACTATTAGACAAAATAATAATCACATGAACTCCTTTGGTGAGGTACAGAGCTCATTTGCTAGAACAGCAGACGTCTGATGTGCTGGGGAGGGGACCAGCCAAACGAATGTTTGCTCGTATTAGTAAATGTATAGGATCGCTACTGAGATTTGGGACATGCACTGTATAAACACATAATAAGACAATCCCTGCCCTGAGGAGACTGCAGTTGAAATAAACAAGGCAGAGGTGGGAGGGGAAAGAGAGGTGAAATGACTTGCTCTGCTCAAACAGCAAGTCAGTGGCATAGCCGGGAATAGAAACCCAGTCCAGTCTGAGTCCCAGTCCAGCACTCTAATCCACTGGACCACACTGATTTGTCCTCCTGAGATCAGTTTGAACAACACATCTGGAAGGAGGGGCACTAAAAGCAAATGAGAGGGAACTATTGACATGATCAAAATGTTCTCCCTTCCACTTTTTGTTCCGCAGGAGACTATTAACCAGCTTGAAAATGCTCTAAGGACGACCAAGGGAGAGATGGCTCGCCACCTCCGAGAGTACCAAGACCTGCTGAACGTGAAAATGGCCCTGGATATTGAAATAGCTGCATACAGGTAAAACAATACCAAGAGGCCTTCTTCCCCAGTGGCTTTGGGGATGTTTGATGCTGGCGGTCACACCTCTCCGTTTGCGTAGAGAGAAACAAATACCCAGAAACATTGTACCCCTGGATGTTCTGTAATATTGTGTAGCAATCCAGCTGCGCAGTTCTGTAATGAGAAAAAACAGATTTATTGCACCAGATCCCCAGGTTTGGCTCAGGGTTAGAACTGGTCAAAAGTCGCCCCCCCCGCATTACTCCTATTTTTACTCCTATCCTCCTCATACACATACACATTTTAAAGTTTCTAGAGATTAGATGATCATAATTGTCCCTTCTGGCCTTAGAATCTATTAGTCTGACCTCCTGCATAACACAGGGCAGAGAACGTCCCCCAAAATAATTCCTAGAGCAGATCCTTTAAAAAAACATCCAAAAAGGAATCCACAGTAATATGTATTAGGAAACCTAGATCAAAATGCCATCTGTCTGTCTAGGTCTTCAAGCTGGGATTTTCAAATGACCGAAGGGAGTTAGGTGCTCGTATTCCATTTTAAACAGGAATATGGTATCCAGCTCCCTTATTCACCTTTGAAGATCCCTGACACACATCCCTGTCATCACCATGTTGCCTGGACACTCGTCTCCATGGCATCTGAGTCGTGCATCACACTCTCATCAGGGAATACAGAACCCTAAGCCTCTTACCCTTCTGCCTCGACAAGTGAGAGCTTTGCGGCTGCTAAACTGGGCATCAGCTCCCTGATGCTCCAGTGTGTCTGCCTTGCTAACGAGCTCCTCCAGACTCTGCCAGTCCAAACCTGGCCCTGCAGGTAAGAATCCGTGAAGCCCAGGTCCTGAGTTCCGCAGAGACATCTCCCTGCAGCGTCCAGTCCTTCTCTCCGGCCATGCTTAGAAATTATGAAGTTTGCTGCCTCCGAAGAGACAGAGCACACACCAGCCTGTTTGGCTGAGGACTAACACGTCAATATAACAGTGCTGAGGTGGTTTTGTATAAAACAAAAATAAGTTTAATAAAGAGCACAGATTAAAGTGATATAAGGCAAGAATAAAAGAGAGAGGATTAAACAATACAAAAATAACATGCTTTCTAGTGCCTAAAATTTAATTCTAGCAAGCTACATCTTTGCAGAAAACAGTTCCTTGCATGCAGCAAATTATCAGCAGGGCTCTGCCATTCACAGGCTCAGAGGGTGCTGTACCATACATCCCCAAGTGATGGATAACTAAGGGTTCTTTCCCTTTCTTTTTATAATCCCGTGAACCTTTGAAGTGTATCTCCATGTAAAGTGTTCTCCCCCTCCTGCTTGTGCAGATGCCAGGCTGTCTCCTTCCTCCTCTGATCAATCTGTTTCTCTGCTTGGCTTAATCACTTGTTTTTCCTTTGATGTAAATGTCTTTCCATTGTCTCTGGCCTCACCTTGCTCAATATGCGTTGGGGATGTAGGCAAACAAACAGCCAAGACAGCATTCCTTTGTCAAGGGCAGGTTGCCTCCAAAAGCCTATTTTAAGAACATATTTCCAGCACACATCTGTAATGCTATCTACACGACCTGGACACGCACCCCGCGATGATATTCGTGACCAGCATGTCACCAGTTTTTATCTGATTCCTTCCAAGACACGGTTTGACTGGATAGTCTGACAGTGGTGTATGGAGTGTGCCCGTGAAGTAGCTCTTAGGAACTCAGTAGCCTTCTGTCGATAGTGTGTAGCAAAATGCTGAGCCTGCGGTAAAGGCTGTTCCTTCCTGGGGGCAATGTGCTGATTGATGCCTTGGCCGCTTTCCCATGGGGGGCGGGGCGGGGTGAAGGGGGAGTTCCTGTTGCCACAGCTCAATGAAAACTGATCTGGGGAGGATATTTTAGAAAGGAGAAGGCAGGGATCTGAAATCTCCAGCAGCAGCTTCATTGCACCTTTCTTGGTGTTTCCCTCTTCCCACCCCCAGGAAATTACTGGAAGGGGAGGAAACGCGGCTAAGCACCGTCAGCAGCGGGAACACCTTCGGCCTTGGCTACACATTCTCGTCTAGCCCCTTCTCTGGCGGAAAAGCCTTCTCCACCAGCACGGTCACCGTCAGGAGGGAGGAGAAGCGAGACCTGCAGGAAAGCATCAAGGACCCCAGACTTTCAGAGGAGCCAAAGCCTGCTGAGGAAGATCAGCCTGGAGAAGAGAAGGTCGAAGCCGCCCCAGCCAAAAACTAAATTGGAGTGAAATCACTATGCGCCTCCCCAAGGGGAAAAGGAATCCCTCACAGGCGAGAGATTACGTTGTGTCCTAATGTAGCCAATTACAGTAACACTGAGCGGCAGCCTTGTCCAGTGGCTAGAGCTCCGGACTGGGACTCAGAGACCTGGGTTCTAGTCCCAGCTCTGCCACTGGCCTGCTGGGTGACCTTGGGCAAGTCACTTCACCTCCCCGTGCCTCAGTTTCCTCTCTCACCGTGTCTATGTAGATTGTAAGCTTCTCTGGGCAGGGACTGTCTGGTTATGTGTTTGTACAGCGCCTAGCACAATGGGGCCTTGATCTCCGTTGGAACCTTTGGTGCTTCTATAATAATGCTTGTAGAACAAAGGTATGTATGTGCGTCCCCTGCCCTCTCCAGGCTAGACTTCCAGGTCCTCATCCCCTTCACACTGCACATGGTGGTAAAACATTCCAGTGACTTCAGCGGGGTCAGAATTGGGCCCCTACATAAATGTCCAGGGCGTCAGAGCCCTGACCCCTCGCTCCCACACTCTGCAGTGCACCGTTAGCTGCTCCAACCCCCATTCTCTCCATTGCGGTTTATAGAGTAGGCTCAGGTGAATGGGAGGTTGGCTGGTGCAGCTAGACACGCAGGGCCAAACCTTGGTCCCTGTTGAAGTAAATATTGAAACTCCCATAGATTCCAGGGGACCATTTTATTGGCCCAAAGCCTGGCAAACTTGGTCCAGTTGCCTGAAAGGGTTGGGAGCCAAAGCCAGTAAATACCCTATGGAAACCAAGTGGGTGTAAATGGTTTGTTGAAAGGCCACTAGACACCTATTATTCAGCAATAGCTAGAGCAGCGTTTCCCAAACTGCGGGTCACCACCCCAAATAGGGACGGGACATCAGCAGATGGCGATCCCTAGTGTTCAGAGGACACCATTTTATGCTGCACAGCGTGACCTCGCACATATGTTGCGTGCAAGGTCACAATGCCCGGAGGGTGCCATTTTGCTCTACAAAATGGCTTCCTCCGCACAGTGAGCCCTCGCATGCACTGTATGGATGAAGTCACGCTGTGCGGAGGATGCTATATGGCTCTTCAAAATGGCGTCCTCCAGGCTGTCTGGGGTCCCGGGAGGAAACAATTCATTAAAATGGGGTCATGCCAGCAAAAAGTTTGGGAACTCTCACTCTACACCTCTTACACCTTGTTCTGCCTTTCCTGGGTCGTCTTAGCTATACCAGCAAACCCTTTCTAGTGTTGATAAGGCCATGCATGACAAGAGGAGAGAGAATAGCTCTGCTTTAGGGCCAGATTCATTTACTCACGCTGAATAGCACCTTACTCCAGAAGTGGTCTCATTGGGGTACTAGCAAGGGTCAGTGTAAAAAAAAAAAAAAAAAAAAAAAAGGGGGGGGGGGTATTAAGAATCTGGCTCTTTGAGATAGATTTTCACAAGAGCACACTTAGCGTGTTTGAGCTTTTCTGCCAATCTGGCCAGGATTTTGGAATTTGCAAATTTAGCCCTTCTTGATTAATAGTGGATTTATAGCTCTCCTTTAAGAAAGCAGGATTTCGGGAGCGTAGGGCAGATTGCATCAATAATATTTTCTGGGACCGGCCATCTGAGACGTGTAACATCTGAAACAATGAAGATGTCACAGAAATTCAGGTGCTGTAATTATGATGCAGAGAGACGGTCTGTAAACACAGTCTGATATCTTTCAGTTCACATCCGGGTGTTATTTGTCTCTCTCTCTTCCAACCCACGAATGTACCCGGGGGCGGAAAAGAATTGTATCATGAAAGTGAATGTTCTGTAGAAAGAATTAGCTTGATACTCAGGGGAGGGATAGCTCAGTGGTTTGAGCATTGGCCTGCTAAACCCAGGGTTGTGAGTTCAATCTTTGAGGGGGCCATTTAGGGATCTGGAGCAAAAATAGGGGATTGGCCCTGCTTTGAGCAGGGGGTTGGACTAGATGACCTCCTGAGGTCCCTTCCAACCCTGATATTCTGAATGTAGGGGAGACCACGATTGATCACTGGGAACACTAGAGTTCAGCTTGAGGTAGGCTTAAAACTTTAATCTAGAGCTGGTCATAATGCTTCCGAATTTCAAAACTTTGACAGTTTCAGAATTTGACCTTTGAAGGGAAAAAAAATTGGGGAGAAACTTTCTCCCCATTTTTCAATCAACTGGAGATCGGTCAAAGTGTTGCGTTTCAGAACAGAAAGAGAAAATTTCACAGCGTTCTTTTGTGAATGATTTGACCACGTCAACTTTAGACCGTTACTGAATGCAGATGCCTGGCCTAATCTAGAGTATGTATGTGTAGTGGAATGTAGACTGATCATAAGACAGTGGTTATTGCAAGTGTTCTTTAATAGATATGACATTTTGGATCGAGGTATCCTTTTGCATGAAGCTACCTTTCAGATCATTTGAATGTGACTTTCCTCTTTTTCCATTAAAATATTCTTTGTTTGTTTTGGCAGTTAAATGAATAGAAAATCAAACCCCCAATAAACAGTGTGTTGGTGTCTGAACAAAAACGTTATTTGCGGCTTGTAAACTCATCTGCATGGCATCCTAGGCCCGATCCTCAGCATGTATCTCCATCAATGTCTGTGAAGCTACGAGGATTTCCCCCAGATGAGGATCTGGTCCTGTATTTCTAAGACTCATTGGTTTAACACATGTGCCATACTCTAGTCCAGGGACCATGATTTGGTTGTTGGCTTTGTTTTTGTCCGTTTCTTTCCCCATTTGGAAATACTGGGCCAGATCTTCAGCCGGTGTAGATCGGCATAACTCTGCTGCAGGCAGTGGAAACCCACTGATTTACACCAGCTCAATATCCGGCTCTGTATTTAAGCCCATTGCAGAATGTCTGGGGTGGGGGTACATTTCAGCAGCAAAAGCAAGGCCTATGCACCGGTTAAGCCTTCAGAATTGGACAGATTCTTTGCAAAGGGGGTGAGTTTCACCCCTAGGCACCGATTGTGACAAAGGAGTTGGGGTGGGAGGGAACAGCATTCAAACAGCAGGATGAACACAATCTCTATATTGTAACACAGGGCACTCGTGCCAGCCAAGCTTTTGGGGGGCTCTCTTCTCCATAATGCAGATTACAGGCTGCAGTGTAGTAAGAAGAGCATGTTTTGCTCTTGTTTTTAATTGAATCACGTGGGGGTTGGAGTGGGGGAGATGTATAATTTTAAATCACAGAGGGTCAGGGGAAAAAAAGATTCATGAATTCAAACTAGTTATTTTAACCCCCCAAAATAAGTTGAGAGGTTCTGAAAACTTCTAGCTCCCCCGGGGCTGCCTTTCCCTAGCTGCTTGTGCCACTTTGCTCTTTAAAATAGAGCTGATGATCGCATAATGAACTCATACCACATAGAACTGCCTCGGCACCCAGCAGCAAGCTCCTAGGTTGAAAGGCCTGGTAAATATCCTCCGCCTGCCTCCTCTGAAATCTCCAGTGGCTGGATCCAATTCCTCTGGAAGTTTAATGCTTGGAGGCACATCTAATTTTGAGTTAATGGAAAGACTTCCAGGGGCAGATCCTCAGCTGGTGAAAATGGTCCTAGTGCTATTTGGGAGGCAATGTTGCCTAGGAGATAAAGCACTGCACTGCAACTCACAAGACCTGGCTTCTATTCCCCGTTCTACAGTTGTACCTGTACAAAAACTGCGTGTGTAGCCCAAGCTTTGCTCAGGCCGAGTATTACTTAGAACCCTAAGCCTCAGTGCCGTGTCTCAGGATACAAAGCCAAGGGCGTAGGCCCTCTATTAAATTTGCCACCATTACCTCTCTACTGTCCGCTCTTCTTCCAGGACTGCTAAAAGGCCCACTTTGTGTGTCATTTCCCCCACTTGTAGAAATGGGAATACTGATGTTATTGTTTTGCCCATCTTGGGAAAGTGCTTTGAGCTCGTCAGGTGAAAAAGACTCTTGGTGGACGTTTGGCTATCGCTTGAATGGCACTTTATACATTGCTGATACCTTACAAGGGCTTGGGCATTGCACTGTGGTTCACTGTGAATGGAATTTCAGTATATCTGATCCCACTGTATTCCTCTCCCCATAAAACCTCTACTCCATCATTTACCGCTGCTGGTCACGCAAACTCTTTGTCTAGACGCATCCTACATATGAATAATGGCAATAGCCTTTGCTTGACCTCTTTATTAGTATAAGTGACTATTAACTGTATTGGATTAAAAACACAGGCTACGTGAATAAAAAAATCCCTTCAAGAGTTTACTTCCAATAACAATCAGGCACCGGGCACTTTCTAGAAACTAACAGAGCAAGCCAGTGGCTCGTTAATCCCCAGGAGGTTATTGCTAATATCATCTGAACATGGAAAAAAAAAAAGTCATAAGGATTTCTTAGTGTGTATTTCTAAAGAGTTAATGCTCTTTATGGTACATTGCCCCGTCTGATCAATTGAATCATTTCCCAGTATTCAGTTAAATTAACAATTTCCAGTAGCAGTTATCTTTGGGGGTATTTATTGTTTCCTGTGGAACTCAATAAAAAGGATGCGGAACTTTCTGATAATGAGGCCACTGATTAATTTCATCCTCTGTTTTATTGGATTAAAAGCCTCAGGTACCAAACCATTTCTATTAAAAGCGATATGATTTCTACCCTTTATACAGGTTGGTTTTGATAGCTCTAGGCAGTTAGCAGTGGGTAATGCTACACAAAGCTGCTGTTTACCCTAATGACAAGGAAGGCCACGGCGGTGAGTTAAAAAAGGCTTCTGTGATCATGAAATTTGCCAATATTGTGTTATTCAGACATTGCTGTCGAGATTATAAGCACTACCGTGTGCTGGAGGATAAGAACAGCTCTTTATTTGAAAGTGATAGGTAAGCATTTGATTTAAATTAGACGGCACTACACTAATAATAGGAGGACTTGTGGCACCTTAGAGACGAACCAATTTATTAGTTCGCTGTATGAGAAAGCTTATGCTCAAATAAATTGGTGAGTGTCTAAGGTGCCACAAGTCCTCCTGTTCTTTTTGAAGATCTAGACTCACACGGCTGCTACTCTGAAACCTACACTAACAATAGTACTTAATAACTAACAATGAAGTCTGGGATTTTCAAAGGAGACCAGCGGAGTTAGGCACACATTGAAAGTCAATCGGAATTGGGTACCTAAAGCCGTTAGGTCCCATGGGAAGCCCCAAACAGTACCAGCAATAATCCTTTGCATTTCTAGCAGCACCTTCAGATCTCAAAGCTTTGGTTTCCCAAGGGCTTTGTTTCTGCCATTTAACTGCCTTTTGGTAAAGCCTGAAAACAGGCAGTGACTCAGTCAGGGTTTCCCCCATATCCTCTTTGGAAAGGTGCAGAGCTTGAAAACCCTAACGATGTGTATACAAAACCCGGCCCAATAAAGGCGGTGGGAAATCACACAAAGGCTCCCTGCAAGCCAGCTCTTCCCAAGGAGGTGATTGGTACAAGAGCCGAAAAACAAAGCTTTGCGGATGGCTTAAAACACACAGGACCAGACGCACAAAAGCAGTTAGGCTCCTGACAGCCAGGGACCTTTTAGGAATACAGCAGAGCCCGCTTATAACTTGGTCATAGTGAAATGCTACTTTGTAGTGATGTCCCATAGTGCTTCACGGCATTTCAATGGACTTTGGCTCAAATCCTCAAAGGTACTTCGAGGCGTAACTCCCAGTGGGGAGTTTGACTTTGAGGCTCTGGTTCTTTCATTCTGCTGTGTTCTCATTTCACTCATATTCCACTCTACTAATTCCCTTCCAATAAAGCCATTGGGCAGCTCCTCATGTAAAGTCAATGGAGCACAGCCGGCGTATATCAGCTGAGGATTTGGCCCATCATCAGCTAGCTTAGCAGTGAAATGCTGCATTTGGTGGGGTCTCTCTTCCTGTGAGCTTGCCAGAAGGACCCCTAAATTCTAGGTTTGTCTATAGTTGTTCCTAGACCTGGTCTATGCTGGGGGCCTGATTCTTTGCTGTTCTCCAGCTTGTGCAGTCACTGACACCCGTGCAAAGCGTTACCAGATCAGGCTGGTAGTGTTTTCAATCCACATTGCACAGGGGTGAATGGCTGCACCAGGGGTAGGGTGAGGGAGAATCTGCCTCAGAGAAGTTTAGGGAATTCCTCCCCCACCACTGTAGGGCAGGTGCCGCTCCACTGCCCAAGCCCTGTCTATGCTCCCAACTGTGGCTTGCATTAGTAGAAGATTTCTGTAAAATTCTCAGTATAGCTGCAGCCCTGGGGAGAGGAACAGCTTTTGTTCCAGCTGTTCTCCCCTGGGAGTGAAAACATGGTTCCCCAGAGATGTCTCTACAGTTGCCTGCACCCCTTGAGATCTCAAGGAGCCATGAAAAGTCCTGCTACTACTCCCAGCATTATGAGGTGGGGCTGTTTTTGTCAGGTAAGGTCTTTCTTGTTACTATAAGCTCTAAGGGTCTCTTTGTGTGCATGGATAAACTCCAGCTCACCATGCAGATGGCAAAGGCTCTGATCCTGCAAACACTTAAGTGTGTGCATAACTTTGCTCTCCTGTGGAGTGTATGAGGGTTATTTACATGATTAAAGTTCCCTATGGGCTTAAGGGTTTGTAGGTTCAAAGTCTAGGGGCCAGATTCTCAAGAGTATTTAGGTGCCTAACCCCCATTGATTCTAATGGGAGTTAGGTGCCTAAATACCTTTGAGGATCTGGACCTAAAGCTTCTGTTAGCAGAGCATTTGCTACCTGGAGTGGATACAAGGGGAATGGAGGAAAATAACTGAATTGGCTGGTGATTTATTTTACGGCTGGGATATAAAATTCTAATTAGTGGCCTGCACTTAAAACAATCAGGGGTTAAAGCCCTTTCTGCGTATCAACAACACTGTGTGCACTAAACTCGATTTGATTAAATGTTTTAATGAGGGCGAGACAATTTAGGAACATAGTTGGAGACTTTGGAAGCAGCAGGGAAAATGCCCTCCGCTAAGGCGATGCTGGGTGCTATGCAGGAGCAGTGGTGTAATGACTTGGGAGGCTGATCAACATTGTCATCTGTGATTATCAACCTGATTAGGCTCAGCTGCATTTTGCTCAGGCCCTGGCTGTCTGCAGTAATCCTGTCGTCAAGGAGCTGAGCTTAACTCCTGGGGAAGAGAAGGATCCAGCTTGGCTGGTGAGTGAGATGTAATGCTGCGGAGTCTGGGTCTATAGAAACTAGGCTAGAAAACCCAGATGCAAAGAAGAGCAGTCCTCTAATGCGGAGGAGAAAACGGCCAGGGAAATACAGGTATCTATGCTTATTTACTAGTCTCTTCCTGGAAGGGTGAGATCAGGGGTGTTCTGCTTCTGTCTCTCTTCTTCTCAACCTCCACCCCTCATACCACTTGCCTGGCATCAGAAGTAGTGCGGTCTCTCCTTTATTGCCTGCCTCCTGCAAACCAGGGGTGGGCATGACTGATGTAGCACCCATAGACAGAT
Organism: Natator depressus; assembly: GCF_965152275.1. Lineage (NCBI taxonomy): Eukaryota > Metazoa > Chordata > Testudines > Cheloniidae > Natator > Natator depressus. The sequence goes on along the minus strand of NC_134259.1, from coordinate 11,501,089 downwards.
GTATCATTGACACCCCCATCTGCCCAAAGCTGACCCTCCCATGTGCTCCATGCAGGCAGACCTATGCTTGGCACAACCCCAGTGAAGTCAGTGGGGCTGTGCATGGCTGCAGGGGGCTTTATGTATGTGCCAGAGCAGGGCTTTAAGTGTGCTCAAGGGGATATTTCCAGGGGCAGGTACCTTCCACTGCATGCAGCTGGCTCTGGGGTGGAATAGAGTGGCTCTTCAGTGATGCACAGCAGTGTTACGCAACGGCTGAGAACAGGAAGTCAAGAATACAAATCATCACTCGTGCAAACTGCATGGGGAATTCCAAGGCCAGAAGGGACCGCTGTGATCAGCTAGTCTGACCTCCTGTATAGCAGAGGCCTTCCCCAAAACCATTTCTCGAGCAGATCTCTTAGAACAACATCCCATCTTGATTTAAATATTATCCGTGATGGGGAATCCACCATGACCCTTGGTAACTTGTTCCAATGGTTAATTACCCTCCCTGTTAAAAATTTACACCTTAGTTCCTGTCTGAATTTGTCTAGTTTCAACTTCCAGCCATTGGATCGTGTTAGACCTTCCTGTGCTAGACTGAAGAGCCCCTTATGAAATATTTGTTCCCAATGTAGGTGCTTATAGCCTGTAATCAAGTCACCCCTTACCCTTCTCTTAGAACAACATCCCATTTTGATTTAAATATTGTCCGTGATGTAGAATCCACCATGACCCTTGGTAACTTGTTCCAATGGTTAATTACCCTGAAGTGAGCTGTAGCTCACGAAAGCTTATGCTCAAATAAATTTGTTAGTCTCTAAGGTGCCACAAGTCCTCCTTTTCTCTTTGCGAATACAGACTACCACGGCTGCTACTCTGAAACCTAAATAGCTGGAGCTCTTTGAGTCTATCCTAACAGATGTTTCCTAATCCTTCTTGTGGCTCTTCTCTGAACCCTCTGTAATATATCAAGATCCTTCTTGAATTGTGGGCACCAGAACTGGGCACAGGATTCCAGCAGCGGCCGCACCAATGTCAAATACAGAGGTGAAATAACCTCTCGGCTCCTACTTGAGATTCCCCTGATCATTCATCCCAGGATCTCATTGGCTCTTGTGTCATGCTGGGAGCTCATGTTCAGAGTCACCACTTCCCAGGATAGAGTTCCCCATCCTGTAAGCATGGCCTGTGTTCTTTGTTCCTAGCAGTAGGCATTTACATTTTAGCCATGTTCAAACACCCATTGTTTGCTATGCGCCCAGTTTACCGAGGGATCCAGATCTCTCTGCATCAGTGACCTGTCCTCAATTCTAGGTGGGCAGGATGAAAGAGGGATTTGGTGAGGGCAAGAGGGGTTAAGAGTTTGATGCTTTTTATAAAGGGTGCTATGGGACCTTGACTAAACAAGTGGGTCTGGGGACCTTTGGTTTCGGTCTCTTTCAGTAATGATGCTGCTGAGGATTTACCTAACACTTTTCATCAGGTGATCCAAAAATGTGTTACAAAGGATTTGTGTTCTACTGCTGGGGAAACTGAGGCATGAAGCAGTGAAGTGACTTGGTCAAGGTCCCCCAGTAGGCCAGTGGCAAAGCTGGGAATGGCACCTGGGTCTCCTGAGTCCTAGCTCAGTGCTCTGTCCACTAGGCCATGCTGCTTTCAGTAGCATACCAAACCACGATACCATGCTGGAGAACTCGTTCACTGTTGACTCATTGGATAGACAGTTCCTTACTGAGACTGGGACTTTTGATAAAGCTTGTATCCAATGGGATTTCAGCATGGAATTCCCTTAGGCTCTCTTGCAATTCCCAGCCTGCGACTACAACCCCACTTCCTGAAATAAACTTCAAACTAAAATGGAAAAGAGAATGTGTGAATGGTACCAATGCAGCTCCGCAAGATTTGGATATAAGTGGCCACCTAATCTGGTAGGCTCAAGAGTTTAACGTGGGTGAAATTGCTGGAAAATAAACTAACCGTAGTGGGGGATCCAGTCCTGAAAATGAGATCTTAAAAGGGTTGTAATTATCCTATGTGAAACAATACTAGCCTTTTGCTTTTGTCTCTGGCTACGGTTTATTAACATTAGGAAGAGAAATCCTGTCTGTAGGCCTGTCGGATCTGATGCTTGCGTTAATGATTACCAGGATGTTAAATACATTCTGAAATTAACTTTGCAAAGTGGTTGTAAGGAAGTGTGGTAGAAGGCTTAACTGTTACAGTAAATCTCTTTATGCAGAAGCAGGATGCTAGGAAATCATTAGCAATGTCCATAAAACAGGATCCTGTCACTATTCTATTCTAGTCCTACTTTATTGTCCTTTGAGTCACATCTGGGTGACGCTAAACCAAAGTGAAGGATCCCGACTCATGAAATAAAACAACTGATTTTTGCTGGGTGGCAAGATTTCTAGATTCTATGGGCTATTTTCTGACTCATGGGAATGAGAGGTGGGATAGGTTAGTGTCTTTTTCACATAGTCATGTAGCACTTCGTCTAGCTACCATAACTTGCCTTCAGGCTAAGGAAACCAAACTACGAAGAACAAATATAAAGCTTCCATAAAAGAGAGTGTGTATATATACAGTGATTCAGTTTGCAACATCCTGCATCTGAACTGCTTCACAAAATGGCAGGGAAATTCCTCTGTGTGTAAAGAAGCAGTAGCCAGAAAACACCCAGACATCCTTGTCCAGTTACATAGCTGCCGCAGCTCAGAATCCCTCTAATCCATCCTTAACCCCCCCCCTCACCCCCACCCCAGGCCAAAAAAGATCTCCTTGTCATTTCTAATTCAGTCCCTTTGACTCCTTAGGGTACGGCTAAACTGCATTCTAACCCCAGGCTCTGACTCTGGTTTCCACCAAGCCTGCTTTCCATCCACACATAAATCTGCCTGATTCGGGTCAGCAAGCACTCAGGACCTAGGTCCCTGCAAGGGCGTGGGTCAGAACCCAAGTCCTGCTCTGACTCTGGTCCATCCCCTGTTATTTTGCAGTGTGGATGCAGCTGAAGCTGCAGATCCTAGTCAAGACTGCCTAGTTCAGGATGGCTGCATTAGCAGGGCTGTGAGACCCGGGTCCAGCAAGTGTAAACCTGGGTTTACAATGCAGTGTGGACACCCCAGCGCAGGCTTGGAAACACCAAGTCCACGAGCCCAGGTCCCACAGATTCAGTTTACAAAGCAGTGGAGACAGACCCTTAAAGTCAATGCCTTTCTGATATTTCTATGTGTATTTAGTCGGCTGCAAAAATAATAATCAAAAAGCACTTTCTCTTGAATTGTTTTGAAGAAAAGAAGCTGGTTGCAGTTTTGGAAAATTGACATCTGTTTAGTGAGAGGCTCGTAGATCCTTAAGGCCTGAAGGGACATTTGTGATCATCTCGTCTGACCTCCTGTATAACACACAGGCCAACAAATCCCACCTTGTCATTCCTACAGTGGAGGAAATCCTTCTTCTCTGCTAGGTGCAGTTGTTTCACCCACAGCCAATAACCTTTCAGAAATGTGGTGAGGGTCAGGTTGCTTTGCAGAGAAGAGAGGGCTTTGATATTTATCCCATTTATGATTGTTGTTGTTTTTTTAATACAAAAAAATGGATTCCTGCTCAGCAAGCTCGGGGGTGTGTGTTTGTGTAAGAGTGGGGAAGGGAGAAATATCACTGAAAGATAGAAACAATTACAGAGGTGATAAAATAGGGGCATGCAGATAATTACACCATAAATCACCAGATCACCGCAACAGTGAATGGAAATACTGTTCCAGTGTTAAGCAAATGTTACTTAGGGTTTGAAGCCGTAGAAAGAGGCTGAGTGGGATTATGTTGGTCAGAAGATTGGAAAGTAGGTGACAAGGCAGGATGGTCTTAGGGTTAAGGCACGGGAGTGGGACTTCTTGTGTGATCTTGGGCAAGTCATTTAATCTCTGTGCCTCAGTTTCCCCACTTAGAGGAAATATTATGCTAATTCCCCACCCCACCCCCCATCTGTCTGTCTTGTCTATTTAGACTGTGACCTTTTGGGGGCAGGAGCTGTCTCTTATTTATGTGATTTTTACAGCATCTCGCACAATGGGCCCCTGACTGCAGTCGGATCCTCCAGATGCTACTGTCATAGAAATAATAGTCGATTGTAGAATACAGTATCTGCCTGCAGACTTTAGATTTGTTCAGTTGGGTCCAATCCTGCCAGTGCAACTCCCATGGCAGTCAATGGGAGGCCTGCGTGTGGAGTGCTTGCAACACAAAGTGGGAAGAACTAGGCGTGTGTAACCCCCTGATGAATGTGTGTGTTATAGTTCGGCAGAGAGGGGTAACTGTGAGGCTAGGAGTTGTTACAGCCCCAGCTTTGTTCTGTAACAGCTCGTGCTTTTAGCTCTGGAAGTCCCTGGTTTCGTACCTGGTATATTGGCCAAGAAGGCAGATGTCACACATGGAATGTGGAATAGAGTCCTTACCCTGGTATGGTCCATTGCGCCAACTCACCATGAATCCTCAAGTCATCCATTCACGGCCCTTGTATGTCTGCCTTTGTGAGATACATCTGGCCCAACGGATGTATGTTAACTGAGGTGGTTTTGTGCACGCTACCCATGTTACCTTAGAGCAGCTGGGTTGGAAAAGGAATTGTATTGTCTAAGTAAGCTTACTAACTGCTTTAGTATCCATATGGCAAACACATTTACATGTCAGAATTTATGGCAGACTGCTTGAAGTAAACGCTCTCTCTCATTCATTTATAATAATCTAGAATATCAAAAGCTTGAAAATAGTCCACTGCAAAAAGGAGTGTAAATATTTTTCGGCACAGCGTAAGGATCCTAGTTGCGATACATGAAACACAAGTCCTGCCACAAGCTACAGAGTATTTGCTGCTAATGCAGGGAATTAAATTTTTTATAAGCCGCCACCAATGAGATCATCATCTAGCACTGCCAAAAAAAAAAAACCAGAAAAAACCCACAGCATTAGCAGCAGCAGAATTAGATCACAAATTCAGTTTTGAAGCCCAGCAAATGGTTCCTCTGAGTCTGCGTTAATGGCTAGGAAGAGCAGGCTAACAAGGTTAGTTGAGCCATATTCGGTTCCCCTTTTTTAGCTTCCTGCTTTCCATTCTCTGCCATTTCTCAAGTTACGCTCAAGCAGTGATTCGTTCAGGAAGAGCTACCAGAGCGCCAGCTGTTTAATGATTTATGATGCATGCAGCATAGTAGCTGCAAGAAGTGTTTGGAAATGAAACCGGGCAGACTTTCTTTCCCTTCCTGTAGTCCAAGGCTTGATGCTTCACTGTGGTACTTCAAATTTCAGGCTGATGGGTCTCTGCTGAAATCAAATGATGATTTCCTGCCTCCTGCGGGCGTTGTGAGGGTAAATTATTTCATGCACGGCACTTGAGGTATTGTATTCCACAGCTATTTGGATTTGTTTGTAATGTTTCAGACTGCATGCTTTAGAAGCCGATGCAAACCTATCAAAATGCAGCCTTAGGAAAGAGATCCGGGCAGATGACAGATCTGAGGAAACCAAATGCCGGGCAGTTTAGAGTTACTCAGCAATTCTGTAGCACTTTCTGAGGTTCTTGGGTGAAAATGATCTGTAAATATTAAATCCTCCCCATCCAGAGGAGGTAGGTTATTAACCTCCTTCTCTATGGACAGGCAATGGTAGTGCAAGGAGTGGGATCCAGGAATCTCGTCTCCTAGTACTGCCCTCTAACCACTAGAGTGTACTAAGGGCCTGACTCAGTGCAGGTCTTTCCATTGACTTCAAATGGGGCTGGATGGGGCCCTAAATGACTAAACACAGGTCTACTGTCTCTTATTACAAACCTCCGTCTAGTGCCATCTGGGGTAACTTTCATCTCTATTATTGTAATCTAGGCTACAGAGAACTTTATCCATGCTGAAAAACTGCTCCCATATCATTTGCAGATGCCCTTCTTCCACACTGAGTCTAATTGTCCTCTTTTCACTTATGCCGTTGTGGATCAGAAGTAACTCCAGTGACTTCAGTCCCCACACCCTCTTCCGTATTCAAGTGGTTGTAGGATTAGAATGATAGAATCATAGAAGATTAGGGTTGGAAGAGACCTCAGGAGATCATCTAGTCCAGTCCCCTGCTCAAAGCAGGACCAACACCAGCTAAATCTTCACTTCTTTTCCTAAACTGCTGTGCCCTGTTAAAACAGTTGCGAAGGTGCATCTCAAAGGTGGCTGCTGTCCAGTGGTGGACAAAGCAAATCCTATATTGGGCATTCGTAGAGTGCTCTGACATGAAAGGCACCATACAACTGTAATTAAGTAGCTTTATGCTGGCAGTTCGGTAGCTCAAACATGAGGCTCATGTCTTCCATTAGAATGAAGACCGCCAGGCTTTCATCTGAATTGTTGCTGAACAAGTCTGAGCCATAATAACCGATATTTCATTAGCAGAAGTTCTCTAGAGAGAGGCTTTTCAGTAGCTATAGTTACTCTGTATATTAATGGAGACCGGACTTGCAAAGAGGCTATCTACATTGCAGACTGAGGTTTTAGGAAATCCATCACAGCTCAGTTTAACTTGATCTAAGGCAGCCGTCACCATGGAGAATGGATAGACTGGGATCATACCTAGGGATTCAAATTTGAATGATAATGGAAAGGAGGAAGAACAACAAAGGGGAAGAGGGAAATGAATTTAGCTGTCAAGGCCTGAACATGCTTACTGCAGATTAAGTTCTTTTTGATTTCCTTCCCGTGCTGGTTGCATCTTAAAGATGGATCTGCCACCAGAGAGACTGGATGCTGCTGAAGGAGAGTAGATCTTGAGAGAATAGCTGGCACTATGACCTGTTTGTCCTTGTTGTGGGGTAGGAGGTGGTGGTAGCTAGATACGTAGCCTGAGCTTTGCAACAGTGGACAAAGAATTATTTTATCTTGAATCCGTCTGAATGTTGTTCTGGTTCTCAAATCATCACTGTGGTGAGGGAAGGCTTTTAGGAATGTTTCTCATCGCTGTATAGTTTTGGCCAAATAGAGTATTTATTTCTTTGTGGTAGCACCTGAGAGTCCTACGCCAAGGCCCCGTACAAATACAAAACCAAGTCTGAGACTTCTTTATGGAGTTACAAAAATTCTTGCTGCAGATTCATGGTCATAAATGTAACACACTGGCCAAGTGTGGCTTTCTCTCCTTCTAGTGTCTGGACTAATTAAAGAGTAGAACTGACTGGGAAACGGTATGCCTATTTCCCTGAAAAACTTCAGAAGAAACCCATTGTTTCTTCTGAAAACTTTAATGGAATTTCTATTTAAATTTGGTTTTCAGGACCCAATTTTTTGTAAATGAAAAACTTCAACCATCTTGAACAAAGAGGTTTGAGTCTGCTACTGCCTCTGAACAAATGGAGCTAGTCTTTTAGCTCAAACGGTAGAGGTTCTGGCCTTTACATCCAGAGCTCCAGGGTTCAATCCCAAAAGGCGGCCTCCCGAGGGCCTTGTTACATGAAAGGGGGGGTGTTGGTTGGTTGGTTTTGTTTAAATATTGCATAAATGACCTCTCTCGTTTGAATCTAATCTGGTGTCCTATTCATGTCGAGTGGGACACTCTGCAATTGGGACAAAAGGCGTAACTCTGGCCTAACACAGGACCCCATTCAAAGCAGCATTTAGGGAATATAAGGCTTTTTTTTGTAATGACTTCTTTATCACTGCAGTGGATACAGTGGGTCCCCAAAGTGGCTACTACAGGAATGCGCGCACCCACGCTTTGTTGATTTACCCTTTTTCATGCTACCCCGCTGACCCGTTGGACAGCTTCTCTGCAGGAATGCAGTTTGAGACTCTGATGCAAAAGAAAAAGGGGCTTTGAACCGCCTGATAGATGGCTTCTGCTGGCTAGGAATAGGTTATGCAGCTCCTGACCTTGCGAGCCGTGTTTGCCCCCCCCCCCCCCCCCGGTTCACTGAAGCTTTTGAGATGACGTGGCCAGAAATCCAATTATTCACCCACTAAATCAAACTGCCAGTCTCGGAGAATGAGTATTTCCAATCTGAACGTGTCAGAGCGGTGCACCCTGGGGACCGACTGCCAGGGAGCGATAGCAAATAGCAAGGCCACTGCTAGGCCTCGCACTTTAGACTGCTCAAAAGTGACTTTTCAAAGGAAGGCCTCTTCTTTTCTTGTGCAAACAGGATTAAGTTAAAGGGAGACGGTTTTAGCACAAGTAACCTAAATAGCAGCCCACTGGGGAAGGTAGCTTGGCTTAATGGGCTGAGCACTCGAGTGGGACTCAGGAACCACAATTCTATTCTTGGCTCTGCCACTTACTCGCTATCTGACCTTGGGCAAGTTAAGCCTCTCTCTGCCTCAGTTTCCCCATCTGTAGAAAGGATGGGGATGATATTTTTGTAATGAGATCAAGGCATGAAACGGGCTTATATTATTAGAGATCATTGTATCTTAATGTCCCTGAACTTTTGGTGGTGGTATCAATCCAGAGCCAAACTCTGTGGCTTGTGCCGGTCTCTATGGGTATGTCTACACTGCATTGAAAACCCGTGTCTGTGAGACCTGGGCTTGTGGACTGTGTTTCCAAGCCTATGTTTGAAAGTCCAAACTGCTTTGGGTTTATAGTTGCTGGCTCTGGGTCTCACAGCCGTATTAATGCATCCATACTACACTACGCAGATCTTCCCACTCAGGTTTGTGGCTTGAGCTGCATCCACACCGCAAAATTAAAGCATTTGGACCAGAGCTTCAGTGGGACTTAAGCCCTGACCCACCCCCTAGCAGGGTCCTAGAACCTCGGTCTTTTGTGCTTGCTGACCCGAGTCAGACTAAGTGTCAACGTAAGTGGGTCTTGGGTCAAACCTAAGTCAGAGCCTTGGCTTAGTGTATTGTGTAGACAGACCCTATGTTCTTCTCACTCAGTAGGTCATGGTTATCTTTGTGCTAAACTGTTTGGGACTTCCAGGAACATATACCAAATTCTTGTGATACCCAGTCTGTGTCGGTTGCTTCCTAGCCTGTCTTTATGCCTTCTCTTCCTTTTCTATTCCCTTCGGTACTTTTCAGTCGCAAGTAAAAATAACCAGTCACGTGTACAGTGGAGAGAGCACTCAGTGCTTATGGTTAAATTTTTATTTCATGTGAAAATGATGAGCTAGAGAGTTCAGCCCCAAGTCACACGAAGTAAGGTATAAAAGCTCCCAGCTTGCACACAGAGCCAAGCCAATGCACTGCAGTTTGAAGCCAATCGGTATGTTTAACCAAAATACACCATTATTTCTTATTTTTTGTGATTATTTTTGTTTCAGGAAGAAACCGATAAGGAGAAGTACAAAAAGGTAAATGACTGACTTTTTTGTGTTTCCAAATACTGTGTGGTTTTGCCAATAGAATTATGCAATTTTACAACTTGTCAAAGCTGCAAGACCAGACAATAGTATAGACACACATTAGGGGGCGTAAGAGGGGATCATAAAAGTAATAAAATAAAAGACCTACATGAATAGGGAGAGGAGGGAACCGGGAGAAAGGGAAAAAGAGGAGGGTTGGGGGAATGTTGAGATGGCTCAAAGAATTCCAGATCTTCATTTTTATCCAAGTGTATCTAGAAATAGGATCCAAATTTCTTCAGAGTAATAGAATTGCTCTCTCTGGAGATGAGCTGTTTCTTTCTTTGGCCGATAGGTGGGATAAGTGTGAATACCATTTCTCTGTTCTGGGCATAAGCGTCCTCTTCCATTTTTGTAAAATGCCTGGTGATCATTACAGCCCACCAGAACGGCGGTGGAGTTAAACCCAACTCAGCAGGTAAAAAAAAAAACAAAAAACCCTAGGATATCATTTTTGGCAGAGATTTGGCCACTGAAGCTGGGCGCTATTTTAACGTTTGTGTCCCCCTCTTTCTGCAGCTGTCTGATTTGTTGGACAATCCTATAACACATGCGTCAGGGTCTCTTTTTCTTTGTTACAGTGCCCACAAATATCCGAGGATAAGGTCTTTATCTTGTCCCATTTTAAGGGACTACTTCTTATAATGCTCTTCAGTTCTCTAGCACTTCAGAGCCAAGGACCTAAAACATTTTGTAATATTGTCTAAATAGCAGAAATACCAAGACTGCAATGTCACGAGGGGAGTGTGTTCTAGTGATGGAAGCAGGGGACTGGGAATCAGAACTCCTGACTGTTCCATGGACTTGCTCTAAAGTCACGGTTCTATCAATGGGTTGGCTGCTTCTTAAGGAAACTGATTCAATGCTGGAACATGCTTTTCATTTCAAGGGCACACGGCGGCTTTCTTGCTGCAGAATACTATATATTGACAAGGTCACGGTTCCTCCTGCTTCATTTGATTTCCATTTCTAAAGTGCTTGAACTGTGATGAATGGCAGTGCTGAAGAACGAAATAACATGGTACTGACCCTTTGCAAATGGGAAAGCAAGCCTCAAGGTCGTTGCATCTGAAGCTCTCAGAGATCCTCCCTCCCCCTTCATGCACTGAACTTGCCGTGTGTATGTAAGGCCGACAGACTCCGGGCGTCAGCGGGTGGGATCAAACCCGGGACCGCTGGAGCTTAGTGCATGAGCCGCTACCCCATGAGCTAAAAGCCAACTGGCGGTTAGCTAAGGCTGTCGAGCAGACTCATTTTCTCTCTCTCTTTAAGTGGTCCCGGTGTCGCTAGATGGGACAGAGCACCCCGCCCAGAAGGGGTGTGGGTTACGTGTACAGAACGGAACCTGTGGGTTACTGCAATGGAACCTCATGGAATATTAACCAAGGTCCAGGAAGATCGCTGGGAGTGAGAGCAAATTGGAAATGAGTTCAGTATGTGGTAGGGCTGCAAAGAAAAGCCAATGCACTGTTCTGCTGCCAGGACCTGATCCAAAGCCCACTGACCTCAGTGAAAGTCCTTCAGATGACCTCCGTCCGCTTTCGCTCTGGTTCTAAAACGCAGGAGCAGCACAGATTGATGCAGGGATGCAATGGCCTCGCTCCCGCCCCTGGGAAACTGCATCTTGTTCTGGGAACCTCATTACTAGGAAGATGCTGGTGAATTGGAAGGAGTTCAGAGAAGGCCAACAGCCATCTTGATGAGCTGATTTAGGAGGCGCTGTGAAAGGGTCCGGTTGTTCTTGTCTAAGTCAGAATCAGGCTGATTTGGATAAATGGGTCTGCGTTTGGATCATCTCCTGGAATACACAATTATGTCAGTGAAATGGAGATAAATCTACATGGGCATGTGTGGCGGTTCAATGATAAGACAGAACACAGCTTTTAGCAAGCAAGCGGCTGGTCTCTGCTAACAGGCTTCTGCCTGTCAGCTTTCCACCTTCCCCTTTATTCTCTCTCTCTCCCCCCGCGCATTACATTCTCCAACAGATAAAAGGAATACACTGGCTTTGTTTAACATTCTTATTTACCAATTTCTATCTACCGCATTCCTTGCTCTCGGGCCTTGAGCCCAGTCCTGAGAGGCTTCCCACGGTTCATGTCATCTTGGCGAGATTCCAAGGTTGATGCCCTTGGATGGAGCAGTGTGTGCACTGCTCCTACACAACACTCCGGGTGTGCCCTGAATGTTGCCAACCGCATAAACCTTGTATGAATCCTACAGGCATGCACGTCACTTAAACAAAGAATAGTTTCCTGACCAAACACTAGGCCAAATTCTTCCCTGGTTTAACTGAATTGGTTACAATTTTGAAACCCCCCTCAGATCATTTATATTAGTAAGAATGGTCTCAAGCTGACAGATTTGGATCCAGCTATGGAACACACCAGTTTTGGGGTGTTAGGACCTAGGATCCTGTTACAGGATTAAAGAACCTTATTTTCAATCTACTGGTTTTATGACAGTGTAACTCATTTAACTTGTACAGAGTACATCAGCATGTAACCAGCGTAGCAGAGTGGCTAGTCGGAACTGTGCTTTATGGGTCTGAGCCTGAATAAAGGCAGGCGTGCAGTGAAGTAAGCTCTCTGGGGAAAGCTGATCTCCTACTTTTGTGACTGTATAATGTTGTTCTCTTGGCCGGTTCCTAGACATTACCATAATAAACATTGTACAAGCAACTGCCTGCCTTATTCGGATGCACAGTTAATGTGTTTGCATGCAAGGCTGGCTGAAATAATTTCAACAGAAGAGCTTTCCGGCCTGAGCCAGCAAGCCCGAATCAGCAGGCACGGGAAAGCCATAGGTGTTTAGACATACCCTTTATTCCACAGGCCCGAGCACAATGGGGCCATGAGCAGCAACAGGGCCATTAGGTGTTATGCAGATGCTTGAGCACACCTGGTTGGGAGGTCTTGTAAAGATAATGCCCTTCATTAGCTAATCACACACCTACCCACGATAGGGTTTTGGAGCATTCGCTAGAATTGCAAATTCATCTCAGACAAACGATTCCTGTGTCACTTAATATCTCTGGAAATCTTTCTTTGGGAACCACGGAGTTTCAAATCAGCAGTCGCCAGTGCCCACAGTAACAAAAACGAGTGTTCTGCTAATGAATTTCAGCTCGGAGTGCAATTATTAGTCTCATTATCGAGCCCTCACACAGCTTGACTGAAGAATTTTATATCCTTTATAATTTATTTCTGCAGGTTGCTCCAAAGCGAAGTTCCATCAGCTGAAATAAACAATTTAACATTTTTTCTGAATGCCCCTTGGGTCAGAATGGAGGGGAAAGGATGCTAATGACTTTCATTTCTTCATGGCACCTCTCAGCCTAAAGGCTAACCGGAAGTACCTCACCAAACAGGCAAGAATTGCTTTGCCCCCTCTGTGAAGTGTCCCCACTTTTCAAGGGGGAGTGTGGTTGAAGAGCGCATGTAGAAGCATGCCGACTGATCAGGACAGGAAGAATGTTATTGAAACTGCAGAGGGAATGGAGAGGAATAAAAAGCCTTGTGGTTAAGGCACTGGACAGACACTCGGGACACCTAGGTTCAATTACTGGCTCTTTGTGTATGACCCTGGGCGTGTCTCTGTGCGCCGAAATTCCCTATCTTCAAAATGTGGATCATACGCTCTTGGGGCAGGGATTATATCCTTCTGTGTGCGCTCAGAACCTAGCACGCTGGGGCCTTGATCTCAGGCGAAGTCTCTAAGCACTACCATCAAGCAAATAATAAATGTAAGCAGTAAGAATGAGGCTACCTAACTTGAAATTTGGCTGTTGATATTAATAGGAGCTGTAAACATATGAGGTCAGCAGAATCGTTATGTGGGTGCTGATTCAGGAACATACTTTAATGCATGCAAAAACTGTGACGGGCTTTAAGGGCCTTCCTGAATCAGGGCCCGGAAGGTCATGTAATAAACATAATAAAAGATATTTGCAGTGTTGTAGCCGAATTGGTCCCAGGATATGAGAGAGAGACAAGGTGGGTGAAGTGATCTCTCTTATTGGATCAACTTCTGGTGCTAAAAGAGACAAGCTTTCGAGCTTACACAGAGCTGTGTCCTTTGACAGCTTGTCTCTTTCACCAGCAGAAGAGACTCATCTTGTTTATCTCACAATAAAAGATGGCAGACCTCTACCCTGGATCCTGTGAGATCCACCAATGAAGGCCGAAATCTCTCCTGAGCGCAGCTTCATATCTGAGCCCTAGTCCTCACTCCACCTGGGCTATGTACTCTCTGAACCCAAGCCTCAGTTCATTCCAGATGCATTGCTAAAAATCCAAGCCTTTGCAGCCCATCTCGAAACCTGCGAATAAATTGGGAGCAGTTGAAATGCAGCCCATGCCGGCGTGGAAAGCAGTGGCTTTGAAATAATGCAATAACACTTCCATATTGTTGGTTTATTAGCAACCCTTTTATATTCATATAATTTTATACTCTGTGAGAGAGCCTTTGCAGTAGTCTAAGAATACTGCTGGCAACCTAGTGGAATGCTTAGACAAGTTATACAGTCTCTCTCAATAAACTATCACACTATATGACTATATCTATTCAGTTGGAACAAGCCAGAGAGCAATGGTCCCAGGTACGAATACTCAGGCACAGGCTTGACAGACAATGGGGAAAGCTATTAGCTTCAAGGCTCCTACCTCGTGTTTGCCAAAGCTGAGCATTACCAGATCAAAGGGTTATAAGCAGTTACCCTTCGCAGGAATCGAGGGTCAGTTGCCAGGGGCTGGCCAGAGTTTTGTCAACTATCTTTGGCATGGAGAAGTTGATGCAGAGAGAGAGGCTCAGCAAGGAGTTGATGGGGCGTCAGACTTACCAGGGATGCCGTGTGGAAGATGGGTAGACACCTAGTAAACTACACACGTGCTGTCTGTTTGTTGTGCTAAGATCTGTTTTGTCCTAAATAAATAATACTTGGTTTAGAGAGAGCTGTCTGGTCACTGGTTGCACCTGTCAGTGCTCCGGGAAAAGAAATGCAGTTTGGACATAAATCAGGTCTGATTTAGCTAATCCTAGTTGATACACTGGGGGGACTGCAACCAGATCCCCTTTACGTGACCGTCCTGCAAAGAGGTGACCGTTTGAGGCCTGAAGGGTGGAGGGGTGTCCTCTAAGAGATGGGGAAGGGTCAGCGGTCCAGTAAACCCAGCAACTGTGACAATTTCCCATTACCCCAACCCTGTGTGTGGTAGGAGAGCCCCTATTGAAAGGGATAACCTAAGAGAGAATGAGAACGTCTCTCAAGGGTTTTTTAACCATCCTCTGTGGTTTAATGGAGAGAGATCTCTACTATAGATTTCTACAGGATGGCGCAAAACCCTATAGCGAGAATCCTGTTCCCTCTAAAATTCTTTAAGGTTTTAGAGTTCCTTCTATAGAACCCTATTTTTTCCTGTCCCTATTAAGTTTTATAGGGCTTTAAATAGGGAAGTGGCTCAGCCCTCCAGCAGAGGGGAGGCATGCACAGTCCAATTTGGGAGGCTGAAGATGTAGAAAAGTGTCCATAATCCTGGGGCCATCAGTCTGGGCCCTGGTGTTAACTAGAGCAGCCTCAGGGCTGATTACACGGAGGTTGAATTTTGCTCAATAGACTGAAATAAAATGGCAGTTGATCAAGCATCAGTCCTGGGGTATCCGTGACGGTCACCACTGAACAGCAAATGTTACGTTCTACCCAGTAAATACTGCAGTGCTTGGTCTCATTTCCCCCGGGCCCTAGCTTCAGCTGCTGCTAAATATAGACTCCTGCATTGCAGACTGTCTGGTCTGGTTTGAAAGTAATTTTGTTTGGAGTCAAATTCACTCACTAAACTGACAGCCCCATTGGCAGAAGCGCCGTCGTGACTAGCCCGCTGCTGGCATCCCTTTAATCTCCCTCGCAGTTGCTCGCCTGGGTCTTATTTAGTAAAGTAGTAAGTGGCTTGCACAGTGGGTCTTCAGTGCCTTCCTGAGTTCTTCATGACCGCCGTAGTGGCAGAGTTCACTTCTCACCCAAAGGCTTTCTGCCTAGACGCTAATTGGTTCATCACTTGTGGCTGCTTAACAGAAAACAGCCAAAAGATTTGGCAGGTTAATAATATTTTGGTAATACCTAGCAGTCCCAGCTGAGATCAGGACCTGCTGGGATAGGGGCTGTGTATACACGTGGTCACTGTACTGGCTTCAGCGCAGGGACTGTCTCTTGCTATCTAAGTAGATAAGACAAAGGAAATACTGTTGTCTCCTTTGTACAGGTGGGGCACTGTGGCACCGGGAGATGAGGTGAGATGCAGTATCCCACACAGCAGATCTTGGAGCTGGCCCAAATCCCAGACCTGTGCTTTAACCAAAAGACCATTCTTCCTCTCTTTATTTGAAAGGGAGCACACCTGCTATCAGATTTTGTCCTTTGATTTTTTTTTTTTTTAAGTGTTGGGGCGGGGAATCTGGGCTTGCCCCAGAACCAGCGAACAGTGATTGGATCACCTTATTTCATTGTGCGTAGAGATGTGGCTTAGATCAGCGTTAGTAGCACCTGAGTATATCTGGGATGGGACAGAATCTGAGATACCTCTGAACTCTAGGGAAAGTTCATACCCAAATCTTCAAACTTGGAGGCAATTGGATCTGGAGATTTGGATAGGGACTCTGCTCTAATGTCTTCTCTTCGGCATACGTTGATGAAAAGGACTTGGAACCCAGTTCTCCGCTCTTACCTTCGTATAAACAGGGAGAGACTCCACTGAAGTTACTGGGCCTAGTTCTTTCTCTTCATGCCCATCTGTGAGAATTGAGAGTAACTTCAGTAGAGTTAATGGGTCTGATTCATATCTCACTTGTGCTGGTGTAAACTAGGAGTGGCTCCACTGAAGCCAATGGAGTTTTATTGGTGTAAATCAGGAGTTCTCAAACTTCATTGCACCGTGACCCCCTTCTGACAACAAAGTTACTACATGACCCGGAGAGCGGGGACGGAGCCTCAGCCCCACCACCCCGGGTGTGGGGGCGGGGGGGGGGGCCTGGGGAGCCCACAGCCTGAGCCCTGCCCCCCTGGGTGGAGGTGGAACTCGGGTGTTAGCTTCAGCCCCGGATCCCAGCAAGTCTAATGCTGGCCCTAGCGACCCGATTAAAATGGGGTCCTGACACACTCTGGGGTCCTGACCCACAGTTTGAGAACCGCTGGTTTAAATGAAAGAATTTATGCGCTAGATCTTTCATCAGGAATTGGAACTCTTTTTGCCAGAGGATGCTGTGAAGCCCAAGACTATAACAGGATTCAAAAAAGAACTAGATAAATTCATGGAGGCTAGGTCCATCGATGGCTATTAGCCAGGATGGACAGGGATGGTGTCCCTAGCCTCTGTTTGCCAGAAGCTGGGAATGAATGACAGGGGATGGATCACTTGATGATTCCCTGTTCTGTGCCTTCCCTTTAAGGCACTTGGCACTGGCCACTGTTGGAAGACAGGATACTGCGCTAGATGGACCTTTGGTCTGACCGAGTATGGCTGTTCTTATGTCAACTGCTCCAAATTCCTAGTCTGGCCTAAGGCTGCCTTCCCATATTTGACCTTCCTAAACCCTCTTGCTAGGGTGACCAGATAGCAACTGTGAAAAAATGGGGTAGGGGGTAAAGGCACCTATATAAGAGAGTCCCAAAAAACAGGACTGTCCCTATAAAAACAGGACATCTGGTCACCCTACTTCTTGCCATTCCTTCTCTTTACAGCCCCAAGCCTAATATATCTACCTGTGGTCACAAAATCCCTTGCATGGAGGAACATTCGGCTTTAGTTCTTTTGGAGTGAATTGGTAGGTCTTGCCCACGTAGCTTCTTGGTCTGAGGTGGAACACCAGACCATTAACCTGACTGTACATACAAATATAGCTCAAAACATGGTTTTAGCTGAAATAAATTCAATTTGACAAGTGATTAATCCAGAACGGGGGTCTAATTACTTGTGGGATTTCAAAAGCAAACAAATGGAAACATCTGAGGCATTTAACGCCAGCAATCGGGGGCTGAGCACGCAGGGTAATTAGCTTGCATCAGGCATTCCACATGGCATTCTAATCTGACTTCCATTGCAGGCTTAAATATGCATCTATACGAATTGCTACACCAGAGGAGTAAATAATAATTTTGTGTGTCAGGCTGGAAATTACAGATGGCTGGGAAATAGTGCGTTGCTTTTTGGGGGGTGGAAGGCTGCCAAAATTTATGACTTGACCAAAAAGCCACTTTTCATCACAAACGTTTCAACCAACTCTGCCATGAACGCAGCGCTGGGCGATGAGTCAAGCTGGCTGGCGTTTTCCATCAAACAATTCCCAGTGTGTTGAAACGAAAACTCTTTTGTGGGCACGTACCTGTGTTAATGAAACTGCCATGGGGAAATGGTTTCTCAGGTCCAGGATGGAAGTTTGAGAGCCACCCACCCCAGAACAGCCATGTGATGAGGACACACCTGGGAATATGTGTCCTCTGGGTTCTGCTCTGCCTGATTCAGACCATGGACTTGAGCTTGTGTTTCCTGCATTCCCAGGGAGTGCTCTGACCATTGGGCCACAGAATCTGTCTCTCTTCCCTTTTGGCCCAGTGAATATTTAAATATTTATACAGTGCGGAGCGGCTCCAACAGGAGAGACTAAGACAGATGCTACCTTCCAGGGCTATGTGGGAGAATGGAAGAGCAGGGATATGAACCTTGCTTGTCCCTAACCAGTTAGTGTTGGGCCTGAGTCACTGTGTAAATGAGACCTAGGAACCGAAGTCAGCTGGGTGTTGCAATGCAGAGTGGCTCAAGGCCTAAAAGCCTTTAATAAGCTGGGCCTTAGCAACGTCCCAAGGACTCCCAGGAGGTATAGTGGAGCAGGGAATTGAATCCAAGTCCCAGACTGATGTCCTTTCTCTAAGAGGCTAGCCGTGTTCTATTCCTGACTCTGCCATTGACTTGCTGTGTGACCTTGGGAAAGTCACTTCACCTTTTACTTTCCTGTGGGTCAGTCTTATCACTACTAAATACTCCAGTAGGGAGGCAGAGGCTGATTCGTCCCTCACCTGAGCCCGGTAGGAATAACTCTACTGGTGTTATGCTGGCTTAAAAGAGATCTGAGAGAAGACTTGGGCCAGAAAGCAAGAGGGAACTACCAATGTTGAGGGTTATCTAACTCACATTGACCAGGCTGCATTAATAAATAACTTGTTTCTAAAATTTTCATGATCCAAAAATAAATGTGGAGAAAAAAAGACTCTGACCTTTTGAAACATTTTGTTTAACTTTGGAAGTGTTTGGTGTTTGTTTTTTTTGACTGGTTACGGTTTTTTATTAAACTCCTTTTACTCCAAATGATTTAGATTGCTAAATAAAAAAAGTCCTTTTGAACCAAAAAACAACAAACTTTTCATTTCAGAAATGTCCAAAGAGGACGGCTGGACCAGTTCAAAATGGGAATCTCGTGGAAACTGACCCTTTCTCGCAAGACGTTTTGATGACTGGGTATTCTTCGACAGAAAGGTGTTTTCTCCGAAAATTCCCCGACTGTCTCTAGTTTTCAGAACCTTCAGCTGTAGGAATGATGAAAGGGTCCAGGTGACTCTTCCCTTCCCCTCCTGCATTGCTGCCTGTCAGGTAACCCCCCTGGTCGGATGCTTCTGGAGGGTGCGGGGGGCAGGGGGGGGTTGTTTGGTATTTTGGCAGGAGAGAATTTTTTTTGTTTTAGCTGCTCCTATAAAGACTTTCATTCCAGGATTCTCAAGGCCGCAAAATATCCTTAAGCTTTCCCATTGGCTGCTCATATAGCCAATGACTATGAAGGGTGTCGTCGTTTTATCCCCTGACCTGTGGGCATGTCTCGGCTGCGTTAGCTGACGCATAAAAAGTCCAGTCCCTGAAACGGTGCCGCCATGTGTCAGGAGCTCTGAGACTGAAACGTTGAAAGCGTCGTGATGAGTTCTAAGGCAGTAACGCTGCTGTCTGGGGGCCGCCTACCTTTACTTGGCCTAGGGACCTGGCAGGTAAGCTCCATGGCAGCAATTCTCTGGTCTCATTCTCTTTCCAGACTGGGCAGGGAGGGATTGATCTACGTTATGCAACTTCAGCCACGTCCGGGGTAGGCAAACTTTTTGGCCTGAAGGCCACATCGGGGTTGCGAAATGGTATGGAGGGCCAGGTAGGGAAGGCTGTGCCTCAGCAAACAGCCTGCCCCCCTCATCCATCTCCCCCCCACACTCCTTGTCCCCTAACTGACCTCCCCCAGGCTCCCTGTCTCCTTCATGTTGGAGTCTGTTTTTTTTTTTCTTGGCACAACTGCTCCCAAGCTCTATTCAGACCTAATCTGATGGGATCCAGTTTGCAAAATTAATTCCAGTTCTTCAGCTTTCAAAACCAGACTCCAACGTGAAGCTGCAGAATCGGAATTAATCTGCAAACTGGATCCCATCAGATTAGGCCTGAATAGAGCCTGGGAGTGGTTGAGTCATTTCAAAACCTAAACTTAATTTCCCGCATACTAATTTCTCCCTACTGTTACTCGCACCTTCTTGTCAACTGTCTGTAATGGTGTCAAGTATCAGAGGGGTAGCCGTGTTAGTCTGGATCTGTAAAAGCGGCAGAGAGTCCTGTGGCACCTTATAGACGACAGACGTATTGTTGGATGTATTCACCCATGAAAGCTTATGCTCCAATACGTCTGTTCGTGTATAAGGTGCCATAGGATTCTTTGCCGCTGTCTGTAATGGGCCACTCTCTTACCACTTCAGAAGTTATTTTTCCTCCTTTGTTAATCGATTTATCTCGTTAGACTGACCTCACACTCGGTAAAGCAACCCCCCCCCATCCTTTCATGTATTTATACCTGCTCCTGTATTTTCCACTCCATGCATCTGATGAAGTGGGTTCTGGCCCACGAAAGCTTATGCCCAAATAAATGTGTTAGTCTCTAATTGATTGCTTAAAAGGCTGGTGGGTCAGCTCTCGTAGGGGGCCCGATTTTCCTAAGAGCCCCGTTCTCCTTTAAGCGCATAGATGAAGAGAGAAACAGGAGCTGCTGTTGGCTGAGCGCACCTTAAAGTCGCACCCTGGGCTCCCACTGCAGCCAGCTGGGGAAGGTGTGCCAGGTGGGCCATCTTTCTGCTCTGTCTCCACCGCACAGAAAGCAGTTACGCCGGCAGCTAGCGAATCTGGCTCTTCAGCGCTGGCTGTAGCCGTTGATGCCCAGGGCATTGGCTAAATCGGCAGCTGGCGCATGCCCAGCGCTTTTGGAAAATAACCCTAATGCAGACCAGATCTTGGGGAAATCACTTAAACTTCCTCCTTGTTTGGGGCAGGGAACAAATTTGTATGATGTTTGTACAGTGCCTAGCACAGTGGGGCGCTGATCTTGGTTAGGGATTCGGGGTGCTACCACAATATGAATCATTAGATTTGCCCACGAGCTATTAAATAGCAGCAAACCACTGTATATCAAATGGCTGTAAAGCTGCTGGAGATCTCTGGCCAAACAGGGTTCTTGCGATACAAAATATTATATCTAACAAGGGAACCCAAAGTCCTCTTTCCCCTGCTGTTTGTGTTAAAACACTGGGTCTTCAGCTGGTGCCAGGCTTGTCTGGCACCATGTTGGGTAGCAAGCAGTGGGCAGTATGTGTCCGTCTCTTTGTCAGACAGGCGAGATAAGACCATCTGCTTAACTGGAGATTTTCAGTGTGCATTGGATTTTTTTTTTTAAAAAAAGTTAATTACATGAAAATAATTCAAATTCACGGGGTCTCCCGTAGCCCAATCCATTTAAATTTCCCTACCACGGTGCTCGTAAGAGCTCGCACCGCAAACCCAGCATTGCTCTAAGACCCAATCGTCTTCCAATGAGCTATATGGACTCCTCATTGAAATCTCTTGAGTAGCACCTACCGAAAGAACCCTGTTATCAGCAGTCGGAAGGGGAAGGAGAAAATGGAGCTGCTGAAACACCCCTTCTCCCAGAATAGCTGGAGGCTTCTGCTGCAATGGGCAGCCCTGGAATAAGGAACAAATTGGCATTTTACTTGGCCAGTAGGCTTCAGAGTTAACCCACAGTTGAGCTGAATGGGGCATCCACCTCTCTTGAAATTATTGCTTTACAAATATTGCTACCTGAAGACTCAGGAAGTCAGCACTGAGGAGGATCAGGTTGGGAAAAGTTTCTTCAACTAAAACTAGAATGTTTTAAATATAAAAGCTTACAGTCCACAAAAAGCTATGGGGCTACTAGCTTACTACTGGCGCAGGGTGCTGGCCAGTATCGCATCAACCTCCCTCCTGCCTTCCACTGCCGAATGTGGGAGCCAGATGACGTTCTGCAAAAGCAGGGAGTCTGTCAGGTAGCCATGTCAGTCGATGGCTGGGAATTCAGCGAGATACCTGGTATACAGAATTTGGCTTTGTCATTCTCTCAAAAGGAGAGTCTCATCTGCCGGGGAAAGGCATACGTCCCCAATGTCAAATGAGCCATGTTATCTCCTCCCCTTTCTTTATTTTTAGCTTACCATTTTGGACCCAATCCTGTGGTTGCAAGCTGAGGCCCTTAAATACACCACCTGCCACTACCCCTAGAATTCACTTTACACATCAAAATATTTGCACTTTAATAACCCCATAGAAGTGTTTGCCACATCTCTCTTAATCCCAAGGGAGTGGATGACTTATCAAGAAGGTCCGTAAGATTTAGAACTTTGTTGCTGATGGATTGGTAGCTATCTAAAGGATTATAATAATTATTTGGATTATGGTAGCATGTAGAGGCTTTGTCCGCGCTTGGGGCTGTATTAAACACTTCTTGTTCCAAAGATTTTACAATCCAACGTCCTGATCTTGCAACTCTGTATGGGCAGAGAGCTAGTGGCTTCCTTGGCAGTCTGTATTGGGCATAGCAGCCCACCGTTTGCAGGACCAGGGCGTAACTAGATAAGACAGGCAAAGGAAGCATTTTCTCCATTTGCAGAGCAGGAGCTGATCAGAATGACTTGCTCAAGATCGCACGGCTGGGGATCGAACTCACAAGTAACAATTCAGTGCTTTACCCACTAGGCAAGGTGTCCTTTCTTTTTTTGGGAGGGTGGGGGTGGTAGGGGTAAGTTTGAATTTTTCTAAAATTTGTTTCTTCAGGAGTTATAAATGTGACTAGTTTATGAAATGACGACATCGTTCAAGCAATTGTATAAAATACTCCTTAGCACGTTTGAGTTTGGCTTTTAAAGAATTAGCCTTTGATTGTACTCCAAGTATTTCATTTTTACTACAGCGACCTGGCAAATTAACAATGTTGTTAGGAATGCCTTTCCCATGCTTGTAATTTAAAAAAAAAATTTTTAAGAAAGGCGACAAAAACATTACTGGAGTGGAGAGCTTCCTGGAAATTGTAAGTTTTATTTTGGTATCAGTTTGTTTTGGCAATTGGGATTTCAAAGCAGATTCTCTCTGAGGTTAAATTTTGACTGGGGGGCAATGGAAGCGTCTGCTTGTTTTGCAGTGGTTCTCAACCAGGGGTACGCGTACTCCTGGGGTCATGCAGAGGTCTTCCGAGGGTACATCAACTCATCTAGATATCTGCCTTGTTTTACAACAAGCTACATAAAAAGCACTAGTGAAGTCAGTACAAACTAAAATGTCCTATAGACAATGACTTGTTTATACTGGTCTATATTCTATACACTGAAATGTAAGTACAATATTTATATTCCAATTGATTTATTGTATACTTAGATGGTAAAAATGCCGGGTTTGTGGGCCTGTGGATGGAGGGGACAAATATTTTTTGCACAGCGCTTATGATATTTCAACGCCACTTTAAACCAGTTGATTTTCGTAAGGGCTGAACGACCACAGTTCTCACCTGCCGTGTTGCAGAATGTTCCGTATTGGAGATGGATCCGTTCCGTATTGGAGATGGATCCGTACTGTGGGATCCAGTTCTGGGATCCAAATGATGCAACAAAACTCAAGGTGTTAAGTGTTGGGATTCTGATTTCCCCCCCCCCCAGCCCCCCCCCCCATAGCGCTCATGTGCTGGAGAGCTAAGCAGGGAACGCTAAGATTGGGCAATGCTCCAGGGTAACAAACTAGTGTCATCCCTATACGTGTCTCTTTCCCCATCTCTGTATATCTTTCTGCACGTTCCCATAATCTAACAAACAAATCACTGTAGGAAGGAGCCCATTTTGCTGAATTTCTGCACACTTGGGTGTGCAGAGCATCCACTGGATGCGAGTTTAAAGCCAGCTGCATGGCCTGCAACTCCTGGGCATAGACCACAGCTGTCAGCTACACGGTGGTTCTCTTAAAACAAGAACGTGGCACAGGGAAATCTACATGTTTGCAGAGGGGACCAGAATCTTTTCACACCTCTGTGCTCCATGTGGCATGCAGAAGAAGGGGCAGAGAGCTGTCCACGACAGAGCGTGGGCTGGGATTAAAAGTCAAAGAAGCAGGTCATGTATCCCACGTGGCAGCTGGTATCCAGGCCTGCAGGGTCTGGTTCTGATTTGCCCAGCACCCAGCCTGGCACCCAATAAAGGGGCAGAATGGTGATACACACGCTTAGCAGGGTTTGAGAGTTTTGTTGACTCTTTGCTTTGATGAAAAATTGGGGTTTGGACAAAGGTGAGAAATTTCATGGAAAGTGTCTGGAAAAATCAATGTATTTTGAATGTTTTTTTTTCTTGGAAAACCAGTCGTTCTGGCAGAAAACCAAATGGTTTTGCTAACGGTTTTTAGCTGAAGTAATCCCACAAATCACTACCCCTCACCCCCAAAAAGAGAACATTTGGAGAAAAATTGCCAGAAAACTTTTAGGTTTTGGTAGAAAATCTTCAGTTTTGGAGGCTGTTTGATTTTCCTGAGGAAAAAATCCCAACATTCACTGGGGATGGGACCCAATTCCCACATAGCTTTAGTTAATCGAGCAGAAGCTCGGGTCCTAAAAGCAGCCTTTGGCTAAGTGGGAGGGTCTGTACTGTTATCGGACCATTGTTCTATCTTGTCTCAAACTTAGCATTTTCCCACTACCTATTGGCTGACACTAAAATCCCAAATCCACCACCGACAAGGTCTGGAGACACGCCAAGCCACACCGTTTGGATCTCATTTCTTGGCACCGCTTAGATATTTGGCCCTTAAGACACTTAGCTGGAAATCTGACTTGCTATATTGAGGAAGAGGAGGGGCAGTGGTTAGCATGGGTTGTAGCAGACCTAGATTCAATTCCTGCTCTGCTGCAAACATCCTGTGAGAATCTGGACAAGTTGGCTTAGCCTCTCTGCCTCAGTTTCCCCCATCAGTACAGTGGGAGTAAGAGCACTGCCCTGCCTCACAGCGGGGTTGTGAGGCTAAATATATTAAAGGGTGGGAGGTGCCCACACCCTACAGTGGTGGGAACCAGCTAAGTACCTCCGCTAGATAGCCATGGAAATCACACAGGGTCAAAATCAAATTCCAAGCATGAAAAGATTAATTTAGATGCTGTAGATGACCTATTGACTTCATTTTTTTTTTTTAAGGCTTACCCATAGAAAGCTTCCTATGCATCCATTACATAATCCCACACCAATACTTCTAATCCATACGTGGTACAAAATGTGCCCTGTTAGAATTAACTTCATATTTGAGTTGCTTAATGCGCAACACTGAAATTGCCTGCAGCTTGTTCCCCCGCTGGGTGCCGGGACAGTAGTAATAACATTACACCCATGGAGATCAGGGGAAGGAAGGCAGGTCTGCCCCATGATTGCCGGGTCTGTGTCCAGCCCCTGCCGGGACTGGGCAGCTGGCACAAGGAAAAGCCACAAAACTAATGAGTAAATGCAGCTGTGTCCCCACCCCCGGTTTAGATTTGCTCCCCTCTCTCCCCGTCGCTAGCTGCGTCTTGGTGTGTTTCCACCCCGGCTTTGGTGAACCTCCATCTTGTGACTCCTCATCAGTCATTAGGGATCATCCAAGTTTAAGCGTTCGCCCAGCCAGTTGGATCTGAGTAGCGGCTCTCTGGAGGCACCACCGAGTGTTTGGATTACCAGTGGCAGCCCCAGGCGAAGGGGTATGGGGTGCTCCCCCTTCTTCAGTGAAATCTGAGAACTATTGAGAGTGGCAAATTCCTCCTTTGGGGCTTGTGTTCAGCCACGTGCTCCCCCTCAGAGCAGCTCCTTCAAGAGATCGGTGATGGGTCACGCTCCTCTAAGGCGCAATCCGGCAAGATGCTGGAGTGCTCTGGCGAAGGGCTGGTTTCACAAAGGGACTTAGGCACCTAAGTGTCTCTTTAGGTGCTGAAGACCAACCGCTCAGGCCCACGGACCTTCACAAAATCACGGCCTAAACCCCAGTGGGATTCTCCAGCTAGGATTTCCTCCGCCTATCTCGCCTGCAGGGCCTGATCCGACAGATATGCTCCAAGCATGCCAGACCCACCCACAAGCCACTCAGGCTGCGGTGTGTGTCTGTGTCGATCAGGATCCAGTAGCCCAGTGGCCGGGGCACTCACGGGGGTTGTAGGAGACCTAGGTTTGAAGCCCTGCTCTGCCCGATTTGAAGCAAGGGCTTAAACCTGCCTTTCCCACCTACCCAGTGAGCGCCCTGTGGTGTGGATGCGTGCGTGTGTGCGGGGGGGGGGGTAAAAGGGGAAGCTTTTTCTCTTTGTTTTTTTTTCCTGAGAAAGGGCTCCGCTCCCAGAGAGGGCTCACAGCTGAGGATCCAGAGTGGAGAGAGACACCGCCCTCTGGCCTGTCACTCAAGTGCCTGAGCCCCAGATCAGTGGGAGTTAGGCACCTGGCTCCCTTTATGGATCTGGGCCCTGCCCTTTCCCTCTGCGTTTCACTCCGAGCTTACGTAGGCTGCTCCCTGATCAGCCCGTTCGCTTCTGAGAACCCCTGTGTACAGTGCCCAACTTTCACCATACTATGCGGGAGGAGCCCTGGCACCTAGCAATTAGCTACTGCAAAGCTCAGCATTGCAGTGCCCTCAGCCCACTGTGAATCTAGCCCCAAGTGCTCTCGACTCCCATTGACGTCGATGAGGCTTGCGGGTGCTCCACACAAGCTGGGATCAACAATGTAGGGCCCGAGCCTGCAGCGTGCTGATCCCAAAGCAGCGTCCTCGCAGCGAGTTGAGGGTACAGAGTACGTTCCAAGAGGCACGTGGCCCCTTTCGGGATGAGGCCTCTAGACCAAATCTAAACAAAGGTGGCTTTAATCGAAAGCAACTGAGTTGTCAGGCAGGGGGCTCTGGTTTGAACAAAGCTGAAGCTTAGCACAGAGACCAGTCGAAAGCAGAACCATTGATCCAGACCATGCCTAGTTTTGCGACCCACTGGGCTCCTGGAACTCAGAGCCAACATGAACACATCTGCCTCTGTTTCAGTGCCCCCACCCCACACTCCATGTTTCAGTGTAATCTTAGCCAGTTTCCTCCTGTCCTCTCCCTTTATGCATTTAAAATCAAAGCTGCTAGAACAAGCCCAGAAGCCCAAGGGCCTAATGACCAAGGGGCATTAGAGACTGGCGCTAGCTGAATTTCAGTGCTATTGCTGGAGTTCAAATAGAGTTTAAACCCTGCGTGGCATCTCGCTGTCTTTTCAGACAGCAGATTCATGTCAGCTCTGACAACACCGACTCTCACACAGCCTAGCGGCTGGAGCTGTCCCGTCCCCGCAGATATGCTCAATGTTTTAATGAGGCATCCGCCGGTGTATTGCCAGGCAGGGAAGGCAGCCGTGTTCTGGGCTGCAGTTGGGTATTTCTGGGCCTTTTCCAAGGGGCAGTTCAGAATCTGGGCAATGCAATTGTATTTATTTATAACCTGTTACAAATTCCTTGGGCTACGGACACTCCCATTCTCAGAGTCACGTCTTTGCTAGACTTTTTCAGCTCCGGGTCACTGACTCACTCGAGGTACAGAAGGCATTTGTGAACACTAGTCAGGATGTTCCCCTCACGCCTGATCCAGCTGTGGCACGTGGTTGAAGTTTACCGTCCGCTGATCCCTCGAGATAGCTCTCTTGAAACAAAATCCTGCTGGAGACAAGGCAGTGGTAGTTTTTACCTTGATGTAGCTAGTTGAGGTCAACCCTCTTCCCCACCCTTCATCCCTCAGGAGTTTACTTTAAGGGGTACAGTGGGGTAAAAACATAAAGCCCTGTGCCTTGTCTCCACTTGGAATTTACATCGAAGTAGCGATCTCTGTGTAAATGCACCTCTTGCAGTGAAGACATAGCACCGAGCAAACCACAGACATGATTAGATGTGTGGGGAGTGTCCATACTAGCCTTTACAAACATGTTAAGTACCCTTGCCCCCTTAGTCCCAGCACTGAGGAAATTTTCAGGATCTGGCAAGTCTGTTTCAGTTAGGAGGAGAAACTGACGATAGGTATTTGTTTGGTTGGATCCTGTTTTGTTTACAAAGAAGGCACACATGCAGTTTACTTGTTTTCCCTGAAAACAATTAAAAACAAACAGCAAGCAGTTTCCTGGCTTTCAGTTTCCAAGCCTACCTCTCCAGCAGTTCCAGGCCACAAGGAGCTCGCTCTCTCTGCTCCCCCACACAACTGCTTCTCTCTCCGTCGGCTTGCTTTCTGCTCAGATACACCCCCCCACACACACACACCTTGCCAAACAATTGCCAGGGCCTAGCTTCTGTGTTTGCGATCAGGGAAGCCCACATGGCTCGGCTTCTGATCTTGCCATTGACTTGGGTGGTGGCTTCTACTGGTATCTCATGACATAAAGGGGCTTAATTGCTCCTTCTATTGAGCCTGGAAGAAAGGTGCTTAGCACATGCATTGGCTTTAACCAGGTCTGTGATTGTCTATAGATCAAAGATCATTAACATCCTCCACATAACAGTATTTTGAGTTCACTGGCAGTCGATTTACAGGAGGCAGATACTCATTTGAGGACCACTTTCTAGACCCACTGAAGTCTAATGTTTAAACTCCCGTCGACTTCAGTGGTCCTAAGAGAGAATGGAAGTTGCAGAATGAATGCATAACACCTATGTCAGGTGCTGGCTTGCCAGCGCTGAGAAGCACTGTCCTCTGTTTGTTGTCATTGGGTTCAATCAAAGCTATTAAAAAAAAAAATTAATAAATCTGCATTTGCTGTGAAGTACAAGGGGGAGATGGCCAAGGTGTTCCTACAACTCTGGCAATCCTGACAGCCCAAGTGGCTCATGTGGGATGTGGGCAAGCAGGGTGCAATTTAGAGCAAGCCTCGGTGCAACTGTAACGTGCCCAGGGGGCAAAGAAGCCGGAGTATAAGAGAAGCACCAAGTGTGTAGCGTGATGAGTGGAACTTGAGAAAGAGGGTCAGATTTCCGGAGGGATCTGGTTTGGGGAGGCATCAGGGGCTTAGCAAGGCATGCTGGGGCATGCCCAAACACCGGAGCTGCGGCATGTAACACTGGCCTCTTAGGCATGTTTGATAAAGTCTTGTCTCTTGCAACTGTGCCCGTCTTCTTCATCCCTTATTGTTAATGGTCAGACCTTACTTGCAAACTGTGAACTGATTTGAGCTAGAATCACTGCAAGCCAATAAACCTGGCAGCTCCTGGTGCCATTTCAGTCACTTTTCAGAGCACTTGAGCATTTTTGACTTTGAACATCAGTATTTCTTTCTGCGAGCTGGTGGATCTTCTGCTCTTCCCTGAGGCATGAGGCTGAATAAGTCTCTTAACTTGGATCCTGGCTGGTCCAACGGCCAATGCTCTTTGTGTCTAATTCTTCCCTGAATTGTGTCAAGTGTTTGAGATCCTTCAGCAGTGAGTCCTACAGGCTAATCACGCACAGGACTTGCCTATACTACAAAATTGTGCCAACTCAAACCATCCTGGTACAATTTTGAAGTAATACAATTCCCCTATAAAGATCAGGGCAGCTTATTCCTTTTCCTGTGTGGTTAAAACCACACTAAGGTAAAAGGCAAAGCTACATCTTTGTGTGGTCTGACTATTTTGGAAGAAAATTGCACCAAGCAAAATCGTTTTACTGGCCTCACTTTCAAGTGTTGATGAGGTCTTAGTGGGTTGCCCTTCTGCAGCGATAGTGTTAGCCTGTACCAAAAAAAGGAGCCAGGAAAAACTGGGTGGGAGGTTGGATGAGAGGGAGAAAATAAGAGAGAAGGGACTGTAAGCGGGGGAACCAGTTCCGCTGCTTTTATTCTGAAACTTTTTTGCCAGAGTAGACCCGTTGGCAAATACTTGGATGTTATGTTCTGTGAAGAAGCTAAAGTCAGCCAGTCAACCCAATGTTTTCACTGATATTTTTTGGATTTCGAATTTTTTTTTTAAATCCCGCTCTTGTTTTGTTGCTCAACAAATTTGACAACAGTAGGTTTTTTTCCTTGCAAACGTCTCCATTTCATCCCAAAGGCATTTAAAACAAAACACAGCAAACTTCAAACAGCTGACCCAAAGCCCATTGAAATCAATGGGATTTGTTCCATTAGGATCAATCCATGAAACTGTTGGCTACTGAAGTGTAAAGAGCGGCCAGCAAAACTGTTCCTTTTGGTAGCCCACTGGGCTACTGTGGTCACAGGACAGATGTAGTTGCTCCCCAGCTATGGTCCTTACTTTCACAAAGGATCCTTGGTCCTCAAGGCGGTTTTCATGTCTCCGTGCCAGGGCAGAGCTCTGTTTGTTATGGAGGGAAGCGGCTTCCCATCGTGGCCGATCAGGATCAGTTTGCTTTGTTGTGCAATTAAATAATCATTGTAGGTTTAATCCTTTAATAAACTTCCCTGGGACGCGGAACGCTTGTGGGGTGCCCCATGGCTTTGTCAGCCTTGTCTCAGGCCTCTGCTGCCAGCAGCGCTCACGAGACCCGAGAAAGAGCTGGGAGAGGTAATTGTCTATCTTAATCTCCTTTCAAAGAGGTCTTTGATGGGAATTGAATTCTGATGAAAGACTGCTGGGTTGGCAGCCTTGGAGATCAGATGTTCTCTGTCAGCCCCAAGGGGGAGGTCCAGGGTGGGTGTCATCTGTGCCAACGCACCATGGCGCAAGCCCTGATCTTGTCGTATAGGTGTTTTAGGATGAGCGGGGGGTGAATTTCCAACCAGGGCCTGAAATCTAAAGCCCAGCATTGGCACACGAGAGTGCAGGAGACGGGAGAGCACAGCTAGAGAGAAGAGCAGGACATTAGGGAGCTGGGAGAGGAGGGGTGGTTTGACTGAGGACTTTAGCAATGTGTTGGCTAGATGAGAGAAGGAGGCAGGGAGCCCACCCGACTGTGGGCTCTCTCATTGGACGGTGCTGTGGCATGATGTACTGAGCATCCGATATCGAGCGCAGGTTAAACGCTGATTGTTTTCAAGAACAAGAGAGCCCGGGCGCTACAAGGGGTAGGTGGAGCTGTGATCAATCTACCCCAGGGATCCTGCCTCTTGGCATAACTCCTGCTGGGCCTACACTTCTCCCCACCTGCTTTCCCTTTGTTCCAAGGCAGGAACAACCCTACATAAGTGCCGGTTCATCTGTTTGGGTCGGACGCCGCGGTTGCTCTTTGTCTGCGTGTTCTTTGCAGGCAGGGGCATGCCGGCCTCCACTCTTGGATAAACGCTTTAATTAAAGCAGGCTTGGTACAGAGAGGGTTCTCGGCGGCTCTGTTTCCCCACACAGCCAGGGTGCGGCTGGGCGTCAGCAGGATGCCGCGGCCCAGATCAGGTGAATATGTTTACAAGGCTGAGTTAATGCTCAGGCAGATGTTAACAGCCCATGAAGTTAGCAGAAAGAGGCCCACTGAATTCAGCGGACATAGGATCAGACTCCTTGTTCAAGGGAGAACGTGGTAATTCCCGAAGACTTTGCTGGGGCTGGTAGCAAAGAGAGAGACAATGACTCTTGGCCTATTAGAAGCGTGTGAATGTTTATTGCAAACCCATGAAGGGCAAGAGCACGTCGAAACTAATGTTTGAAGTGCCTGTGAGCCTATGGATGTTGGTAGTTGGCATTTGAGCCCCCAGGGACTGGTGCAGCAGAGGACAGCCTTGTTATCCCCGTCTGTGCGTGTACCCAAAGCCCTTTTAATCTCCAAGGCAACAAAATATTCCATGAGTCTTGGCTCTGCAAAGTTGCAGCTGAAGCTCTCTTGCCTGGGGAGCTCTGGGACCCTTTTGACAACCAAATGTGGGCTGGAGCACCGCTATGCACCATAGCTGAAAGGTGGCATCGTGCGCACCACAGTGCCATGCTCGGGCCTTGGTTTAACACCGACTTGGAAGGACGAGCACCATGTGTGGAATTTGCAGCACCTAGCCATTCCCTGGGGGTATCTCCTACCCAAGTGTGGACAAGGCCTGGCCCTGGGTTTGGCTTGAGAGATATCAAGCTATTGAGCATGTCTTTGGCTGGTGTAAATCAGTGTAGCTCGTCAGCCCCAGGAGTGTGGCTCGGGGGAAGATTAGATAGCAAGCAGTGATGTGTCTATTGCTTTCTTTGCAGTGTCCCCCGGATGCTGTTCAGGAAGCCCTGCAGGTAGCGTTAGATGCTGGATATCGGCACTTCGACTGTGCTTATTTTTACCAGAACGAGGCCGCGATCGGAGCAGCCTTTGAAAAGACGCTGGGGGAAGGGAGGCTGAAGAGAGACGACCTTTATGTGGTGAGCAAGGTGAGCCCCGTTTCCCTTCCAGACAGAAGCCCAGGATTGCTAATTCTTTCTAAGTTACCCCAAGACTTGGGATACTGGGTGTTGTTTTTTTTTTCTCATGGCCTCTGCTCCTGGACTCATGATACGGTGAAAATTTCAGCCTCCATTAAATAAAAAAAAGATTTCCTAACCCTCTCAGTTATTCACAGAAGCCGCAAAATGAGACCCCCCCTAAAGGCCAGAAGGCAAATAAGACCCTATGGCTTTTTAAGCCAATCTCATGGATTCTGGGGGGGCCTGACTCATGAAGGCTTGATGTTGACTGTACTGTGTGCCTTGTGGATTGAAACACAATTGTCAAAGAGCTGCCATTCCCAGTGCAGAACGACAACGTTATTAAACTTTCTAACTTACTAGAGATGATCGAAAATGGACAATGGGACAGTTTTTTTCCATTGGCAAATACAATTTTGACGAAATCTAAACTATTTTGCAGAACCATCTCAATTTTGGCGAAGTTGCAATGGAAAAAATGTCAAAACACATCGTTTCGACTTTCCCGTTTTATTTAACTTCCACTTGCATATTTTTATGTTAGTCCAGATTGTATTATTTTTGACCTGAGCAAACTGAAAAGTTTCAATGTTTCCAAATAGAAACTTTTCTGAATTTTCACCCCACTAGAAATTTCAATTTGTTGGAATTTTCCACAGGATTCAAATTCCATTTTTTGCCCAGTAGTGCTAAGTGTTCTTATATGCCATTTGAGAACACTAATTCTATTGTCTACCTACGTATATACAAACATCTCACTTTTGTGGCGCACACCCATAGCTACTATAGAATCATAGAAATGTCGGGCTGGAAGGGACCCTGAAAAGTCATCAAGTCCTGTCCCCTGCACTGAGGCAGGACCAAGTAAACCTTGACTATCCCAGACAGGTTTTGTCCAACCTGGTCTTAAAAACCTCCAGCAAGGGGATTCCACGACCTCCCTTGGAAGCCTAAATAAATATCTAACCTAAATAGCCTTTCCTGCCAGTTTACCCCATTACTTTTTGTCCTACCTCCAATGAACGTGGAGAACAATTGATCACAGTCCTCTTTATAACCACCATTCACATATTTCAGGACTGTTATCGGGTCCCCCTTAGTCGTCTTTTCTCAAGACTAAGCTCTATTCATGATATTATCTAAGACTCCGTTTATGATGCAAGTAACAAAGACCCAGGGTAGGTGCCTACAACAATCAGCAGCAATGAAATGCTAAATAGAAGGGATTTCCAAGCTGGGTGTACCTGAGAGCTGATTGGTCACATGGTGCTGGCTCCTCCTCCTGGTTATTTGCTGAGAAGAGCGGACCAATAGGAGCGGGGACATGGAAAGAAGAGCAACATTTGACGTATTGCTCTAAGGCCTGGTGGACACACGTCATTTGTACAGAGTAAAATGCTGGGGAAAGGGATGTCTGTTTTTGATCTTTGAGAGGAAGGATGGTGCTGGGGTGAAGCCACTGGACTGGGATTCAGGAGATCTGGCTTCGGTTCCTGGCTCTGTCACACCCTCCCGCTATGACCGAGTCAGAGTCTCTCTGTGCCTCGGTTTCCCATCTATACAGCTCATTATACTCCTGTTCTCCTACTCTTTCTCTGACCATGCCCCCATTTTACAGAGGCAGCCTGGTCCAGTAGAACAGACATTGGATGGGGAGTCTAGAAACCTGGGCTCTGTCTCTCGCTGTGTGACCTGGAGTAACGTAGCTCCCCTCCACGTTTCTCCTCCCACCCTGTGTCTGTCTCTTCTATGGAAACTGTGAGCTCGGCAGGGCTGGGACTGCCTCTCTCTCCATGTGCGGAGGGTGCCCAGCATAGGGGGCCCTCATTTTGGTTAGGTGCTCCTGGAATGCAACGAATAATGCAACAAATAATGCAACGATCTCTTCTGGGCAGCTGTGGAACAGTTTCCACGCCCCGCAGGACGTGAAGCCGGCTTTCCTGAAAAGCCTGACGATGCTGAAGCTGGATTACCTGGATCTCTATCTCATGCACTCTCCAATGGGCTTTCTGGTAAGGTGGCTTCTCACTGAGCTGATGGCATTTAGTTCCCTTTCTTCCCCACACAGCAGTTTACATGGTGATGAGTCAGTGCAGGACAGAACTGGGTTTCCGTTCGTAATTATCAAGAGGCAAAAGAAGGCAGGCTGGGTTGTCCCTCCGTGGCAGGTCGGCAGCCCCTGAGGGTGTTGTCTGGTTTCCTTTTGTGCTTCTAGGAAGCGTGTTCTCGTGGCTAAAATGTGAAGCTGAGGCTCACAGACTTAAAACACGACCTTGGGCAAGTCACTTGATAGACCCTGGGTCTCAGTTCTCCCTGTGCCACATGGAAATAATAGCACTGTCCCGCTCCCCAGGGGCAAGAGGTGCTCAGATATTACGGTGATAAGAGCCAAGGTAAAGGTTCTGCAGCTTTTTGGATGGAAGGTGCAACAAGGGCTTTAGAAACGTGGCATAACGGGGCCACGTTGTCTGACTTCCATGGATGGGTGGCATAAGTCGATAGAGAACTTGACTCATGTAGGTCCAAGGTGCCATTTGGAGACAATAAAGGATCGCTTCCCTGGCACCTGGAACACTGCCACCTCTGGGGTGGCACACAGCAACTGTTTAACAGCAAAATAGGTTAGGCTGGGAAATGAAGAAAATGAGAGGATCCAGTTGGAGCTGTAGGGGAAGTTGAGGGCAATCGGGCGCTGGGCATTGTGTTACTGTAGATGGGCCTCCTGGGTAGGACAGAGAGTCATCCTGATCAATGAGGCTCTCTGGGCGATTTTGGTAAGAGGAGGGGGACCTGTGAGAACACCAGGGTTAAACTCCCTTGGGGCAATTACGCTTACTGCTGACTTGGATGTGTGCCGGCTCGGCAACACCACAGCAGGGGAGTCTCCTATCCACGTTGAGACCCAGCCTCATTCTCCTTTGAGCTCATGAGCCTGGACTGCCTCCCCGTGACTGGAATAGTGGGAGAGGGGTCAAGCAACCAAGCCAGGATATTCGCTCTCTAGAAAAGCCCCCTGCAGACCTCACTGACGCGGCATCATCCAGCTCAAAAAATCCAGTGCCCCTGGCTTTCTTTCGCACTTCCTCCTGTTGCAATAACTCTGACAGAAGTGGTGGGCGTTCCCCGGGGATGAACGGGCCAGCGGGGGTGTTTGATGCCTGGCGACTCGTTAATTCTTGGCAAGTCAGGTCAACTCGGGGCAGGACTCTCAGCAGTTCCAGAGATGCCCATGGGATGCTTCACCCTAGAAAGTGGCTCTTGGTCTGTTCCCCTGCAGAATATCAACGAGGAGCTCATGCCTCAAAAGGACGGGTTGCTTCTGCAGTCGGATGTGGACTACGTGGACACCTGGAAGGTAAGAGGCCACACAACAGGCCAAGTGTAATGATGTTCATGGGGGGTCACGAGCAGGAACAGAACCTGGGACCTTTTGCACCTCAGCCCAAGCTGCTACTGTGTGAGTTAAAGGCGCAGTAGTGACGGGATAGGGCAGCTGATCTACATGGAGGTATTTAGGATGGAGGGGATCCCCTTGAAGGGATCCCTTACCAGGGGAAGCCCGGATTCCCACCTCCTGCATGCCTCGGTGATGTGCACCATCGATGGATACCATAAGCACACAGGGCCTGATCCAAAGCCCTTTCCAGCCAGTGGAAAGACTCTCATTGGCTTTGATGGGCTTGCCCATAGTGCTCAGCGAGCAGCAGGGAAAGAGCAGCATAGGCTGCCCATCCCCCTCCAGTCGTAACTATCTCCATGGCTGACTCGTGTTCCTCACGTATATTTCCCATCAGCAGCCTCTGCTGTCTGGCTGCAAGAGACAGAGAGGCAGGCTGAATGCGCCTGCCACTGTAGCAATTGGTAATTACCAGCAAGGTTAAGAGCCACGAGCCGGGGCAGGTTTTTAGTCTGGCTGGAGACAATGGAATGGCCTCATTTAAAATGCACAAAGGCCCCAAGAAGGAGCTAATTCTTCGCGGGAGGAGACAGGCGGTGCTTGTGTGCCGACGGAAATATTTTTAAACCCGTTCCGAAGGGGGGGGAGAGCTACGATTCCAGTCGGCTCCTGGGTGTCAGAGCCACTGGCTTTCCAACCCAGCTCCCTTTCCCTCCAGAAATGGGAACGCCCCTCTGGGACGTTAAACGAGTGGCTTTTCTGCTGGGCAGCCCGCTTCCCGAGAGGCCTTTCACCTCCGTCGTTCTGGGCATGTGCAGAAGGCCGAATTCGGGCCCGTCACTGCAGCTCGCCTGGCAAATCTGTCCTGTGTGGGTGCCCAAGGCAGAGGCTGTGTTTTTAAGGCGCTCCGTTCTCGGCACTGCCTGAAGGTCCAGCCTAAGCACGTGGAGAGATGGAGATCAGCCCTTTGCCACTTGAATCCGATTGATCACAATCGTCCCAGGAGCTGCGCGCCTGCCCTGGGTGGGCGTGGAGGACCGAATGGTGGGCAGGACAATCGGGACCCTCTTCTGTCAGCATAAGCACTGGGGCAGGATCTTCTGTGGCACGTGAGAGCACCAATCCGCTGGGCTTGGTCCATGCACCTGGGCTCACCTCCTCAAAGGTATTCAGGCACTGGTGCCTCACTCCCTTCGAGGATCTGGGCCGATGTCCCTAAGGAGGTGGTGGGCTTTGGGTTAGTTTGACACAGGTGCTGAGCACCCACAGCTCCGGGTGAAGCCGGTGGCAGCTGCAAGCGTTCCAGCGCCCCGGCAAAGCCAGCCAGTGCATTGTCACTCGCCCGTTATTCCAGCAGCCCCCTGCGTTTCCCTAGCTGTGTAGGCCCAGCCCATGACCTGCTGCATAGAATCCTAGAAGATTAGAGTTGGAAGAGACCTCAGGAGGTCACCTAGTCCAACCCCCTGCTCAGAGCAGGACCACTCCCCAACAAAATCATCCAGCACCTCTTTGTTTTCCTGGCAGGCGATGGAGAAGCTGGTGGATGAAGGCCTGGTGAAATCGGTGGGGGTTTCCAACTTCAACATCTCCCAGCTGGAGAGGCTGCTGTCCGTGTGCAGGATCAAGCCTGCCGCCAACCAGGTAAAGGCGTGTGAGTTACACCTGTAATGATGTCGTTTCCTGTGGTGGTGTAGGCCGCTCCCAGGATACGAGCGAGACCAGGTGGGTGAGTCTCCTTCAGCTCTGTGCAGCTCCGAAGTTTGTGTCTCTCACCTGCTCTGCCTGTAGCAATGGTGTCTCCGCTCCAGGGAGTGCTCCTGCTCGCTTTGCATTGCGCTGCTTACGGTTGCAAGCAAGAATTGGGAACCTGCAGCTGTGGCATCCTCCGTACTGTGCTAAGCAGGCTTTGGAGGCTTAATGCATCATTCGAACGCCTGGGTTCGCAGCTTGAGCGGAGCCAGAGAGGTTGTGCTCACTCTTCGAGGGCTTGGCCCCAAAAGGACTCCCAGAAGCACAGAGCCCAACCATGCTTGGGACCCCACTGTGCTCAGTATGAGACAGTCCCTGCACTGAAAAGCCAGGGGTCCAGAGAGACAAGACGGGCGAAGGGGAAACAATCCTGGAAAGGGGGAAATTACTTGCTCAAGGTTAATGGCATAACTGGGAACAGAACCCAAGTCTCATGGCTCTGAATCGCCCCTAAGTAGGTCAAGCTGCCCCTCTAACACGGGGGTGGGGTATGGCCTGGAGAAGGCTGAGGACCACGGGCCTAATCAATTAGGTTCTGCCTCCCTGCGGCCGGTCCTGTGTCCGTTCTCCAAGCCAGCCACTGTCACTGGCCAACAGCTAACGCTGCAGAAGGAGGCCCCGGGGAATGCTGTGCAGGCAGAAGGGGGATTGATTGGTCCTGATCTGCCAGAAAGCTGCAGCCGGAGCCTTGCTTCCTCTCTCTTAGGCCAGGGTGTGGAGGAAGGAGGCCGCATCTGATGCTCGGTCCAGCATGCTGGGAGAAGCATGTGGGGCTGGGCAGAGAAGAGGAGGAGACTTGCCCGGGGCAGGAGGGAAGCTCACCTGACCCTGGGGCTACGGGGGCTCATGATATTCAGCAAACCAGGCCCCAGCTTTGGGTTTTCCGATGAAAGCTGCACCCGCTCGGGAAGGACTTCCCAGCCCTTTAGAGCCCGCTCATGAGCACCTTGAGGCAATGGGATGTGGGCGTGAGAGACAATAACTGTTTTTCCACCAGGTGGAGCTGCATCCCTACCTGACCCAGCCCGAGCTGGTGGAGTACTGCAGGTCCAAGGGGATCGTCCTCATCGCATACAGTCCCTTCGGCTGCCCTGCTCTGCCCCGGTCAGTCCAAAAGTGACCTGTAAAGGGAGAATGACCAGTGAGCTAATCAGAGAAGAGGGGGAGGTAGAAGGTGGGGTGTTCTTGCTGCCCCAGAGTCCATGCTGATGACTCGGAAATCGCCCTTCTGGGGACAGTAGATACCCACAGCTACAGCACAAAGCGGCAGTTCTGCCCTGAACCGGCATCACAGGGCTCAGTGGTGACTGGCAGATGGAGTGAGTGTGAGCTGGAGTGCCTGAGAGGGGTTTCTTCCGGCGGCCACGGCTGCAAACTCAGCCTGGGCTGGCTCTGAGACACAAGCTGGGTCCTTCTCTTCTCGAGCTTCGTGGCCGGTAACCCCGGCCCACCCAGCCAAGGTGTGGCTGAGATCTTCGATACGCTAACTGAGCTGGATTCTGCTCTCTCTCCAGTTTGATTTCACTGGCTTGGGACTTACACTCGTGTGAGGGGGAGAAGAATCCAATAGCATTTACTGGATTCATTTATCTTGGATAAATATCAGGGGGTAGCTGTGTTCGTGAAGAAGTCGTCTGAAGAAGTGGGGTTTTTTACCCACGAAAGCTTATGCCCAAATAAATCTGTTAGTCTTTTAGGTGCCACCAGACTCTTTGTTGTTTTCTTGGATAAATAGTTAACCAAGAGCCAGGCCGATGTAACAGGGGTCCCTCTGTGTGATGAGTTCTGGCTGCCACGTGGTGACACAGCATGGGAGAGGCAAAGTGAGCTGGGCCAGGGAGGGATGCTGGCTGTTGTTAGCAGCCGTTGTTTGCACGGCAGCACCAATGGGCATTCGTCGACCCTGTCGCTGGCTCAGGGGGAGTGACTGAAACCCTCAGTGCCTTCCCTTCCCCATTTCTCGAACCCACCAGCCTTCTGTTGGCAAAGGGCTGCCCGTTGTTCAGGACTCTCCAAATCTCTTCCCTTAGCCCTACGGGGAAGAACAGTCCGGTGCCCCTCCTGGAGAATCCAACGGTGAATGAGATCGCTCAGAAGCACGGAAAAACCAGCGCTCAGGTGAGGGGGGCCAGCACTGGCCCTAGCGGTGTTTGTCTATAGCCACACGACATCCTATCTAACCTACACGGGGCTGGGGGGGGGGTTTGTGGGTGCAGCGTGAGAAAAATGTGTGTGTGTCTTTTCCTGCTGGCTGTGTGCCTCCTGGCCACCACGCCAGCCACGTACCTTGGCTCACCAGCTCCTTCTGCCCTCTCTGCAGGTTCTCATCCGCTTCCACCTTCAGAGGGGCATCGCCACCATCCCGAAAAGCATCACCCCGTCCCACATCGTGGAGAACGCAGAGGTAACGGGGATGGCTAGTGAGCCAGGAGCCCTCTTCTGCTCCTGGCTTAATGTCACCAGAGCAGGGTGAAAAGCTTCACACAAGCAATGGCTGGGGACTTGTACCGAAGCTGAGCTGTACCCAGCAGGATTTGAATGGCTAGTTCAAGGGACCCTTAAGTATTGCTAGGCTGAGGGTTAGCCGCTCTGTTCGGTGATACGCTTGTAGCTTGGAGACCTAGCTGGATTTGCTCCTTGTAGAACACACAATACAGAGCAAGGTCTGGCTATTAAACAGCCTTGATTGGCATGCACGGCCCCCTTTGTAAGAGGTGGGGTCGCGCAGTACCCGGGGAGCCCGTTAACAGAGTTATTTTTAAGCCATCACAGCCATTCTTGTCCCGGCTCCAGCTGTGACGATCCGGATGAAAACACGTCCGGGCCAGGGAAGCAGCTGTGGGAATAGATTGTGGCCCGTACATCTGGGGGCGGGATTTTTGTCCTTTCACTGAGGAGTTGAGGGGGTGGCCATGCCTGTTTGGCAGAGCTGTGCTGAACAAATGGGCCGGGCCAGGCGCCCAGTAGAAGATCTGCTCTTCGCGTGTCTCTCTCTCTCCGAGGTGAAGTGTCTGGGCCTGTCTGCTGGGGGGCAAGGCATGGGGTGAATTTCAGCACAGCAACTTGCCACGCAGTAACCTCCCGTGTGCGTGCCGGGGAAGTCCTACGCCCACACCCTGCCATTCCCTGTATCCAGCCTCCAAGGGGCTGCATTTCCCAGCCTTGCAGAATATCTGCCCGCGACTTCCATGCTCTGCTGGGGCCTTGCGTCTCCCTGCAGACCTCCGAGCCCAGAAAGCCCTTGGCTTGGGTTCAAAGGCTGTTTCTTCTGTGTAGGTATACGACTTTCAGCTGACACACAAAGAAATCCAGACGCTGGAAGGACTAAACTGCAACACGCGATTTATTAAATGGAAACTGATGGGGTGAGTGATTGAAACAGGCTCGTCTAACTAAAAAAATGTATCCGTGTGCAACTGTGCTCTTGCCTTCGGGGCCCGGCTAGTGATCGTACACAGGGAAGCTTGCAGGCTAGGAAGCAGTGGATGCTTTCAGTCATGTGGCCCAGGGGCTAGCGCACTGGATGGGGGTGCAGGAGACCTGGGTTCTATTTCTAGCATTGCCTCTGCCCTGCTGGGTGACCTGAGGCCAGTCACTTCCCACCCCCTGCCTCAGTTTCCCTACAGGCAAAATGGGGATAATGAGCCTTTGCTTTTCATCCACAGGGCTTCTATAGGAGGTAGATATTGAGTCGCATCTACTCATGTAAGGATCTCAAAGCACCTTCCCAACATTAATTAATTAACCCACACTGAAGTAGGTAAGGGACCAAACTCAGCAGCGACTGTCCCCATTAGCTTCAGGTGGGGTTGTTCCCAAACCAGTGTGGGTCTCACCTGTTATAAAGGGAGTTGTTTCCTCACGGATGCTAACCCACTCCGAGGCCAGGGATAAATCACGAAGGTTTGAGCAGCACGTTGAAGATCCAGTGTAATACGTTTGAAGCATTGCTATTGTTTAAGCACGGACCCTATTGGCACTATTGGCCCCTGTGCAATACACACAATCCAATCTTCCCTGGTGGCAGGGCTCGCAAATCGGAAAGGCCAGCATGGGACCCAAAGAGACTTCATCTGGGTGGAGGGCGGGGTCAGTAGTAGCATAACCTGAGCTAGGAGAATGTGGATTTGATGCTCTCTAGTGGTGATGCATCCGTGGTAAAGCTCACGAACGCTTATGCTCAAATAAATTGGTTAGTCTCTAAGGTGCCACAAGTCCTCCTGTTCTTTTTGCGAATACAGACGAACACGGCTGCTACTCTGAAAGATGTTTCAATCAGCCACAGAGCTGGTTAAAAGATAAAGCTGTGTCTGTCTTTCCTTCTGAAAATACGAACAAAATCACCCTGCAGAACTTCTGTCTTTTGATGATAGGAAAATTTAGAAAAAATTCCCCTTCCTCCTCTTCCCTGTTTCCACTGAAAAGAGGGGATGGGCCCCAAAAAGAAAACTTCTGGTTTTCAACAGCTGAAAATTTTCAATCCAATGACATTTTCATTCTGATCAAAAAGCCATTTTTGATTGGGGAGGCAGCATTTTGGGTGAAAAATGCTGACCTGCTAAGGCATGGGTTGTCAACCTTTTCCCTACTGGGGCCCCTCTCTCATCTAATAAAATCTAGCTCCTTATATAACACTCTTCAGCAGTAGATCAAAGAGGCCCAGATTCATGAAGGTACTTAAGCGTTCCAACGTCTAAACCTGCCCTCCCTCCCCCCTGCCCATGGTGCCCTGCCAGCAAGTGGAATTCTCAGCCCGAAGCTTTGTGAATCTAGTGCAAAGTGACCTGCTTCAGAGTCCTCCAAGCAAAACCCACATCTCCCAGTCCACTCACCCATGCTGCAGGAAGGGCAGGGGTTTCACAACCAAACTCTGTTGGCGGCCCACTAAGTTGAGCCTCTTTTCGTCGTCAGAGGTTGATATTGCCCTGGGGAAGTTAATGGGAGTTTTTCTATTGACTTAATTGGGAGCAGGATCAAGGCCCTTATGTCTTTGAATGCAACAGGAGCTAAAAAGCAGGACTGGCTCATCCTTTTAGTTGGAGAGATTCTGGGTTTAAACACCTCTGCTGGTGCAACCCATTACTAGCAGATCCTGTTGCAGGATGGGCGGCTGACGGAACAGAACGCACCAGGAAATCCAGAGAGGGATGGGCTTGGTTTATTTGTGTTTCTTTTAATTAAACTCCTGGGTTAATGCATTTTAAATTAAAAGGTTTAAATTCCCTATTTTGCCTATTCCTATTACCTGTGAGAAGAAGTGGCTGGCTACTGCACTGTATTGCTTCTTGAAAAAGCTTCTACATGGAAGATTCTGAATGGCTGTGATTATTGGAATCTCCATCCTTAGAGGTTTTTAAGGCCCAGCCTGATGAAGCCCTGGCTGGGATGATTTTAGTTGGGGTTGGTCCTGCTTCCAGCAGGGGGTTGGACTAGATGACCTCCTGAGGTCTCTTCCAACCCTAATCTTCTATGATTCTATTATTTACTTAGGCTGTATTTGTCTCTTATTCCAGGATGGACACACACAAACACTTCCCATTCGGTGACAAGTAACTATCGCGGCCTAGAGAAATGGCAAGTCAATCGTGGAAGATCCGGTTCCCAGTAAATCAACTGCATATATTGGCAAGCTTTTGAAATGATCCATATCAGCCTCTCAAAATCCTTATGGAAACTAACTAGGCAAGGTAAACTAAAATCTACTTGCCTACCTGTCCACCGGGGCTACACCTAATTACGTTTTATTTGCCTATTTAAAATTACATGAGAATGGAGGAGAAGAATTTTACGTGGGTGATTTTAAATATCCGCTTAGCAAAGGGTAAGGGGGGATCTTGATAAGCTATTTGTTCTCTTGAGACAGTTTCTAGATGTGGGGGTAAAGGATTAGACGCTTCTGTAATGTTCCCTTGATTTTCTTTCAGTAACACAATAAAAACCAGCTGCCCAATGACAGCATTTAGCATTCCCGGGGCTCCGGTTCAAGTCCATGTGTTCATTTTTCAGGGGACTTTCACCAAGCACTGAACAACTGGGATTTTGTTAAACAGCAGACCGAACCAAAGCGCCTTTAACTTGATGCAACCTGGGATTTGCAGTCTCCTGTTCAAAATCTTCAGCAATTTAAATGCTTCAGCTATGTTCTGCCCTGCCATGTTAGTTTACAGTGCGGGGGTAGAGTCGTACTAACTGGAATATTTCTATCAATTGGAGTCAGACGTTTTTACTGTGGGCAGAATGCACCCCGTACTGAAGACCAACCCGATCGCTTCAGTCCCGCTGAGGTTGTGTTCTGGCCCCTTACTCCTGACGAAATGGAATTTAAGTGAGGCCTCGCCCGTGTGCTGGGTAGCCCTCGATGCATCGGTGAATGTCTGTTGGAGACGAGTCACCGTTTTCACTGCATGTTGCTTACCTTTTGAGGAGCACCCTTTCCCTTCAAGTGCTCGGCAAACAGGCTAGGTCACTGTATGTATGTATGTGCATAAAGTCAGCATGTCCTGATGGACTGCACAG
The DNA here is from genome assembly GCF_965152275.1 of Natator depressus. NCBI lineage: Eukaryota > Metazoa > Chordata > Testudines > Cheloniidae > Natator > Natator depressus. The sequence continues at coordinate 11,457,400 of NC_134259.1, read as the reverse complement.
TGCAGCAAGCTGACCTTGACAATTCACTGGTAACAACAGTTTTGCAGTGGACTTCAGTGAATGTATGGTCAGGCCCAGTATTAACTTTGAGAGACTTAAACCCTTTAATATACATTAGATTTATGTGTATTTGTGTTTTTTAAGATGCACAAGTTCACATGCCTCAGGGGTTACGATACACTAGCCCCTGCTTAGTGTTGGCCGTTCACTTTGTTTGCCAGATGATGATCGTTATGTGTGTTGAATGGCTGTAGCGTAAATTTACACTCCTAGAATATACGTCCAAAGCGCACGCGCTCGCTGTGTGGGGGGGGGGGGGCGGGGCGGGGTAGAATAAAAACAAACTGGAAAGATGTCAGATGAAACTTTCCTATGGACCTAGTTGAAATAACTTGCTTATAATTAGTTATCACGGCTGTTTCACATTGAATTGGAAAGGAAAGGATGCATTTAGATAACTAATACGTAGCAATATTTAATTCTTTGCATAGGGCTTTGAAGATGAGATCTCTTTAGCTGAAATCTCACATTTAAACTACCCCTCCAGCGTCTTCAGTTTATGTTACTGTACATTGTTCTTACTGGGCAGTTTGTTTTAAATTGAGAGGTTATTTGTTCCCTTAATTATAACAGATGTGCAAAACCAGCTCTCCCGGTTGCCCTTCAGCCCTGTCTGTTAGTGCCCTCTAGTGGAGTAAAGGTAATTCACTCTGTGTCTAGTCTAAAGTTGAAAAGTTTCAGAGTAACAGCCGTGTTAGTCTGTATTCGCAAAAAGAAAAGGAGTGCTTGTGGCACCTTAGAGACTAGCCAATTTATTTGAGCATAAGCTTTCGTGAGCTACAGCTCACTTCCACGGATGCATACTGTGGAAAGTGTAGAAGATCTTTTTATATACACACAAAGCATGAAAAAATACCTCCCCCCACCCCACTCTCCTGCTGGTAATAGCTTATCTAAAGTGATCACTCTCCTTACAATGTGTATGATAATCAAGGTGGGCCATTTCCAGCACAAATCCAGGGTTTAACAAGAATGTCTGGGGGGGGCGTTAGGAAAAAACAAGGGGAAATAGGTTACCTTGCATAATGACTTAGCCACTCCCAGTCTCTATTCAAGCCTAAGTTAATTGTATCCAATTTGCAAATGAATTCCAATTCAACAGTTTCTCGCTGGAGTCTGGATTTGAAGTTTTTTTGTTGTAATATCGCAACTTTCATGTCTGTAATCGCGTGACCAGAGAGGTTGAAGTGTTCTTCGACTAGTTTATGAATGTTATAATTCTTGACATCTGATTTGTGTCCATATATTCTTTTACGTAGACACTGTCCAGTCTGACCAATGTATATGGCAGAGGGGCATTGCTGGCACATGATGGCATATAATACATTGGTGGATGTGCAGGTGAACGAGCCTCTGATAGTGTGGCTGATGTTATTAGGCCCTGTGATGGTGTCCCCTGAATAGATATGTGGGCACAGTTGGCAACGGGCTTTGTTGCAAGGATAGGTTCCTGGGTTAGTGGTTCTGTTGTGTGGTGTGTGGTTGCTGGTGAGTATTTGCTTCAGGTTGGGGGGCTGTCTGTAGGCAAGGACTGGTCTGTCTCCCAAGATTTGTGAGAGTGTTGGGTCATCCTTCAGGGTAGGTTGTAGATCCTTAATAATGTGTTGGAGGGGTTTTAGTTGGGGGCTGAAGGTGACGGCTAGTGGCATTCTGATATATGCCATCATGTGCCAGCAATGCCCCTCTGCCATGTACATTGGTCAAACTGGACAGTCTCTACGTAAAAGAATAAATGGACACACATCAGATGTCAAGAATTATAACATTCATAAACCAGTCGGAGAACACTTCAATCTCTCTGGTCACGCGATTACAGACATGAAAGTTGCTATATTACAACAAAAAAACTTCAAATCCAGACTCCAGCGAGAAACTGTTGAATTGGAATTCATTTGCAAATTTTGATACAATTAACTTAGCCACTCCCAGTCTCTATTCAAGCCTAAGTCATTATGCAAGGTAACCTATTTCCCCTTGTTTTTTCCAACACCCCCCCCCCCCCCCGACGTTCTTGTTAAACCCTGGATTTGTGCTGGAAATGGTCCACCTTGATTATCATACACATTGTAAGGAGAGTGATCACTTTAGATAAGCTATTACCAGCAGGAGAGCGGGGTGGGAGGAGGTATTTTTTCATGCTTTGTGTGTATATAAAAAGATCTTCTACACTTTCCACAGTATGCATCCGATGAAGTGAGCTGTAGCTCACGAAAGCTTATGCTCAAATAAATTGGTTAGTCTCTTATGTGCCACACGTACTCCTTAAAGTTGAAAAGTTAGCCCAATCCTGCTCCTCAAGGACACCCTTTGCAAGATAGGGGTCCTACTTACTTGATCCTGAAGGCTGTAGTTTTCCTCCACCTCTTAAGTTGAAGGCCAGGAGCCCAGCTTTTCCCATGGTGCCCTAATGCAAAATGTCCTGGGGGAAACCCAGCTCCAACCAGTGCTAAGTACGCAACTTCTTCCCTTATTCCTTGCAGAGCCTGCTTCTTTAGAAGCCAGAAACAGCTTTGTTGGACTTAACTGGATCTAGAACAAGGTCTAAAGCCAGAGGAGTTGCTTTGAAAGGGTCTGATTTGTGACAAATGCAGGAATTAGACTTGTTTACATGGCGAGGAGGACAGAGTTTGGGCAAATGCAAAGAGGCAATTCCCCCTTCTCAAGCACCCAGCATTAACCTTTTCGCCTACAGCCAGATTTAAAAAGGAGTCTTATTAATGAGTTAGGGTAACCCATCAGCTAGAAAAATGTCATTCTGGTCACACAATAGGCGCGTAGCTAGTGGCCATCACTAGGGTGGATGGAGATGCTGGAAGTGGTGCAGTTTCCCCCATCACATAATGTTTAAAGGTTATCGGGCATCCAACCTGAAAAAGTCATAAAATCACACAAAGGGCCATAACTGGAAGCAACTCAGGCTAATTTTGACCAAAATTGGCAGAAAGCTTCTAAATATAATTGATAATGCAACTAGGTATCTAAAATAGTCGCGTTTTGGAAAGTTTGGGACCTGTTTAGCCCCAGGTCACAGGATTTTATGCACTTCCCTGTCCTTTTTTTGCCTTCAGTTAAAACAAGTCTGTAATCCCATGACAGTAGGAGCCTCTTTGCTCCACGTATTACATCGACATATTTGCCATTATGATTTGAGAAGTTTTCTGTCTGCTATTTTATAAATATTGGCTACTGCACCAGCAACTCATATTAATACAGCGTACACCGTGATGAAATATTTTCAGGCTATGGTCCACTCTCTGGGCCAACACTGGACCTGTGTCATCTATGATGAAGCAATCTCCTGCAAAGCACGGTTGATGAAATGGAGGAATCCAAATGAATTGGACAATGACCACCTCCAGATGGGAGGCAAGCATTGTGCAGTGAAGTTCATGTGTGATCGAGGCCGTGTGAGGCAAGACGGTGGGTTTGAAGACTCCTTGTGGAAGGCAGCCTCTGTGGTGCTCCAGTCATCAGCCATGCTCTAAGAGGGAACCATGTAACCGTGGCGTTAAAGTCCACAAATGTATGAACCTGTTGACGAATCGACTGGAATGGATGGCACGGGGTGATTCCGTGAACAATAATGTTGTCCCAGAAGATGAAAAAGAGCCAGCTTGGAGAAAATGCAAACGTGCCCAGAAGCATTTGAAGATGTGGAGAAAGCACAGGAAGAAAACAGTGTGCTTTGGGGGGCTTCATGAACCAAGCCCGATCACTCCACTGGCTCATGGACACTTACCTTACAGTACCAGTCTGGGGTTTCTACCCTGCTGAAACTGTTATACTAATGCAGTCTTACTGGGGCTGACAAAAACCTTTTCTCTCCCTGTATAATGCAGGCGATAGGCTGCTCACCTAGGTACCAGGCCTGGTGGGTTCAAACCTGCCCTCTACTTCTCATGAAGGACTGTGAAGGGGGGCTCCAGGAGTATTGCGTGGTGCCTGATGTATAGGGATGGGGAGCTCCTTTGTTTTTGCCTGTGGAAGCTGTTCCACATTAACTTTTGTTTGGGTGACCACAAAACCAGTACTCCCACTATAGGCCACGTGCTTGGGTTCTGGGAGCTGCAGCTTCAAATCTGCCCTCTACCTGTGCTCAGTAGGGCTTGGGGCAGGTGTTGAATGCAGCTCTGGTGGGTGTGCCCTGAACTTTGGGCTCTTGCCTGTGGAAGCTGTTCCACTTTAATTAAATGGGAGTTGGGCCAGCAGCTCCCTCTGCAGTCCAGTGGTTAAGCTATGTGCCTAGGGTGTGGGAGAGGTGGGTTCAAACCTGTCCCGTTGTTTTGTATGCCCTCACCTTTCTGTTAGACTGAGGGGGGTGACCTCCCTCTTACCTGTTGAAGCTGTTTCACATTAATTAAATGTGATTTTGGGCTAACACAATACCCACCCTCTCCCTCTAGTCCAGTGGTTAGGATACTTACGTGGGTTGGAGGAGATCCTGGTTCAAATCCCCCAGCTGCCTGTTCAGCAGGGATTTCCTGCTTCCTGGGTGACCGTCCTTTGAGGTGGGCCATCCTTGTCTGAACCCCCCTTTCCCACTCTTTCTCAAGAGCCCATTGCCTTCTTGGGACAAGGAGGGGATTGGGACAGGAATCGCCCACCTGTGACTCTCCCTGCGAGGTGGGCAGGGAGTGCCCTGGTGTTTGCCACAACCTGTGTGTGTATCCTGACCATGGTGGACAAAGAGTGAGTGCAGGGGGTTTTGCATCCAGCTGCAATTAATCTTTAATTAAAAAGAACAAGAGGCCCTGTAAAATGGCCCTTGTCCAGGGCTATTACCTCATCAGCTAGAGACCCTGTGAGCAGGTAGAGTGGGGATTTGAACAAGGATCTCCTACATGTTAACTAAGCACCCTAACCCCCCCACCCCATAGGGGGCTTCAGCAGGGTATGTTGGCCCAGTTAATATGCAGTGAAAGTGGAAAAAATTCAACAGAAAGGATTAAGGCAGTTCTCCCATCAGACTGGCTCTTAGCCCAGCACTGAGGCCATTCCTTAGAGTGCTGAGGTTTCAAATCTAGCAGAAGAGGGAAGCAAACCTAAACCTCCTACAGCCATTGAATACTTCCTGTTTGAATTTGATTTTGATCCTACCGCTCTTGGTTGGCACGCTTGAGTGTTTTGCACACAACCGAGCTGTTGTTGAATAGGAAACACATTAGCAGGGCTTGGAGGAGGGGGCCCGTGCCAAAGCCCACTGAGGGCTGTGGAAAGACCCAGCCATCAACAGCCTTTGGATTAGGGTCTAAAACTGGTAGGAGAAGAAAAAGCAGCAGGAGGGCAGTGCATTGCTTTGTGCGGCTGCTGCTCTCTGAAGCAAGTCTTTGGAACCCTTCTGTAGCTCAGTTCACCCGCCCATCACTGGCATGATGGGCTAACAGTATTGTAAGTCCGGAGAAAGAACGGCCAAAGGGAACCTAGTACAGGGCCTTTTCTCCTTTTCAAATTGCCTTCCTCCCGCCAAAAGAGGTTGAAATCAAAAAGCAGCACCGTTTTCCAGTGTGCTTTATTTAAAAAAAATATTTTAAAGTACGGCATAAAATCAGACACTGCCATGATGGTTCACGTAGTAACACAAGGACCTAACTCCCTTCGTAATATACTGTCTTCTCCCAGCTGTGAGCTGTGGATAAGTCTGTTTTCAAGGGGGAAGTGACAGAAAGGAACTACACCCCAAAGTTTTCAATGCATCCTGGTGAATGGGAATGCAGAGGTGTGTTCAGAATACAGTACAGTTTGAGTGAAGACTACACGTAAAGCAGCATCAAAATATGCTATTTAGAGAGCAGGTGAGGTGTCTTTCGTCTAGTGTAGGTCCCGTGGCTATTTAGAAATCAGAAAACTTCAGATTTACAGAGCAGTTCAGTACGGAACCCCGTACAAGTGTCCCGGGCAGAGAGGCCACGGAGCAGGGCTGTGCAAACTTAGCTGGAGAGGGGCTGTGTGTTAGGTCAAGGAAAGGTGATGGTGGTTAGAGGGGTTAGCTCCAGGGTCTGTTCTAGTGAAGGGCGTTGCTCCTGGTATTCAGTGGTATGTCCATTCCTGTGATGGCCATATTCAAACTTAATCCTCAGCTCACCAATCTTGGACTGGGGTAAAATATCCGGGATCCACTCAATAGTGAAAGGTGTCGGTTCCTTCTGATCAGGTGATGTGTTGCCTGGGGGAAAAGAAGCAAGAGGCGGTAGCATGTCAGCTGTATCACTCTAACAATGTATTAGACGGAGGTAATAAAATGACCTCACATACAGGGCTGGTTAAAACTAGGTTGAAAATTAAGGATGAGTAGCTGTGGGCATAGCTGGTCCTTTAGATGGCCAAGTACCCAATCTGTGGGCACAGCCAGGCTGCCCAAGTGGCATTAATTGTGCCATAATGACAATTGCTTAAAAAATAAATCCCACAAAGGCTGGCTCAAACCAGAATTCCTGGCCATTTCTGCCACAGAATTAAATCATGTCACCTGAGGCTCCATGCCCCGCCCCTTCATTAGAATAACACTTGCTTTCTTCCATCCATTGTCTTGTCTGTTAGCTTGTAAGACTTTGGGTGGGACCTGTCTCAGGGCACGATTATACAGCATCAAACACAGTAGGGCCTCTCGGTACTCCCAGGATGTAAAACCAGCCCCATTTTGCAACGAAAGGGTTTTCTCAGAAGTCTTTAACAGGACGATGACACGAGTCATGGAGCTGACAGTATCTGGCACTTGATTTCATCCAACACATTTACAAAGGCGGACAAAGCGTCACTAGCCCTGTCTGGGGCCACAGAGAGGTGAGGCGACTTGCTCAGATTCAGGCAGGGTGACATTTATCAGCATGAGGCCTGTACGCTCGTGGAAATAAGTGGTGCATAGATCTTGTGCCGACCCTCTGCACGGATGTGAATTTCACCCACAGAGTCAGTGGCAGAGCTGGGAAATTACCCCCTTCTGTTCACTTCCTCTGAAGCATCTGGCCCTGGCCACTGTTGGAAGACAGGATACTGAGCCAGATGGACCATTGGTCTGACCCAGTATGGCCAGAACTAAGGACTCCTCACACATAAATGAATCCAGGGTGTCCCGTCTGTCCCCCACCATGCTCAAGCCACTGGATGACAGTTCTCTCTTTTGTCAAACAAGAGTGGTAGGAACTGGTCAGGAGGTAACAGCTGCTTGGGTTGATTTCACTCTTCTTCCCTCTGTTATAAACTTACCAACTTTGAGGAAGGTTTTGAGTTCCAAAGGCCGGATAATTGGCTGTTTCTCCAGGCGACCGTATGTCTCCGCGATGCTCTCCACCTCAACCTTGGGGCACTTAAACAGCTCGTAGGTCCCATCCCGGTTCTGGATGAAGCTGCGTGTGATTTCCAAGGGCATCTTGCAACAGAAGCCAGGCACAGATGATCAGCAGAGAGCTTTAGGGGCCGTCAACCACCACCAAGCTGTATTTGGAACTGCAGGCTCTTGGCAGAGCTGGGGCGTGCAGTCTCAGCTTCACAGGTGCCTGCCAACCACCTCTACAGACCCGGAGAGTGGGGGGTAAGCCCATCTGAGCTTACAGTCCCTGCCCAGTGCTCCAGAAAAGAGAACCCACCACCACCACCCCAGCCCTTGCTTCTAAGCTGTAGGAGGTATTCCTGCCTGATCCCAGCTGTGGTAATCAGTTAGTCCCTCTAGCTGAGGCTGGAATATGCTCGCCTGATCCCTGCTCAAATGTTCCCACTGAAGGAACTCTGCCAAATAATGCTTTCCACTGCTAGAATCGATTGCAGACTTTCCAGCTCAGAATCACTCCGTTGCGAAGCAATCGAGGGCCCCAATTCTGCAAACTCTACGGGCGAGTCTACGCTATACAGGCTTTGCCAGTATAACTAAACCAGCAGCGCCTCCTAGTGGAGATGCAGTTCTTTTGCAGGTATACTTCAGTCACCTCCCGTCCCCGAATGACACAAGCTATACCAGCAAAAAGACAATTGCTGCTATAAGCCGAGTCTACATACAGGCTCCTAAATAACAAAGTCATGCTGATAAAACTTGGTTGCACAGATCTCACTTTACCCAGGTGAGCAGCCCCCAGGAACTCATGCGTGTGTTTGCAGGAGCCATGTCTAGCTCTGCCCTCTTTCCTCCCCAGCCTGCTGACCTAACCGACTGGGCTCCACGCTCGGTCTTTAGAGAGGAATCAGGAGAACAAACACGCCTTACCTCAGGAGTGTCAAATATTTGCTTGACCTGCAGGATGTTGGTAATGTGCCAGGTGTATTTGGAGAAGGTACCCAAGGGCAGTGCATCTTTCCGGACAAAAGCTGTGAACAGGAAGACCATATTACAGATGCTGAAACCGTAGGGCCACCGCTGTTCTATATCTGATGGCAAACTAATCTAGTAACAAGAGGAGGGAGGCCACTGCATGGGACACGACCAGCATAGTCGAAAAACGCAATTTAGTTGAAACCAAATCAGTTGGATGATGACGACACTGGATTTCTTCCACTGAAAGGCATTTTAAATGAGAATTTGTTTCAAATTGAAATTTGTTTAATTTGGGTTTAATGAACCACAATTTTGGGGCGGGCGGATGTTTGTTAAAAAAAACAAACAGATTTTCACACATAACATTTCATTTTTCCATCTGCTCTAGTCAAGGCTGCTGGGGTCTGTCCCTGGCTCTGCTACTAACTCCGTGTGTGGCCCTAGCAAATCACTTAACTTCCCTATGCCTCATGTCACTCCCCCGTAAAACAGGGATAGTAACGCTGACTGGCTGTACCTCAAACGGGTGCCCCGAGGCTATGGTTCCAAAGAGGGGCAAATAAACATATTTCTTACAAGATGTTGGTAAACTTGGAACAAAAAATACCCCTGAAGCCACAAAGATAAAATATGAGGGAGGAGCTGCTGAACTGTAACAAGTCTGGGCACTTGAATATTTGCAACAGCACCATGCTAGGCCATCTTTCTGCTGTGACTAAATGCTTCCACATATTGTTCCTCCTACTGTTTTCTGTGACGGAACCGCACCTCTGAGGTCAGAAACACAAGCTATATAGCCTGGCCTACAGGGATCCTGAAGGAGAATGTAGATGCAATACGCTCCGTGTCTAGGAAACCAAGACAACATTGTTTTGAGGCATCTGTGACGCCCCCGAAACTAGTCTCCTGTTGAGGAAAGAACTGACAAGCAGCGTGGTAAATATTTACGAAGAGGGGTTTGCCCTTGAACTATTTCACTTTAACATCTCCAAGTAGTTAGACATGAAAGCAAGCCTCAAACCACGCCTGAGAATTAGGTCAGTGTTATTACCTGTAACTTGGGTGTGATAAACTGATCCACGGAGAGGCCAAGCAACCTGCCCCACGTTCATGCAGCAGAGCGGTGACTAGAGCTTGCTTTTCAGACCCAGTGCCCTGCCATTCGACAACACTTCCTCCACTAAACATTGTGGGTGGCTAGAGGTTGGAGGAAGGGACTTAAAAACCTTGCCCATGTAGACAAGACCTACCATTTACACCAGTGTACCCTCTCTGAGGACACTCTTATTCCAGCGTAAGAGCTTTTTTGGTTTAGCTTTTCCCAAACCGCACAAGCTAAACCAGAAAAAGCTGCTCACGCATCAGAAGAGTGTGTCCACATGGGAGGTTGTATAGCTTTACATTAACACCTTAGATTATATCGAAAAAGCTTTCCCCACATACACAAGGCCTTAGAGGCAGGGAGGTCATGGCTTCAAATTGGCTGAAGCACCATTGAGACTTTGAGCAAGTCACTTGTCAGACAGTTCCAGGTAAGTTACACTGCTATGTCAGCCAGAATGATTTTCAAAAACCCCGTGAATCGTAAAGTCTTTCCCCTTGTCACCTGATTTACTATTCTCTTCTAATCAAGGCTGAAGGCGAGCGAAGATTCACACATAGATGACACACTACAGGCTACTGCCTCCGATTAAGCATTTTTAAACTAAAAGAGCAGGAAAACAATATTTACACAGCTGTTACTGCTCCGGATGAATGAACATGGTGTGAAATTCACCCCTCAGCAGAGGGCCAGCACAACACCTCAAGAGAGATTTAAGCCCTTTGATTATGAGTGAATTCCTCCCACTGGGCCTAAGGATTGTTAGTATGAATGCAGAGAATAGTCCCTGGAATATATGGAGTATTAATTACACTAATGCGTGTTGCTAGAGGAGATTTGTTACCATCTGTCACATCAATAATCCACAGCCTTAAGAATCGTAAATACGCATTGACATAGCAGCTCAGAGTGGCTGGGGAGCCGTCCCAGTCTGCGGACTGACCACCAATAGGCACTGACCAAGTGGACTGGATTGGAAAGCCACCACTGGCCTTATGTCTGGAAAAGTTGTAACCATGTAACTGTAACCATTCCACAGGCCTTATTACAGGGTCACAGCGAGTTTGTGTTCTAACCTTTCACCTCCTGGCTTTGGAGGTTTGAAGTCAGGTTGATACTTTAAAAATTGTGTATTTACTTTTTTTTTTTTTTTTTAAAGTGAGCATCAAGTTGATGTGAGGAATTGCCTGGCCCTGCAGTCTGGCCTCCTCTATTCAAAGTACAGGGACAGCATGGGCAGCGCAAAGCCTCCCGCACGCTGCCCAGCCACTGTGCTCCACTCTTGAGCTGCAGTGAGCACCTCTACAAGGAGGAGGGGAGGTGGTGTCTGTCTCTGTGGCCCATTCAGTCTTTAGCCTTTCTGCTGTGGCTGGCTGCAGAGATGTCACTTAGTGCCCAGAGGCATGATGGATTTTAGTGAGGTGGGTGGACACTTATACATTGGGAACTGGACAGTCAATTAATTTTACAGACATCAGGTAGCCACGAGTGACTTTTGCTCACTGCTGACCTGAGACAGGTGATCTAGGCTCCATATCCCACCACCAATCCCCAGAGATATCCAGTGGTCCTTTCATTTTCTTTGTAACCTGGAGGAAGCACCACGCATTGCAGCCCGGCCAACAGCGTACCCCCAACCTCACCCATAACTTTTTATACCTCACACTCCCAACGCATGGCCCAAAAACACTAAACTAGACAGATTTTTGCATGGAAACCACCAGAGATTACCCAGTGTTCAGATTTCCAAAGCTTTGCGCTTATGAGATCATAAGATCTTGTACCTGTAGTGGAATTAGGCAGCCGTTTCTTTGTGCTTCCTATGGAAATCCTCTGCTGCAGGGCATCGAAGAAAGACTGAGATATATGGAACACCAGTGGCTCTGGTTTGCCTGCACAATAAACCAAGAAGGTTTTAGAGGAGAGAAAAAAGGAGCAGTTTGACTGGAAACAGGTGGTATGGGACGTGATATTAATAAATATTCTTAAGTGCTTCTACAAGGATTTGGTTTCATTAGCACAAGAGGTAATCAGTTTTGTTTTCCCTTTAAGGTCTTGTCAGATCTCACAAGCTAGGCAGGGTCAGGACCGGTCAGTAAATGGGTCCCACTTTACAATAAGATTCCCTTTACAAATGGTTTATAAAGAGTTCATAAATGATTAACAGGTGTAATAAACAGTTAATCAATAGCTGTAGAGTCCAAAAAGTTGCTTATAACCAACTACAATACCTTCTACTGATGGACTTTTGTACCCATCCATAGCACCTTCCACCCACACCCGTAGCATGCTTCTAACACCATTTTATGAACCCATGTACCAAGTGTGAACAGCAAATGGTTGTAAAGGACTTTGAGACCGCTCTGAATGAAATGCACTAGACTGAAGTGACCTAGTTCTCATTAACGTTTGCTGTAGCAGACCCTGACTAGCCAGGGTGCATCCCCAGAATATGGCAACAGTGGAGACGTACAGCCTACACATGAGGTGCCAGTAAGGGATTTTTGTTTTAAAAAACCTAGAACGCCTGCGAGCCGGAGGAAGTTATTCAGCCAGTGGATTGTCTCACAAAACCTGCGCCAAGGCAGATCATTCACCCAGCCCCACCCAGACTTTTCAGCAAGAAACTCAGCGATAAGGTTGGCATTCCCCGCACCTGAATCTCCCGAGTGCTGGAAAATCTTTGGTTGCCAAAGGTCTCAATGTTTAAGATCCCAAATCATGAATGGTGAGATTGTCCCGAGTGCTTCCACAGCGAAGCACCCCACTGCCCTGCACAGCTAATAAGGCCTACCCAGATTTTGGGTCCAGGTTAGGTGCAGAGCATATCCCTGTAAGCACATGGGTGGGGCGAGGACAGAGAAGAGCTAGGATTGGGTGGAGCTTTGGCTCAGCTCTACCCAGCGCCAGGTGTCAGAGGAACAGCTAAATGCACCCTTGTAAGGACTGCAACAGCAGCTTTCTTTATTCCAGACACACCTCCCAGAACAAGAGGGGAGCAGGGGAGGAGTCTCCACAGCACAATGCATCCTGAGGCACTGCAGCTAATGCACCACCCTTTGCCTAAAGGCACAATCTAGCCTTAAGGGCTAAACTCATCCCAGTGCAAAAAGCCAGCACAAAGCCTCGTGCAACGACTCAGACCACGTTTGATGTTTACAGCAGTGGTTCTCAACTAGGGGTACACAGAGGTTTCCCAAGGGGTACTCAACTCATTTAGATCAGTGTTTCTCAACCTGGAGGATTGTGACTCCCCGGGGCGGGGGGGTGTCACAGGATGGGTTTAGGGGAATCGCAAGTGCAGGGCTGGCGTTAGGGGGTGGCAAGCAGGGCAGTTACCCAGGGCTTCATGTCACAGGGACCCCGCGAAGCTACGTTACATACTTCAGCCTCGGGCAGTGGGGTCTGGGCTTCAGACAAGGCTCACAAGTGAAAAACAGGCTCAAGTATCACACTGAAATGTAAGTACAATATTTATATTCCAGCTGATTTATAATTATATGGTAAAAAGGAGAAAGTCAGACATTTTTCAGTAACTGTGCTGTGACACTTTTGTATATTTGTGTCTGATTTTGTAAGCAAGTCGTTTTAAAGCGAGGTGAAACTTGGGGTACGCAAAACCAATCAGACTCCCGAAAGGGGGACAGTAATCTGGAAAGTTTGAGAACCACTGGTTTACAAAGAGAATCAAGACTGAAGAAAGTCAAATTAAATGCTTGCCCCACCCCAAGCCACATGCTCTTCTCTCTTTGACCCAGCAGATAGTTCAAGCTGATCACAATTTATGCTGCTTAACTAGCAACAAGACAAGATTCTAGGCTCTCCCATACAACACTTACCATCAAATTGGTAATGCATGGTTTGATGGATGCGTTCGGTGACACTGGCCAGCCATTCTTGGAAGGACAAGGTCACCTGTGACTCATCCAGCAGCTGATTACAGGCTAAAAGAAAAGAAAACCCTTCATCAAATACAAATGCTCTCTTTAAACAGAGAGGATAAGCATTCTTCACTTCCCCAGTGCTGTTCCCAAAGGAAACAATAAGCAGCAAAAGGCCAGATACATGCTGGATTCACACCAGAAGCTCTCTGTGTGCATACATATATATCAAAGTATATTCAGCATTACATTTATCAGACAGTTTCCAGAACTTGATGCCCTTCACTAAATGCAAAGCAGAAATACAGGGTACACAGTATATAAGAGCAATGAACAGCAGTGTTTCTGCTGTGATGAAGAAGACATTGTTTCCATTACACATCTCATTTTCAGGGGTTTATAACTACAGTTGAGTGAATGGTTTCTGACTAATTGTTTTTTTGCTGAAAAATGCATTTTTCGGGGTCTAAAACGAATTTGACGAATAGCCTTGGCTGGGGAAGAAAATTCAAAAGAGTTGAAACATTCTGTTTCAACAGGTTCATTTCAAGCCCGAATTTAAAATCAAAATGTTGTCAGCTTTAAAAAACAAACAAACTTTTTTAAAAAGGTGAAAAACGCCCAAATCAAAACAAAGAACTCAAAAAGCATTGGTGTTGGTTGACTCAAAACATTTTGGGTCAATTTGATGAAAAAATTCACTTTGTTTCCAATCGAACCAGATTTCTTCTTCAGATTTTTTGGGGCAGCTCCCAACCTAAAAAGCCATTATTCACTCAGCTCTACAATTAAAAGTCATTGGGGCCCGACAGTTGGCATGTACTGCCAAGTGTTTGTGTAACTTACACACACACACCCCTGCAACGTTACACCTTATTTTCAGATGTGTTGAGCTCCCTCAACTCAGTGGGAGCTGCAGGTGCTCAGCTCCACAGGAAAATCAGGCCTTTCATATTGCGTATGAACTTTCATACAAACTATATCCCAAAATGAGAGTCGGAACTCAAACCGGCACAGACTTGCAGGTGTGGTTCATTTTACATGCTGTGAGAAATTGTATTGAAGTCTGTGGAACTATACACAGGGCATAAAGTTAGGCAAGCAAGTAAGTATTTGCAGGATTGGGGACATAGATACATTTTGCTTAACTAAATCCTCCCTGAAATGTCAACTGGCTATGGTGCTTTTTGCTTCTAAATGTCCTAAATGGCTGCGTAGTGTCACTGTGTGCTATTAAACAAATCGCTATAGCCAATCCAGAGTTGAAAGTACTTTCAGAAAAGGGTAAGCAGCTGTTATGAGCTGAGAGAAACCTTGTTACGGGATGAGTTAAAAACTCCATTGAGATTGATAGGTGCAAACTCACACTTCAGTCAACATAACTGTAAGCATAAGCCTCCACCTAAAACAAAAAGTGTGTGTGAACCTGCCCAATGACTCCAATTTTGGCTGAGTATTGTTTCGGGGGCGGGGGGGCGAGATGAGAGAACTGAGAACGGACAAAGGCAGAGGCAAAAAGCAGGATAACCAACTAGGAGCCGGTATGAACAGTGTGACCCTAGAAAAAGCTAGAGAGAGTGTTTTTGGGTCTACTGTTGGCCCAAGAGGCTTGAGGACTAGAAGCTAAGAAACTGCTCCTTTTGTTCTTGGTTTCTCTTGCATTCACAGGAGCAGGGCTTTGTTCATTCCTTGTGAATAAACATGACTGCATCAGAGAAAACAGCAGACTTCATCAATGTCTATTTCCAACTGGAACATTCCCAGGGCCCTGAAATCTAAGTAGCCGATCGGGTTAAAAATGGACAAACTCCTCTTACTACTGCTCGTAATCCCGTTGGACTGTAGCAGGATCAGGCCCCAAAATAAGAAAAAGTAAGATGCACAGAAAAGGAACAAAGATATTTTCAGCTGAGAGTTGATGAGATACAAGAGGGAGTCAGAGATTGCAGTAACTGCTTTGAAGCAGAGAAAAGGAAAACTGATTTGTTCAGTCTTTAGCTCTTTCCTAGAAAAAGTAATGAGAGAAGAGTGCTAAGAAAAATCTAACAAACCACTGGCAATCATGAGTTTCAGGTGAATAAGGAAAATGAGTAAATAGGAAAAAAAAAGTTTATTTTATAAGACCCTGATCCAAATACCATTAATGTCAACGGAAAGGCTCTCTCAGGTTTCCATGGGAATTGGATTGAGCCTTAAATCCCTAAGTATCTATCACGGTAAACAGAAATAATCCTAAATATAGAGAGAAATAAGCGAGCCTACAATGAAACAGTTCTAAAATATACATGTATGAATACCTCAAAGAAAGCCAGGAGTTATTTGAGTTAGTGGCGTTTGCGCTTGGTGTGTCCCCAGCCAGAACGACAGTGTTGGCTCTCCCTTACTTAAATTACACTGGTGTAGCTCTGCTGGATTTGATGCAGTTATACCGGTGTTACTCAGGAGTAAAGGGGAAGAGAATCAGGGCCCCGGGCTTTAGAAGAACAGGAGCCAGAACCTGGCTTGTCTTTTTGCACAAATATTTGCCACCCGGTGGTTGTAAAATGCATCTGTTCACTGATTCTGACAAAGAATCATCTCACACAAACATGCAGCTGGGAGACGACACAAAGACAGTGACAAAGGCCAGAATAAAAGCTCAAGTCAGTTTTCTATTCCCGTTTGGCCAAACTGTTCAGTTTCATCTTAAACAATTTTTTATTTTATATTAACACAACACTATCTCCTCTACAAATGCTTTTTTTTTTTTAAACTCGGAATGAGAAGGAACAAACCCTAGCAGTTACACAAGAGAGTGAGTCAGCGCCATCTTTCAGACAGACACTGGTATTCAGGTGTATAATTTTGCCAATATGCAGGAGGAATTACAGAAGAGCAGCACAGAACCATCAGTTGCAATAGATTCATAGATATTACGGTCAGAAGGGACCGTTATGATCATCTAGTCTGACCCCCTGCACAACGCAGGCCTCAGAATCTCACCCACCCACTCCTGCGAAAAACCTCTCACCTATGTCTGAGCTATTGAAGTCCTCAAATCGTGGTTTATAGACTTCAAGGAGCAGAGAATCCTCCAGCAAGTGACCTGTGCCCCATGCTACAGAGGAAGGCGAAAAACCTCCAGGGCCTCTTCCAATCTGCCCTGGAGGAAAATTCCTTCCCGACCCCAAATATGGCGATCAGCTAAACCCTGAGCATATGAGCAAGATTCACCAGCCAGATACCCAGGAAAGAATTCTCTGTAGTAACTCAGATCCCACCCCATCTAACATCCCATCACAGGCCATTGGGAATATAGGGTCTGATTTTCATCTCACTCCATTGCAAACCTGGAGTTATTCCAATGGAGTTACATCAGCGTCGGTGAGAGGAGAATCAGGCCCATAATGTTTCTTTCATGGCCCTTGGTTTGCAGCATTTTTCCCCACTCACTAGGTATTTTTGTATTTCTGCTGCTTTTATGGCTGAGCGAAAGAGACCGCAGAAATGAAACTTACCTTGCCTTTTTAGTGAAGATGCAACAGCTGGCTTTTTCAGTCCGCTTTTCCTCAGATTGCAGTTGGCCGGATCTTGAGCCAGGAGTGGGCTATTTCCTTGGGTACCTTAGGTTCAATTTAAAAAAGCTTTAGTTTCCAAGCTTTAGCGACATATTCTTTGTAACCTGCAGAGCTAGAATAGTCGCTTCTGATAGTCAAGTTTAACAACTGAGATACCCAGGGGCTCCATCCTTGCACAGGGATGGAATGGACGAGGTGCTTTCCACCTCTAACAACCAGCACCTCACATGCACTCAGAGACAAGACAGAGGAAACATCTAGTTTCATTGAATCCCGTTAAAAAATCATAGGCTGGTTAGAAGATTCAAATGTTCCTCCAAATCAACCATGACCTGATCTAACATCCACTGAAACCCCTATTAAAGAACTGAAATGGTCCCTTACCAGATGCTTCATCTTTTTTCCTCTTTTTTGGCTTGGAAGCAGTGGGCTCGCCAGCCTGCACGGTGGATTCAGGATGGCAAACTAACTGGGGCACTATGATCCCTTTGAGACCTGGAAAAAACAACCGTTGAGTCTTTATAACGAATCAATTATAACTAAGCGCAAGGTTAAGGCAACATCCTGGCCCCGATCCTGCAGACATGTATGTGCATGCTTAAATTGACAGACGTGCACAATCCAACTAAACTCAGTGGGGCTACCCGTGTGTGAGGTTCCTCACCTGAAAGTGCAAGATCTAAATTTAGTCTGTACTTCAAACGTCCCCAGCTTTGTTCACTTCTGACCATTTCTCCCTCTCCACGTTAACAAGGGGCCTTTTTCTGCAAATCCTTCCTCAGCACACAAGTAAGGATCTCGGACTGTCAAGAAGCCACATACCCAGAGTTCAGCTACGCTGAGTTACAGGTGTGAAAAAAATAAGTAGCAACTTTTAGAGTGAGAAAAGAGCTTCTTTCCCATGTGTACACAACTGTAAGAATTAGAAAAACAAACGGGAAAATCAAAAGGAATACAGACATGGATAAGATGTCAGTGTAAGCTTGGGTCTCCATTGCTTGTGTGTGCAGCGGCTTTTGCTTCAACATTAGCGATCCTAACTAATATCAAACCACAACACACCTCTGTACAGCTGGCACAACAGCTCCCGTATTCAAGGCAAGATTAATTCATTCCCAATGCAAACAGGGACAACTCTGACTTCAGTAGGAACGGTACATGCTTGCACCAGGGTTAGCTGATTTCCAAAACATTTGGCTGAAAGGATTGCTTTGTAATTTAAGAGGTAAAGAACTCAATAGGCCAATTTCTCTCATGGGATAGCGCCACCAGGTTAAATGGTGTTACATGAGAGATTAACCTGGCCCAGTATGTACACCTTGGCAAAGTGGTGGTGGAAATGGACATGGTAACAGCTGAACAATAACCATAATACCTTGCACTTCTTTACCACTTCTCACCCAAAGATCTCAAAGCACTTCACTAATCAGTTAAGCCCCAAAAGTTATTAGGTATTATCAAGTTCTATTTTATAGATGGGGAAAGTGAGGCACTGATGGGTTAAGTGACTTGCCTCGGGTCACACAGCAAGTCAGCAGCAGCATTAATGCGTGTTAATATACTTTGGCCAGTTAGAGCCTGGTTCTGATCATACACCAATTTCACAGCACCTAGCAGAATGCGACCTTGATCCGTTACTGGGGCTCTCCCCTGCTCCCCAGTACAAATAATAATTTACACTGGTGTAGCGCCAATGCCTGATCTTAATTACACTGGCATAAATCAGAATTAGTCCCGTAGGGCCAACATTTTTAAAGGTATTTAGGAACCTAAATTCAGTAAAGGTATTTATGCTTGGTGTCGACTGGAATTTTCAAGAGCACCTTGGTGCCTAACTCCCTAGGTCTATCTTTAGGTCCCTAAATAGCTAGCAAAATCAAGCCCTTAATGTTCACATAGCCAATTTGGTTTTGCTAGATGTTGGAAATAATTTCCCTAATTAGTTTACTCAGCTTCCACACAAGTGTTCTTTTATTAGTCCAAAGGCCACTTGATGTAGATTACATCCAAAATTACTCCCTTTTACTCTATGTCCAGTTAGAAGCATTGGCCAAATACTCACAACAGCATACCTTGGGAGATATATTCACGTCACGGCATGACTCCAGAAGGGGAAAGAATAGCTCTGACAAAGAAACCCCTAAAACCTTGCCTTTTATACACTATAATAGACAAATGACATTATTGCTGGTTACTGCACCTTAGCTAAACCCACAAGAGGCAGTTTAGGGCTGAATTTTGGCCTTCCCCCTCCACTGAAGACAAGATGAACCTCATCAAGGTTTTCTGTCCAATTAAGCGTGTTGTCTTTATTTTTATTATCTCAACCCAAACCTTAAAGAAGATAACCTTGATATTTCAGGGGTCACTACCGATTAAACACAATCCTTTCTCATCATCTCTTCTTCTGGCCACATACTTTGGGCTTATCACTTGTGCTGACATCCAAACGCAGGTTAAAACTGTCGTTCATCCAGGCCCAATGTAGGTCTATATTCCTACCCTAGTGAAATTTTTTAACTTCTCACAAACCAGGCATCCTTCCCTGCAAAATAAAGAACTTATCCACTCTAAACCAGGCGAGTAAGGAGCTTTCAGAGGCCGCGAGAATAGATTCTTTCAAAGCTGTATTTAAGCAGGGTTGATTAGACAGTCATCTCTTAACATACACCACTTAAAGACCCAAATCCACCTTCCTACCCAAAAAACCCCTTTAAAACCCATTAGTCTTGTGTACCCCTCACCCCTGAATGGAGAGATGCTCCCTCCCAATTTAGCTACCCCAAGAGAAACTCTTGTCTGCCTCCCACTCCTGGGTTCTTGATTTTCTTCCACATAAGGCAGCCCAGCAATGATCCACTGTGTTACTGCCTCTGACTCAGTACTCCCACCCAGACCATCCACATAAAGTTTCTGCTTCCTCTTCTAAAGCAAGTTACTTACATGGGGATGAGGTGGGTAATCAAGCCCGGGGTGGGGGAGATGGGAAGGGGGCTATAGCCCCCTATGGTTCTGATCTGCTGCGGGCCACATTTGTTTTCTGAGACGGAGACAGAAATGCTCTGTGGCAGGCATGGTTTAGCAGTCGTCAGATGGGGGAATGGACAGCAGCTTTCAGGCAATCCATCCTCATGCAGACACTACCCATCAGTTGGAATATTGCTCACCAAACCCTGGGCTCTCTCATTCCCACCCACCCCCATCTTTTTTCGCTCGCTTCGTCATTCTAAACCTCCCTGCAGGCCCACGCCTGCCCTAGCCCCGCTTACCGCTGGAATCGTAACTCAGGAAGTCCGAGAACTCCTGCGCCAGGGTCTCATCACTGGCAAAGGCAGAGATGCAGGCGAAGAAGTGAATGCATCTCTGTGCGGCCTCTTCCTTGGCAGAGCTGGCCTTGCTGGATTTCAGAGTCTGGCATGAGCAGAGAAATCTGTGCTCTGGTACATTCTTACTGCTCATCTTCTGAGCAAAGGAGGCGTGGAGATACCCCAAGCTGTGCTTCTGACTGGCCTTGCACTTCACTACCAGGATGTTCTTGGTAATCCTTTGCACCAGGGGGCCGGTGGGCTCCGTTGCCAGCTGCCAGATGGTTTGCTTCGTTTCGGGGGAGGCCTGCATGGAGTTTAAGATGGAGCTTTTCAAGGTCAAAGGGGTGGCCTCAGTCTGACAGTTCACAGCCAGCTTGATGTGCTGGCACTGGTTTTCCACCACGCCTTGAGTGGCTGCCTTCAAACATGACGGGACGTAGCAGCGCCCGGAGCTGAGCTGCGTGATGATGGTTCCATCCACAGTCTGGATGGTTGTCTCTGAAACCCCCAGCTCCACAAAGCACCGGTAGTCTGGCCCCCTGTCTCTCTGCCGTACCGAGTAGATCTGCAGATCCGAGCCCGTGATGATCTTCACGGCGTCGACGCCGGGCTGCTTCCGAGCGCCGTAGCGGAAGATCGTCCCGCAGGTTTTGTTCTTGCAGCTCAGCCCTCGGGTGCCGTTGTAAGTGCCGCACCGGGGACATTTCCTTATTCCCCTGAGCGTAGCTTTTCCCAAGTCCGATAAGAAAGCTGGGACTTTAGTCCTCACTGAGTTCGGGTCCATCCTCCAGGGAGCCTGAAACATCAGAGAAGTCAAGAACTCAGTCAAACTGGATCTCCTGCTTTGCTCCCTTGCTGCTCATATTATGATAATTTGTATTACAATCGCACCTAGAGGCCCCAATGGGGCTCAATGCCCCAGTGTCCTAGGAGCTGTACAAACACATAATGAGACAGCCCCTGCCCTCAGCAGCTCAACAGACAAAGCAGACAAAAGGTGGGACACAGAGGCAGAGAGAGGGGAAGTGACCTGCCCAAAATCACATGACAGATCAGGGCAGAAGTTGGAACAGAATCTAAGTCTCCCCAGTCTCAGTCTAATGCCCCATCCGCTAGACCATGCTGTGTGTTTCAAATCATCTGAGTATAATAAAGGATTAAAAATTATACTTCAAAGAGCGTCCTTACCTGTGTTGTTCATCATAGCTTCTCTTAATCAAAGAATTGAAAAGAATGTAGGATTAAATCTTCAAGGGGCCCGATAGATCACAGAATCATAGAATATCAGGGTTGGAAGGGACCTCAGGAGGTCATCTAGTCCAACCCCCTGCTCAAAGATGCAGTCAGCCTCATGCATACATAGCCACATTCCAAGCTGAGAGACTCAGACTGTGTGAAGTGGGGCACTAGTATGGAGCAGCCATCAGCATGTTCGTCAACATGCCATTTAACCCTAAGAGCAGCACTGAAGGTGGGGTGGTGTTTTTGAAGCCATGTCAGGGATCTGGATGCCCTATTCCAGTACATTTCTTTGAGAACTGGGTGTGCAAACCTCTTAGGCAGCTCTGAAAATCTCAGTCACATTGGTTAAAATAGTGGTGGCTGACTGATCCTAGTGTTTCTTTAGCTGGAGGTGATAGGTGGGCGCTCTTTCAAAAAAAAACTCCGGAGAGACAATGCTCTCTCTATGTGTCTCTCTCAGACACACACACACACACACATACACACACACTCAGCATCATGTTCAATCTATATGCTATTTTAAGTCTCTTCAGTCCAGGAGAAAGTAAAGTTTAAAGACACTTACTATATCAATAGGGCCTTCATTTTTGGTTTTTATTTTAATTTTTCCCGGGAATTTATTGGTGTTTATTACTACAACGACGAAAAGAGGTGAAAATCAGTAGAAAAATCTATTAATAATTTTTCTGGGTAAATATCAGGGTTTATTTTGGTGGACGGAAGGAGAGGGGAAAAGTATTCAGTGGATGAATGTTTTGATGAATGGGATTTAATGTGGTTTTCTGCAGAACTAAAACAGAACTCAGAACACAATTTCTCCTCTGAGTTTAAGAAAACAATATAGCTCTAATCCCCAAATAAAACTTTTCATTTGAATAAACAGTTTACAGTTGCACACCTAGTACTATTAGCCAATAAATATTTACATTTAAGAATTGGGCCACATCACTTGCAGCGCATACACTCAACTCCATCCTTTTCTCCTGGTTTTGTTTTTTTAAAACTTTCCTTGTGTTCCGAAACGCACTCTGATACAGATTTTTGTTTTCTCCCCATTTTAACGGGTCAGATCTTTAAACCGTTCCCTGTTAACTGCTTGAAATGTGTCCGGGGTGGGCGTGACGGTCGTCGGTACGTTCAGATGCGCCGGCACTTCAGGGCTTGCGTGCGTGCCTGTTTGTTTATTGTGTGTATCTTCTAGCCTCGCTTCCACAGGCAGCTTTGCATAGACACACAGACTAATGTATTCTCGTAATACGATGTAATTCATGCAACATACGTATTTTCCTAATAGAACAAGTTATTTTCTATATATTCGAATGATACAAAAGTAGGGTGAAAATCGGGGAAAAAAAATGAATAATACTTTTTGTAAAACCCAAGATTTTTTCAGTAAAAATCAGTTTAAACTGAAAACAAAGAAGCCTATATATCCATAATACTGTTGTACCCACCCTGAGGCCTGGTCTACACACAGTTTTTATACTGATATAATTATTTTGATTAGAGGTGTGTGTGTTTTACCAATTATACCCGGAACATAAAGGTGCCTTATACCAGTATAGCTTATTCCTGTCCCTCTGTCCCATATGGGAAAAAGCTATTCCAGTATAAGCACTTTAATAGTGGTATAAACGCATCCACACGAGGAGGGTTGTACTGTATTACTTATCCCCGTATAATGAAAGTGGTATAACTTTTGTGTGTAGACAAGGTCTGAACTTAAAACCCTGATCAGAATGGCATTACTATGATATTCCTACTATGTAGGGATCTCATCTTTCAGCCCTAACTCAGACGTAGGTCTGCTAAAGCCAAAGAGCCTCCCTCTTCCGGGTGTAAATCAGGAATAACTCCACTACACAAGTGTTAGAGGCAAATCAGGCCCCACGAGTCAACTCAGAGTTAAGGCTGCAAGGATCAGGGTCTTGACCCCTTGCTAGCAATCTGGATACTACTTTAAGCACTAGGGCCCAGAGCCTCAAAAGGATAAAGGCATCTAAATGGGATTGCAATGCAGGTATCTGAATATCTTTGATGTTCTGGGCCCAAGGGTCAAATTCTGGCAGGGTTGTCTCAGCTCTTCTAAGGCAGAAACACTGACTTCTACACAGCTTGTTATCAGGGGTCTTTTTAATGTGTCCTTTGAATATATATAAAATCTCCTTTCTCCTCTGCATGGACATAAAAATCCCCCAGCAGCTTTCAACGTGTAAGGGTTTGCTCCAGGCTCATGGCCAAAATCTGCTTACTCCCCACTGCTGCACAGTGAGCTATGCACTGGCTCTCTGTAGGACAGCTGGCCTCCTGCCCAGATGGTAGCCTCCCTTCAAGTGTGAATGCCTTGTTCTTGCCGGTCATGGGGCTGAGAATGAGAGTTCTGCATGTGGCTTGCAGGAAGTGGTCAATGGCAAACTGAATTGGGAGGAGGAAAGGCACATAGAAATGTAAGGGTACATCCTTAGTGGTTACTAAGAGAGTGTGAGTTAGTTCCATGTGTAGGAGTGAACAGGGCGATGACCTGAAAGAGAAGGGGAATATGAGAGTGGGAAAACAAGATAAAAAAAGTCACTGAGATGAGGGAACAGTTGTGCAGAGCCCTGAAGGTGAAGATATGGGGTGATCGACTATTTTCCACAGTTGATTATAGATATCTGTGGGCATTACAGCTGGAGTTCCCAGCATGCTGGGAAGTGCAGACAAAAAAAGTCAACGTTATATACCACAGATTTATAAATCCCATCCCTGCCTCCACCCACACCACCACAATGTTACCCAATAATGCTGCTGACGCTTCCTTCAGAGGAAAAGCAACATAGGATGTAAGTTGTACTCACATCTTCAGCTAAGAATGTCTCATGTGGGCTCTGTGCTTGGGGGGATGGGAAAAGGTCAGATCTGATGCTTTCAAGTCTTCCTGGAATTCTGATCAGTGTCTAGCCTCTAAATTTTAGAGGTGTCATAATAAAGAAGTTCCGTTTGATCCGTCGGTGGCAGACTGTCATGCTGTTGCTGTGAGAGCACAATAGATCCGAGCTGCACAGAGGGTAAGACCTTGGTCTACAATTAATGCAGCAGAAAGTGACCTTTGGAACATACTGGACATCCCAGGAGTAGAATGTATAAGGCTAGGACTTGAATGATGTGGGCTAGGACTTTGGCAAAAGAATGAGAGGACCAAGTGATCTAATGGCTTTTACTATACAAAATGAAAAACTAGGCTAGGAGACTTAGATTTGTATTTATTTATAATTTTGACTGGTAATATCAATGGTTTGTTGTAAGCTTTTTTTATCTATTTAAATTTTTCACAGTTGCAGGAAATTATGTGGGGGGGGAGAGGGGAGGACCAAAATGATTTAATGACAGTAGATGTTGAGATTAAAAGTTAAAGCTTTATAACTGTTAAACACAAATTGTCAATGTCACATGTCAAAATACACAAAATAAATACCCTTAAGTCAAACTCTAGTAAGTTCTCAAATAGTTCTTTTCTTTCTTTGCTTATCTGTACATTCTGATCACCAATGAAAATATTTTTGCATTGACTTCAATGTACAGTGAAATCAACATTTACCAAAAAAAATCTCATCGTTCCAAGTCTAGATATAACCAAAATAACTAGGTCAGAGAACAAGTCCTTACTGAGACCATTAGCAATAGCCCAGCGAACTTTGTAAGAAAACTGAAATCTGCCAATGTTTTGTAGGTGGGAAACACTATGCAATGAGAACTATTCACCTATTTGTGCTCAGAGCTACCTTATGATGGAGCAAAGGATGATGTCAATTTATTTCACAGGATTTGGACCTTGTCATAAGTGTTATTATTTGTTCGTTCAGTGCCAGCAATGTGCACGACAGAAGATGAGACACAAAAGTAAAGCTATTTCCTGCCCCAATGAGCTTCCAATCTAAGCAAGACCGAGTTGACACTGGGAACCAGATGAAGAAATAAGTTGGATGTTTGTTTTTATTTGTGCGGTAATATTGTTGACTCACAAAGAGATGAGCGGTGAGGAAGGATTTTAATGTATGACAGATTCACCCAGGACTGAATGAGACGTTATGGAACTTTGAAGAACAGCTACCAAACATGTACAAACTTGGCTATGTAAAGTAATCCCATAACGTTACAGATTCAGAGGAATCTCTATGTTTTGTTATTTACATGTAAAAACAAAAAAAGCATGTAGCCGATACACAGAGATAATAAGAGTTCAGAAAATACTGGAGAAAAAAAATGTCATAGCATTTGAAAGACTCGTTAGTGGGATAATTTGGGTTGGTCTTTGTTCCTTGATTTATATTTAAAAGATGCAGATGAAGAGTATAGAAGTATTATATAAGCAGTGTGTCTGAATGCAGTTGTTTGCTAGGGGTCTTTCCTTCCTTAATCACATAGGGCTTGAATAAAATAAAAAGTTAATTTACAAGCTAGGCTGAACAGATTGATCCAAATCATTTACAGCTTTTAGACCTTTCTAGATTAAGTGAGTCCAAATTTTGCTGCACTGTCAATATGCCAGAAGCCCCAGGGCTGTCCCTATGTAGCATGATCGGGAAGCAGCTTGCATCCAGCCTCTAATACAGAAGGGTGGTTGGTACATCAGATGAGTCACAGCACACACTATCCTAATCCAGCATTCTTCAGGATGAAGTTCCTTTCGCTTTGCCACAATGAATTAATTACACGAACATGACGCAAAAATATTGTTCTCTAACAACCTCTGCACCATCACATCACCAAATATTGAAGAAGCTGTCGTGCAGAATGTCGCGTCATAATATCATGGTAACTCAATGGCTACCCTAGGCATTTCTGGCAAAAAAAAATTCCCACTGTTGCTAACACTGGCGTGCTGGTGTTAACAACAGTAAAGACACTAATGTAGACAAGGGTCCCAGTGTTTTTAAAACCCTATCATTTGGCAGGTGCTCAGATCAGGGTTAGACACGACAATGCTCAAACTGACCACAGGTGATGTGTCTATCCGCGCTAAAACTATCACAGATCTGCATCACTTTTAACAAAAAATGAGCAAGTTTTGCCAACCCTCCTGCCCCGAAAACCCTTGGGTAGTCACAGCCTCTGATGGTTGGAGGATGTCACATTACAGCACAGGTTGACCTGATAGTGGCATTTCATGGTGATGCCACATCATGATACAAAGATTTGTGATTTCCCAATGGCAAAGTGTTTTGATGTTTACAATGTAGCAATGATGCACAGAGATTTTGCGAAGTTACCATAAAGATGCAAATTCTGTGTCTTCAAGGCATCATCACATCACTATGCCAAATAATATGACATCACAATACAATGACGCCATGAAGACAATAAAGGACCCACAACCTGGTCATGTGCACCTTTACATCATCGCATCAAGAGGCCAACACTGTGATGTGACACTGATGTCATACTACAGTGACTTCACAGCATCACTTGGTCTACCAAACGCAGCCACATGCGCTGTGGCATCCTTATATTGCGGTGTCACAGTGACTGCAGAGATGACACAGCACAGTGTCACAAAGGTATGTGTGTCGCAGTACCATGGCTACACCAGTGTCATAGTGACACTGATGACATCACACAAGTGGTACCACAACACCACGGTTACACTTCTGTGTCACCATGGCACTGTTGACATCACATAAGTGCATGGGCCGCAGCACCATGGTTACACCCCTATGTCACAGCACCATCGATGACATCACATAGGCACATGTGCCGCCACACCATGGTTACACCTCTATGTCACAGCGACATCGATGACATCACATAGAATCATAGAATATCAGGGTTGGAAGGGACCTCAGGAGGTCATCTAGTCCAACCCCCTGCTCAAAGCAGGACCAATCCCCAATTAAATCATCCCAGCCAGGGCTTTGTCAAGTCTGACCTTAAAAACATCTAAGGAAGGAGATTCCACCACCTCCCTAGGTAACGCATTCCAGTGCTTCACCACTCTCCTAGTGAAAAAGTTTTTCCTAATATCCAACCTAAACCTCCCCCACTGCAACTTGAGACCGTTACTCCTCGTTCTATCATCTGCTACCACTGAGAATAGTCTAGATCCATCCTCTTTGGAACCCCCTTTCAGCTAGTTGAAAGCAATCAAATCCCCCCTCATTCTTCTCTTCCGCAGACTAAACAATCCCAGTTCCCTCAGCCTCTCCTCATAAGTCATGTGTTCCAGCCCCCTAATCATTTTTGTTGCCCTCCGCTGGACGCTTTCCAATTTTTCCACATCCTTCTTGTAGTGTGGGGCCCAAAACTGGACACAGTACTCCAGATGAGGCCTCACCAATGCCGAATAGAGGGGAACGATCACGTCCCTCGATCTGCTGGCAATGCCCCTACTTATACATCCCAAAATGCCATTGGCCTTCTTGGCAACAAGGGCACACTGTTGACTCATATCTAGCTTCTCGTCCACTGTAACCCCTAGGTCCTTTTCCGCAGAACTGCTGCCTAGCCATTCGGTCCCTGGTCTGTAGCAGTGCATGGGATTCTTCCGTCCTAAGTGCAGGACTCTGCACTTGTCCTTGTTGAGCCTCATCAGATTTCTTTTGGCCCAATCCTCCAATTTGTCTAGGTCTCTCTGCATGCATGCACCGCAGCACCATGGTTACACCTCTATGTCACAGCGACATCGATGACATCACATGGATGCATGCGCCGCAGCACCATGGTTACCCCAGTTGTGTCACAGCGACATCGATGACATCACACAGGCACGTGCGCCGCAGCACTATGGTTACCCCGGTTGTATCACAGCGACAGCATCGCTGATGTCACGGGGTGCACGTGACGTAAGGAGGGTGCTTGTGATGGCACCGACGACACACGCTGATGTCACCACTCTCCCACACCAGGGCCCGGGGAAAGGGGCCTGAGACCCCCCTCCCGCCCCACTATTTCCCAGCAGCCTCTCCGGCCTCCCTGATGTCATTTCCTGTTCCGGGGGGGCCACAGCGGGGCCCCTCCAGAGCTAGACTTCGGCCTCGCGTCGGCCTTACCTGGGCGGCCGCCCCGGGCCCCGGGTCCCAGCCGGGCCGCCTGCGACGGGAGTCAGCGAGCGGCCTCCGCCATGGCTCCTTACAAACGGCCAGCGGGCCTCGGCTGTAACGGCAGTCCCCATTGGTCTGCTGTCCGTCACGTGGTGGGCAGGCTGAGCATGATGGGAGATGTAGTTCCGCCTGGCAGCAGCAGGCCGACCACCTCGCTTGTAATTGACTAGCGCGCTGGGGTGAGCCTGCTGTGGCTGGAGCTCAGGAATGCCTGGGAGTGTAATTAATCTAATTAATGAATGGGCGTGAATTAGTGTGCCAGTGAGTTAATGGGTGCGAGTGCAATTAGCAAATGAGTGGATGAATGAGCCGCTACGATCAGGGTCCTAACTCCAGAGTATCCCTAAACCAGTGGTTCTCAAACTTTTGCACAGGCGACCCCTTTCACAGAGCAAGCCTCTAAGTGCGACCCCCCTTTATAAATTAAAAACACCTTTTAATATATTTAACACCATTATAAATGCTGGAGGCAATGCAGGGTTTAGGCTGACAGCTCACAACCCCCAGTCCGAGAACCCCTGCCCTAAACCTACCAGAGGCTGAGACTAAACAGAGGATAGGTCACTGGAAATTGTCCTGTTCTGTGCATTAGCCCTGAAGCATCTGACTCCAGTTGGATGACAGGATCCTGGGCTCCACGGACTGACAGCTGGTCTACACTAGGAAGTTCACTGGCGTAGCTATGTCTCTCGGGGTGAAATCCACCCCCCCCAAGACACATAGCTATACCACCAGCATAGACAGGGCTAGGCCACTGGAAGAATTATTTCATGAAACTCGCTCCTGCCTTTGGGGGAAGGTGGATTACCTGTGCTAATGGGAGAACCCGTCCCAACAGCAGCTACACTGACACCCTTAAGAGCATTACCACTGTAGCTGTAACTTTGTCAGTGAGTTAATGGCTGGGAGCGTAACTGAGTGTGAATTAGTAATCATGTTACAGTGGGTGTGCCGAGGTATAGATGTGAATTTGGGCTTGTCTAAACAAGAAAGTTTTACTATTTATACGATGCTGTACCAGCATAATTAAGCCACCTAGCTCTACCGCTATAAAACATCCATGAACACTTGTTCCAGAATAAGTGGCTTTTTGCAATTCAGCTTAATCACCACCACCACATGCTCTTAAGGATATTCAGAGGGGCAGTTATAGTGACATGGGGCTTTAACTTCACACCTTACATGGGTGTAAACTTTCCCTAAAGAGACCAGGATTGCACGAGTTTAGTGAGAGAAACACTCATTAAAAACACTTTCACTTATGTGTTAGTGAATTACACATTCCCATTGGACTCGGGGCCAGATCTTCAAAAGCATTTAGGCTCCTAACTGCCATCGATTTCACTGGAAGTAAGGAGCCTAAATAACTCTGTGAATCTGTGCCTAGGTATTCACAAGTATTGCCAACCCCAACTATTCAAAAATCATGGCAGGTACCCCTAAAAATCATGAGATTGGCTTAAAACTAATATCTTAAAAATAAAATGTGTTCTTCTCATTTGACTTCTAATTTTTGACGTTTACTAGTACAGCTTGGTCAAGCTTTTCTCAAACACTGAGGGCTAGAATTCCCCCCCCCCCCCCGCCCCAAATGAAAGCTGAGGATTCCAAGAGCTATGGTTTCAAGAAAAACAAAGCAAGACTCCTTGTGAAGTCATGAAAGGCGGCAACAGTGTGACCCTTTCTAAAGCAGTATCACCATGTTGCAGTGTTTAGATTGTGAACATTACATGGGAATGTGGTTTTTTCCTGTATAACTCTCCAATGCATCACACTCTTCGTCTGGTCCTCAGATATATTGTTATAGGAAGTCATTCACAAAAATTCCTGTGGATAAATGAAGCAACAATTATCCAGCTACACACTTACCTTGCAGGGAGCGGCAAAGCTACTGTACATGTAGGACTGGAACGAGAGTTAAGTTATATTAAGTCGGTAATAGAACATGGCCCTGAGATTTACAAAGGACCAGGGCATGATCAAGAGCCTCAAAGTTCTTATGCTGTTAGAAAAGTTTCAGGTTGAAAAAATTCCTACTTCTAATTCCCCCCAATTACCAAATATTAAAACAGTGTGCCACTGATATATCCCTTTTAGCCAGTGGTGCTGATGAGCTATTTTACTTGCTAGATCCTAGCAGAAAGTCTAGTCTGGTGACAGTCAAACACAGGCCAAATTCTTATTGTCAATGGGAATTATGCCTGCAAAAGGAATGCCAGATCAGCCTCCTCATATGTGACAAGTTAGTGGTCATCAGTAGTCGCTTGGGCATGCTCGGGACTAAGCATTGTCAGCCAATACCACCTACATGAACAAGGGGATTTAACGTTTTGTGAATACAGAAGCAGAGACTATTAATTGCTTTAAAGTAAATTCTATTACAGATTTTCTACATTGAAATTAGTAAGTAGTGCTCATAAGCTGATTTTAAGTAACTTGGAGAGGAAGGTAAGTGACAGACTGGTTATTTGATTACTTCTGACTCTAAAAAACACCTTGGGGCACTAGAAATACTTAAATTAGTTTATCCACGACCTCTACCCTGGACACATGCACAAACCATTAATTCATTAACAATCCAACTAAAAGCTAACAAATTGTGAAAGTGACATCAAGCTCACACCTTTGGTACGGTACTCCTACCATACTGGGTAGCATGCTTTACTAATATCACTGCATAAATAAATATTTTGTTTGAAGAGTAGAATTCCATCCAGTAGGATGCACTACATTACTAAACTGCTGTTTATAGCTATTGGTGAGTCATGTAATAAGAGTACTGGGCAGGCATGCTAGAGCCAAAGGGAACACAAATATGAAATCAAGAAAATTATATGTATTAGCACAGAACCAGGGCTACACCTTTAAGCACAAACAAATTCAGAGCCAGTATGATCTCTGAGGAAACAGGAAAACAACTCACTGCCACTACATACAGCCCTACTGCATTCTGGCATAAGGCTTATAATAAAAGGAAGCATCCTCTTAGTGCCTGCTTTCCCCCTGAAGTACTGGAACCTCCACTGTGACAAGCAAAATAAAAAAAAAAAAAAAAAACTGATAAGGTTGGGAATATGCAAGTTCACACAGTTTTATTAACATCCTTAACAGCTTTAAAAAAGTCACCGGTCGTGGAGTTAAGAGTCTTATACCCCTAACCACAAATATCAAAATACATTCATTCAAGTGTAATTTAATGTTTCATACAAATCTGAAGTGGGCTGCTAATGCAAAAACCATTCCAGGGTGCTACCTTGGAATTAAGCCATTTATCCTTTTCTGTTGTGTGTTTGGGATTCTGTAACGCATACCTTACATATCATGGCAGCTGTGTCATTTCTGTAAACACCAAAGCCTGGCAGAAGTGCAAATACTCAGAACAAAAAATAAAGGGAGGAAGAAAGGAGAGCACTGGTAGGGCAGAGGAACGTGTTCAAATGATTGTCACCTCAATATTGCTTTACGTGTTTTGTGGAGTGGGTGGGGGGACAAACGGGATACAACACTAATACAAATATCACTTACGGCCCTCTCTGGCTCCCAATGCAAAACTCATGAGAGCACGACACAAGTTATTTCACTTAGTAGGTTTGTTCTAAACGTTGGTTGATAACAAATAGCATGGCGTAACTTCCACAATGTACATTTAGCAAGCTTTTTATAGAGCTGTTTACACTAAGGCCATTGCAAGGAAAAATACAGTGCATTGGAAGAATTCAAGATGTGTCTCATTCTGAGAATACACTTCACAACTCTAGGCCTCAGAGAAATAAAGAGGTATCTTCTCCATTTACAGATCAGATTTTCCCTATGCATGTGACCTCTCATTGGTCCATTTAAAAAAAAAAAAAAAAAAAGGTGTCCCCTTGTCTCTTGGAGTCTATAATTCAAGAGGTATTTCAGTCCTCAGCAATCAGCACAGGAAGCCCTCCCCCACTCTGCTTTTAATTAAACCAAGCAGTAATGTGTACATTTTAATGACAGGAATCACAGTACATTTTTTAAATTTAGACAGATGTTGTTCATGCAGTCAAAATAAAAGAGGTAAAAATACACATTATGCATATATTGGTTTTAAAATCTGTATTCAAATACAGCATTGAGTGAAACTCCAGAGCCTACTCAGAGATATGGATGTTCTTTGGGC
Source organism: Natator depressus (assembly GCF_965152275.1). Lineage (NCBI taxonomy): Eukaryota > Metazoa > Chordata > Testudines > Cheloniidae > Natator > Natator depressus. The sequence goes on along the minus strand of NC_134259.1, from coordinate 11,424,785 downwards.
AAAATATGATACAGCATAGCTGGTCAAGCAGAAAGTAAAAATGTATGTTTGCATAATTAAAGTCAGAATAGAGCCCTAACCTAGAGTAATCCATAGAAGTGAAAAAGATAACTGATATACTTTGTGAAACATTTCACTTTTAAGCTTTTTTTTTGTTTTTTGTTGTTGTTGTGAGTCCTATTTGCAAGAGTTACAAGGGGGAAAACATTTCCAAGTACAAAAGTTGGTTTGTATTCACCTATCTTTAAAGCCAAGTTTTAAAAACAGCTGCATAGAATAGTTCTCCAGAGAGTCACACACACTCAGGTCCTCCACACCTTACAGAACGTTGGCTATGAGATACAGGCCAACACAATCTCTTAAGAGATTTGCCCTATACCCTTCCCCTCCCCCAACCCTCCCATTTTCTAATCAAAATGTTCAAAATTTTAAACAGTCCAATATTACATCCCTAATTGGGGGGGAGGGAAGCCTGACCTCACTCCTGTCCCACTCCCCACTATCCTCCATTATTACTTCATATAAGACCCTGAAATATATTGTCACATGACTGTCAATATAGCAGAACTTTAATCCCTTGATACTCTGAGTTGCCCAACGGCAACTATGGGGGAAAAAAAGGAATATGGGAACTCCAGAAGCCAAAGCTTAATAGGGATAATAAATAACATTACACAATGAAGAAGTTTTTGCTCTTTGAAGGCTGGTCAAGGAGGTAGGATAGAAAGTTTTTTGGCCTTTGAACATTTAAAAATGCTTTGCCCAGCTGGTCCTTCAGGCTAAACTGGAGCATTCCACATACCCCCCGCCTGATGCTTACACATACAATGCTACAGTTTTCACAGCTCTAATTGTACATGTTAAAATCAAGTCAACTTACTCTATTTGAGTAAAATTTACTATCAGTAAACAGCAAGACTGATTTGTTTTCTACATACAACTTTGTGTCTTTTACAGTTTCTTAAAAACAAGAGCGGATGACTTTGTATTCAAAAGACTAGCAAAGTGTATATTTGATATTCACATGAAAGACCCAAAAAAACCCTTAAAAACGTTACGCATAAATCATGTGAAAGGACTCTGCAGCCTACCTTTAAATAAGGAAACATACAAAGTTTGCTAACTTTTGTGCAAAATATTAGTTTGCTAAAATATTTTACATGATAATGGATATGTGTAAATATAGATTGACAGAAAAAAGCTGGTTCTTAGGAATTTGTCACATTGTGGTATTTGTAACAGGATTTTATATTCCCTAGTACACATCAAAGTTTATCACTGAAGATAAAAATCCTATAGAACAAATCCAACAGGGATTTCTCTAGGCACCTTCTCATGTAGAACACAATGTGACTTCAGTTAGATCCATCTGAGAGTTGTGCACACAATTTTATGCTGAGCATCACATTTTCCTCATGTCATAAGGCAAAGACAACTGTTTGAAAAATGTCTAGGTACAAAATGATGTAAAATAATTTATATTTGAAAACCCTGGTATAAACAAAAGTGGAGAGATGGACACTTTATACAATAGGCTATTTTTAAAACAAATTTGTGCACAGGCTGAAGATTGTAAAGAACCTTCAGAATTCACACAGTTTTGGCTTTTTTGTACAACTGTTTATAATACATTTTAAATCATTAGGAATGCAAACTAAAACTGCACACTACTTCAGAAGAAAAAAAAGTTTGACTTTGTGCAATTTTCTGCCCCAATTTAACAGTGGCAGTAATCCCTGCATTTGTTGTGTTTCAAACAAGGATCTTAAGAAACACACATCAAAAGGAGGAAAAGAAGGCAAAAGTTGGCAGACATCCAGCATCTAGTTTTTCCTGTTTTGTTTTGTTTTTTAAAACAATGTGGATGACAAATAGTTTCATGATTAAAATGATTTCTTTAAATAAATACACTGTATCTGACATTTGCACTGACTTGATAAATCTAAGTAAACAAAGGCTTTACAGCACTCCTTGTTGCCTCAAGTCACTGGTGTTAGGTTCCAGAGTCCTTTTCTCTCACTGAGTTTCAAAACCTGCCATGCGATATCCAGTTTGATTAGTTAACACACTTCCATTCTGCCCCTGAGGTGGCGGAACTCCGTAATTTGCACCCATCCATGCGGCAGAAGACTGTGTCTGACTGTTGTGGAGGGAGGGGGAAAGAGAGGTGATTACAGAAAATGTATAGTTCCAAGAGACTGAATTTACATAAAGAGATTGGAGAGGATAAGAACTGCCACACTGCAGTGAAAGCTAATTAGATACTTTCCAAGTTTTGGCCAACAGAATCTTAACCAGTAAATAGAAAAATTCCTAAATGTAACCCCAGCTCTGGGCACTGATGTTATGGCTTTGGGCAAGTCATTTAGGACCTTACTTTAAGGCATGCCGAGCACTATTGAAGTCAACTGGAACTGTAGATGCTCAGCACTTCTGAAAAAAATTCAGGCCAATTACAGATGGGAAAACAAACAAGTTCAGTGGAGAGAAAATCCCTCACAACACTTGTCATTGTGTTGTGAGGGATTTTGTGTTGGTGATTGGTGTTACTTAAATGTTTATAAAGTGTAGCTATAAGCAAAAGAGGAAAACTGTTGGCAACAAAGGGCAGTAAATGTAAAAACAAAGAATTCAAGCAGGAATTCTGCTCCTGTATGTAGCTGAATTTTAAAGAAGGCCAGATTGTTTTATAAACAACACCTGTAGTTATATTAAGAGGAGGATGCTATACCTCCTTGTCTGGGCTGGCATGGGAACAGAGGGGAGGAAAGCGTAGAGCTCAAGTGGCTTGTTGCCACCAGACCCCTCAGAAGGGGTAGTTCAATGGATTTCGGTCAGTATAGTAGATTTGAGTTTTACTACTGGTTAATGGATCCAGCATTTAAACCCTGAAGTATTCTGCGTAAGAAACCAATTTTCAGGTACATACTTAATATAGTATCCATCATCCCAAAACATGAATGCATATGCACAGACCTCACTTCACCCACAACTGGGAAGTAATGGCAGCTGTTTGAAATAACTAAATACTGATCTAAATTTAAAATTCAAAGGAATTGTAAGTAAGCATAGTGTAATTACCAGAGTCAGAATTTGGCTAGGACAAAGGAACAAAATGTGTCTATATTTACACAAAGTTCAAGATGACCATTAGTAAAGAGAAAGTACTAGTTTGACCAGGACACTACATTTTAGAGTAGGTGATGTATACAGCAGTTCCGGCATTTTTCCCAAGGGTAGTAGTCCCTTACACCCTGAAAATATTTCAAGTATGGTAATTATTCTGCCAACCTAAAATTCCTCTTGTACTTTCAGATAGATATGGGACCTGATCTTCTTACACAAGTTTACAATGGTATAAAACTTCCTTGGACTTCAATGAATCCCAATTCAACTGATGATTTCCCCCAATGCAGCATCATTCTTGGCAATTTATTTATAGCGCACAGATCAGTTAGCATGCATACTCACTTAAATCCCTGCTGATTCCATGCCTGTCCATACATTCCATATGCAGGGACTTGCCAACCATTAGGCATGTACTGACCAATTTGCTGTGCATTTCCATACCACTGGCCCCACTGGCCATAAGCCTGTGGATATCCAATTTGATTCTGCAAAGAAAGTTGAAATATTGAATACACTACACAGTCACCTATTGATGTAGAAACTCCTATCTATCAAGCTAGTCTTTCACCAAGAACTTAAAAGGTCTTATATTCTAATACCTCATTTTGAAGGTTATAGAATTTATCTGGGCAACTCCCCCTAACGCTATATATATGAAAAATCACCCCACCTCCTGCACACACACATTTTGCTGATTATTCTCTGGACTACAGCAGTCTAATATTACAGATAACTCTTCCAGAAAGCACTGCAGGAAAGAGCAAAGTTGAGATTTAGTCAGAAACTTAAAGCTCTTCCCACTCTCTCTTTATCATTGACCAAAGCAGGTTTCCTCAAGTTCCAAACAGTTTAATTTTGATCAAGTATCTTAAAAGGCAGGTATCAGGGACCCAAGAATTAATTTGGGAGGTCACATGAGCCACGTGACCCTGAAATCCACAACCCACCACCCTGAAACTAATATGTATTTCTGTGCTAGAAATCTGTTAAGAATCTCATTAATAAGATCACACTAATCACCATCTGACAAGGCAGTGTAAGTCTGTTCTCTGACCTGCTGGATTGGATTGATCATATCTGGTGTTTCTTTGCCCCAGTAGCATTTCACAACGTGCCCTTCTAGAGCCGTTCCATTGACAGAAACAATTGCACGTGCTGCGCTTTCATGAGAATTGAAGCTGGTAAGAGACAAAAGGAACATCAATATAAACCCACCCTCCATACACCTACAGACAAGACACTTGAAAGGAGACTGTCAGCCTAAAAGTGCCCCTGCACTTTAAGAAGTTTTAAGAGTTTCCAAGTTTGATTACAAAAAAAACCCAGAACAATTAAAATAATTGTTTGCAGGAGAAACTAGTCTTTGCAAGGGAACTCCAATACTGCAGCATTTATTTGTACAGAAGATTCAGAAAGCAAAACTGACCTATCTAGTTTCACTGTCTCACCCTGAGTGAGGGGCAAAAAGTAAGAAGCACACAGGATAGGTAAAATCTGAAATTGTGTTAAGCTGCATTGTTTGATTATCTACAGCGTTGTCAGTGAAAATAAAGAAAGTGCATTTAAAAAGTGGATTCTGAATCTGCAAGAATCATATCCAATACGTACAGCTACGAAATGATAAAAAGAAAAGTAGTACATCATTGTTAACTCAGATCAACATTACCACACAAACAAGATGAGACTATAGTTGAAACTGTAGACACTGAAGGATAGTCTAAGTCTGTCTAGGCTAGTTTCCTACTAGAAACCTTCTGAGGCCATTTGACACCAGTGCTTAACATTTTTGCAAGGGAAAGGTAAAAGTCACATTTTTAAAAGTGAGCAAAAATGTAACCTACCGTATAAAAGAGTACCCTTTGTCTGGGAAGACTCGAATTTCCATTATCTGCCCAAACGGAGAAAAGGTCTGGCGCATTAGCTGTTCTGCAGTGTAGAAAAGGTAGACAATCAAAATTAGGAAGTACTTCTGATTTTTAGATCGTTTTATGAGGAAACCCCAAAATTTAGAAGATGCCATACCTGTTAGTCCTGAAGTAACACCACCACAATATACAGTGCAGTTGCTTGGGCTGGACTGATTTACAACATCATCGTAAGACAGCTGTTTGGTGTTTGCTGTAAAAAAAATTTTTTTTTTTAAGTTTTTCATTTAAGCAAATGATTTACTTTCCTCCTGTCTTCAGAAGTCTACAAAGAGCAAGGATCCTAAGGCTTTTCTGGGTGATGCCTACAAGCATACCAATACATTTTCTCCTGTAAATCTTTAATTTTACCATTAGTCTTAGCTTACAAAATATACAGCTATAACATCCTCCCAAGTGCTAGTTTAGGAAGTGAGAGAGATGTAAAGCAAAGAATTGCAAGCATTAAAAGGGACATGAAAAGTCAGTGAGGTTTCCCAACTGAGTCATTTTCGCAAAATAAAGAAACAAAAGTGCACGCCAAAAGGAAAGCTACATTCAAAATACATGATGATCTCAAATAGGAGACATGTAAATCCCAAATGATGAATGGTATGGATTACTGATGCATAAAATGTTTAAAGGGATGTCATTTATATTAAGCCCAAAATTCAGGTTTATAAATCTACTTTTAAATACACTTAATGGAAATACTTCCTTCCATCAGTTTAAGTCTAAACACACTCCTCCCCCACCCTGTATCTTCACCACAAAAGATGCAACACTGGTAGTGCATGAAAACAAGTTAAATCAAAACACACTACTTTCATTGTCCAAGTTGACTGAAATGCAAGATTGAATAAGTGCTGAAAAGTAACTGAAGGGTTTTTAAATACTAATATTGTTAAAATATAAGGAAATTTGTGTAAAGTTATAATTTAACATATTTCTTCAAGCAAAATCTTTACTTCTGAATTCTACAGGGCATTGAATTTTTTCATGATAGAAGCGCTAATACTTAGAACTAATACGAGGTTTTATTTGTTCCTTATTTGGGTGGGGGCAAGGTGGACAGAAAGCTAAAAACCTACATTCATATGTACTCTTTGGAGCTGGAGGTTTTCGTGTTGCCCAGTTAGTTCTGATTTGTCTTCCACCAAGCCACTGTCCACCCATCTGCTGAATAGCATTTTCTGCATCCTGTCCATAGGGGAAAAACATTTTTCAAATTCCTTTTGAGCAACACCATATTAAAAGCGAATCATTGTAGGTCTGTCAGACTCAGATATTGCCAACTTATAACAAATATTGAAATAAAATCTGTGCTTCAAAAAGATGTTTAAAAGACAGGATTCAGGCAGTTATTTTAGGCCAAACTGAACGTATCCCAAGAAGAGTTATGCACTCTTGTATAGCATGTTCGTTCAGTTGCTCCACTAAGCTGAAAGGCTGTAGGAACATTCCTTCAGCTGAGTCTCTAGCTCTCCCTCATCTGCACTTAGAATAAATCTCTCAGACCTAATATTTTAACCTGGTCTGGCCTAACACCAAGAAAAGTATGTGTTTTTTGTTTTTTGTTTTTTTTTAAACTCCCCCAATCTCCCATTTTCAAAATATACTGAGACCACATAATGGCTTGCCCTACTTATTCTTCTCTCCAAAGTGTATTATTTCCGAGTGACTGAGTGTGAGAGAGAGAGATTTGGAGCCATAACGAGTTGTTAGTACCCTGCCCATAAAGAAGCTGTAAGTAGGAATGTTTGATTATTCTACATTTAGTACTAAACTGGTTAACTCCATTTTCCTCCCTTTATGTTGAATACCCTCCACTTCAGGCCAATAATAAGGCTCTATAAAAACTGACTAATGATGTAATACAAATCCTATAAAGGTAATTCCAAATAGAAGTTGCTCTAGAGATTAGTGCACCAGACCCTTAAGCACTAAAACACTGCCATTCTGTCAGAGCCAAATAACTCAGTCCAAAGTAATTTGTATTTAATGTAAGAAGAAGAGAGTAAAATTTTCAGGTACAAGTATCAGTCTCAGTGAGTATTTTAGTTTTCATCTCTGTACATAAATACTTTGCACTCACATAGCGATAATGCTTGGAAAGTGCTAAGTACTTTATAAACATGAATGAAGCCTTATATTATCACATGAAAGATGGGGATAATACTACTTACCTATTTACAGGTCGGGACACTGATACAGTACCAGATATAAAAGGGACCAAAAATGTTCATGTTTTACATAGCTGTTCTCTTTAAAGCAACTACCAAGATTTTACAACTCATGCCATCACTTACCCATTTATTGAAGAAGGAAACAAAGCCATATCCTTTGGATTTCCCTGTTGCCATATCTTTAACCACTCGTGCATCTCTAAAAAGCAGAAGCAATAGCCAATTTAGCATTTTTTAAAAAACTTGATAAAATGAAAGCGAGTCACACAGAGAGCTCATTTTCATATTTCACCTTTATTAAAGTGAACTGTTTAATGCACCAGCAACATATTCAAAACAAATTCCTCCTTTTCTAAACAGAAACATTACTAGTGTTTTGTCATGTAGTAGCAAAATTAAACTTAATTTTGTAAACATGCAAATCAATAGTTTCTCTAACAAACACATATTTTACAATAGTTGGTTCCCAGTTCAAAATGCTTTTACATATTGTTAAGACACTAAGCATGGTCAAAGCAGCTATTCAAATGACTCACTTAAGCCACACAGCTGACTAACATTAGCTGAATGGCTCTCTTTAACCATGCAATTTATAGCTTGCTAATTGCCAACACATTCTACCTACTCATTAAAAATATAAAATAGAAAAATGAAAAATAGGAATTAAAAGGCATACGTCGCCTGTTAACTGAATTCTTTAAGTTTCTCAGGTCAATTCGTTACCCCCTTTTTGGACTGTGGGCAGCTGTAAATTTTGAAAAATTGACATTTTCAGAAATGGTTGCATTATCGAAGGAAATAAAACACTAAAGACATTTACGTTTTAAACTATATACTATTAAAGAATTTAAAACTGCATTCGCAAACAGCAATCATACAGGATTGATTGGAAACTACAAGATATAAAGGCAAAATTTATAAAAGTAAGTAAGAAAACTACAACGTTTGTCCACTGTGAACTGTAGCTTGTAGTTAGCCATGGCAATTCTGTCCATTCTTCAGAGACACTCTGCAAAATAACCAGAGGCCTATTATTTGAGATTGAGTTAAAAAAAAAGGAGAGACCCGGCTACAATAGCTAAACCCCATTTGTGGAAAGTTTGATTTTATTAAATGGTGTTTCTCAGGCAATTCGTGTACAATCAGCCAAATATCAAGTACACACACACCCCTATCCTGCCCTCCCCAACCCCACAAAAACACAGGCACTTTTGAAAAAAACAAGACAAATAAAACCAGTCAGCAAGTCATGCAGTGTAATGTAAAGTCTTTATAAAATACGGTTTAGATCAGCTAGATGCACAATATTCAGTACTCCAAGACTGGCAGAAAAATCATGAGAGTTCTATGATGCCAGTTTTAAAACCTTGTAATAACTGCATTCTGTATTAAACCTAGTTCTTCTACACATACGGCTACAGAGAATATGTAGATCACTGAAAGACTCAAATTAAGACCACTTCCATACACTACAGAATGAAATGTACCTTAACCCTTCATGAAAAAGTGTTACACTCCTTGCAATTTTCTGTGTTAAGAAAGTTTGAATAATAAGTTACAAATTGCCTGAGAACAGTCATTTATGTAATCTTAGATCAATTTGCTCTGCACAGCCTAAAAAGGAAATAAAAAACTATGCTATACTTACCCTCAACTGAAAACTTTGAAAATAAGACTTGAACAAGTGAAAACATGCATACACCAAACATAAAGGGAGACCACAATAAAGATGTATGTATTTACATTAGAGATTACGTTGTACAAAGCTACCAAAAATTCTTAAGTGCTAATCATGTGTTGGTTCAACTTTGATTATTTCACAGAAAATCAGGAAAAAAAAAATCTCAATCACATTTCCAGGAAATAGTCAATAACTAAGAAGAGTTAAATATACAAAAAAATATTTTTTGTATCATTTTACAAATATGGAGCATTCTTCACACATTTAATTGAGTAACTGTGTGAAATCAAAGTCCACTATTACTATTAACCCTTACTTCTTTAGGACAACAGTTTACAACAAAGAGGGCTCTTAAATCCCTTTTTTTTTTTTTTTTTTTTGCACGAAGAGTCAGCTTGAGCCAAGGTGACCTAAAAGGTTTTTCAGATAGTTTGCCCTACAATTACGTACTGAATACCCCAAAGAGAAAGGATAAGAGGGTCACTCCAACAAGTTATTTGAAACCTGACTTTAAAAAAACCAAACCTTTCAGCCCTGCAAAGTCTGGATAATCAGCTCTCTCACTGCAGAGTAAATCACCACTACCAGAATCTCTCTTGGAACAAAGCGAATGATATATAGGAACCCAGTAATCCTGTTGTTTTTCAGACATGTGGTACACAGTTTTAAGAGTTATTTTATACTATTACAAACGCCCCTCAGAGGAACTGATAAAAAATTAAGGAAGCACGTTTAAAATAGCCTATGTTTGGAACTAACCCCCCCCTTTACACTCTGAGTATCAGGATATAAACTACAGAGTAAGGCAATGCCTACACTTAAAACACTAGAGTGGCACAGCTGTGCTGGCACCACTGTAGTACTTCAGTGTAGAACTAACCAGTGACAGGAGGGATTTTCTTGTTGCTGCAGATAATCCACCTCTCCATTAGGCAGTACCCTAGGCTGTCTACATTGAGGGTTAGGTTGGTTTAACTACATCTTTCAGAGGTATGGATTTTTCACACCCTTGAGAGATGTAGTTATGCCAATATAACTTTTCAGTGTAGACCAGCACAAAGCCAGCTCTCAAAAAAGCCTTGTGCAGTTGACTGCTAGACCAGCATTTTGGGGTGGAAAGAGGACTGCAGCTCTGAAAGAAGATCTGCCTAAAACTATCCCTCCTACATTTCAGTGTACCACTTCCTCCTTCCCAGACTCTAATCCTTCTGGACAAGGACAGATAAGACCTACTTTAGAAGCCATGTGTCATTCAGGAGAGCAGATGTTCAGCTATGTGAAGCACTGAACCTCCTCCGCAAGTAAGTATACCTGCTACCTCTACAGAGAGAGACAGTGATTAAAATAAAATAATCTAAAATATAAATTAGTGTTCTCTAAAATGAGACCCTCCTGCAGATCAAGTTTGAAAACCCTATCATAATAAGAAATGAAACTAGGATTTAAGTCCAATACATTGGACTTCATAAGAAAAACTTGTTTCAAATAAAAGCATCACTACACAACACTTCAAAGCACTCTTATCTTGGTTACCCCCCCGTCAAGGAGCAGCAATCCAAGTACAAGTAGTTAGTTACAAGTAAATGAATAGTTTAAAATTGGAGGAAGGACCAAAATGCTGCTCTTAGCCCTGCTACAAAGCATGTATTTTTATATGCTTTTCAAACTATAAGCACTACAGCTGTATGTTAATACAGCAAATAGTAATGACTAGGCAGATAAAGAGCTGTGATCACTACTATTGATCAGCTAAGTCTTTACACACATTGTTCTACTTGTTAACCCATCTCCCCACCTCACTGTAGCTCACTTGTTTCTCCCATCCACCTGTTAAATCTTGTCTTTCACACTCAGCTCTTTGGGCCAGGGACTCTTATTTACTATGTTTGTATAGTGACTAGCACAATGAGGCCCAAACTGGTTGTGGCCTTTAGAAGCTACCACAAGAGAAGTGTTGCACAACCACCAAACTGATTAATAAATTAGAAGTATAAACTATTTTATTTAACAGAACTTTCATATTAAATACCTAGACTATCATCAAAAAGCCAAAATCTGACTGGACCTGAATATGCACATGGAATTTGATTCATATTAAACTATTTTTTAAAGAATGATTACATGTAGGATTACATTTAGTGGCAAAAGAAATACAAGACCCAAATCAGAAACTACCCAGTATGTCACCCTCCAAGTTACACGAGGATTTCTACAGTATAAAAACAAAGCTAGATGTACAGTGAATTTTTCTTAAAAAAAAAAAAACGGACTGCTAGTGGGTAATTTTATTATGTATCCCTACTTACTCAAGTAGAAGAACTCTGAATTCTCTTTACGAACACAAAAAAGTGTGTGTTGCAGTCATTTCAGCAACTTGACTGGACTTTTACTTACTGTAAACACAAGCTTGCCTCCAGTAAAAGGTAACGTTTAATTTATTTGCCCTAAGAAATCACTTACGATATTCTTCCAAATGGTGCAAAAGCGGCTTTTATATCTTCAGTTGTAATTTCTGGACTGAGGTCTCCAACAAAGACATGGAAATGGTCTTATTGGGAAAAAGAGAAAAAATAATTTACAAGTTTGAAGAATGTTCCTGGAAACACAAGTAGTATAGCAACTTTATATTGCATTAACTTCCATATATCTGAGAGCTACATGGGAAACTAAAATCCTTTACCTATCAAAGGTAACATTTGTCACTGCTTCAAATATAGCCATCACTTGATGACAGTACAACAAAAGCAATAATTTTAAGGATAATGTTGTGATGTACAGTATTTAACTCAAATTTTGTATTTTTGTAGTTATGTTCATAACCAGTCACTATTTTACCATAGAAAGATTGCAACTGTTTACTTAGAAGCCAAAGCTTACTTTGAAATCTAAATGTTACAATAGTAATGTTAAAATTCAACACATTTACAGATAGTTCATTAACTATCCAAAACTTTACCAACTAAAGCATTTAGTGGTTTTGTGAGCAATGTAGAATAAAATTTGCTTTAAAAGTAGGATGGATATTGAACCTAGCTACAAAATATTTGGTGTAAACCATATTTTGTGAAGAACAAAGAAATACCTTGCATTGCAATAGTTTGATGTTAAAGAATTTGACAGTTTTCTCAAAAGTCAAACAGTTTTGGTTGCCCAGCCATTACATCATGTGAATCCATGTGTATTCAATATAAGTGAATCCATGTGCAAGTGAACTAAGACTGAAGGCAACAGATGAAAAGAGTAATCCTTCACTTTATGTCAGAGCCATTAAAAAGAGCACTGGAGAGAAATAAAGATCCCACATCTCAGGATTTTTTCCACTTTGATTACACAATTTTTCATAAAGCATATTTTAATAGTTAACACTATACAAACTAACTTGTATTAGAGCAGGTGTGAAACTTACAAATCCACTACAATACTAGTTTGGTTAAACCGCAAATTCTTAAAAGCAGTTTAAGGCTGGCCAAGTACAGAAGCAACACACTGGGTTGCCATGAAGGGGGAATTTCAGAAGCAATTTAAGTACTCCAAATGAGTTTGTATGGAGCAGCACAGACAACAGCCTTGAAGGCAGCTGATTATCTTGCCCTCATAGTGGGTGAAATTCTAGAATAGCAGTCATGACTAATGGGGTCAAAGGACTATAAGAAGCAGCACCAGAATGAAAGAGTGGACAACAGACCACATTCTGATGCAATGGGGAAAGGACAGGGAAATCTTGCCACAAACGAAAGAACAAAACAGAACAAAAACCCCCAAAACAGCTTCAGCTGGTTAGTGAATACCCTCGAGAGATTTCATTTTATGTTTAAGAAGATACAATTACCTTGTGAACGCAGTGTGCTGACAACGGTACTACCTGATGACAAAGATTAGATTTGTTCTTAAGTTTATTAACACAAACACATTTAATATCATCTTAGGATAATGATCAAAACATTACTGCAAACATTTGTATGGTGCTTATTGCTTACATTTAAAAACTACTTGTGCAAATAAAAAAATTACTCAGAAGCATAAAGGGGCACTTACTGCTGGTATCTTTCTTCTGGCTGCTGGGGGTTGTTGCCCAGTTCACTTTGACCTCCTACAAATAATATTTGCTAAAGTTATATCCAAGAAAATTGGAACCCTATTCCAATTTTATTAGCAATTAATTTCTATACTGCAGGTGGAGAAGGTACACAAGTTTGCAGTGAAAGACATTAGTGGCTGAAGTTTCTTGGTTAAATGTTCTATTTTCAGCTACATTAAGCCATTTTACAATGAAGATAACTAACCTATCTTGCTTTATTGCTCTGCTAGTCTCTCTCACCTTCAAGGTCAATGGAATTAAAATATTTATTACAATCATTTTGACTTCTTCCCTGCCCCACTTCTGTGCCCAACCCTCCTATGAACTGTCACTATCCAGTTTTTACCACCACAATCAAAGCTCAAATGAAGTTAAAAGTTCTTCACTTTACAAGATAATAAAAACAGGAGAAAGCGTTTACCTTTTGTGGCTCAGTTCTGCTTGGGGTTTTGTTTATTTTAAAGATGTTTCATCCACATCATTGTATATATTATTTCCACTGCAACTCACCCTTTAGACATGACAGCTTACCTTACCCATTATCTTCCGTCCATTCATAGCAGCTAATGCTGCAGCTGCGTGACGATGCTCATAAAACTCCACAAAACAGTATGGATCATTTCCAGCTGTCTGTTAAAAAAAGCACATCTTATTAAACATTATCACCCCCTCAAATTTTACCCAAAGTGTAGTTGGTGCCCAGTTATGTTTATGTCTGAAAGTCTTAGCAATTTAGAGAAAGCTTACTGAAACAGCTTTAAGCCAGTCACAATATTAACAACATATTAGAAAAATATTTTAAAACTATGCTATGGTAGGCATCTTGGTTTGCATGTTTTGTGCCTCCCCACGCCCTTTTGATATAACAAAAAACTAGCAACCAACATTTGAGTCCAATTACATCAAATGCTCTATTCCTTTTACAATGTCATACCCATCACTAAAGTTATACTGAAGTTTGCATCAACAAGTTAAGCTCCTCAGCATCCTTCTTTAAATTTCTTCATTGTACTCATGAAAAGTTAAACGTTTGGGAATTTCTTTAAACTGACATGCTACAAGGAGTGGGAAAAGTTATCTAAGCAAAAGGCCCTTACATCCATGATCATTTTGCAGTTTTTGCATGGTCCAATCTGGCTGAACAGCTGGAGGATTAGTGCCTCAGTCACATCTCTTGACAGGTTCCCTACATATCTGTAAGATTAAAAAAGTTTATTTACACGTTCCTTTTATTTTCTCCAGTCAGCATTATTAAAAACGAAAACAGGAACTTCTTGCTGAGCCAAGCATAATCCCTTAATTTAGCAAAATATTTTACTACGAGTTAGCAAATTCAACAGTTGTTCTGAATGCTTTTCATTTTTAATATATTTACATGCAAACTACACTCTAACTTCAGATTATGGAGATACTCCAATATTAAGACCTTCAGATACTACACTGATGAGTACAGTATAAAAACCTAAATAGCATAGATTACATTTTCCCATTCAAACCTAATCCTTGCAAGAAACGTTGGATTGATAGCTTTGGAGACTGTTGTCATCTGCTGATTAATGAACAATTAGGCCCAGATGTTGCAAGGAACTCCATATGCATATACTTGTGCCTGGGAACATCTCCATTGACTTCAGTGAAGCTCCATGTGAGCACAGGACTCTCCAAATGAGGAGCTCCTTGCAGGATTGCGCTGCCTCACCAACATGCTTCAGCTCTGGCATGGATGAAAGCTACAGCCATCTCCACACATATTATCTGCATTATGGTAGCGTCTAGTCCTCAACTGAGCCCCATTATGCCAGGTACTGTACAGACATATAGCAAAAATATAGAAGTCCCTGCCCTATAGAGCTAACAGTATAAATAAATAAAACAAAGGGTTGGAGAAATGGAGCATTATCCCCATTTACAGATATGAGAGACACAAAAAGCTGTATCCATACTGTGGAGATAACCCCATAGCATGCAGACAGCCTACGCTGACAGCAGGGATTTTTCCCATCTGTGTAAGACCACCTTCTCCCTGAAGGAATTTAACTAAGTCTGCAGAAGCATTCTTCCATCAACATAGCTGCATCTACACATGGGGCATTGGGGGGAGAGGTAGGCATAGCTATGTCATTGAGGACCACTCCCAAATGGCCTAGCTATGTCAACCTAACTTTTAAGAGTAGACCAAACCAAAGACTAATGCCCCAATTGAAAAAGGAACTTAAACAGGTGCAGTCCCATGGTTTGTGATGCATTTATTAGGAAATGAACAGTAGATTACTTTTAAGAGAAGCTGGATTAAATCTCTGTGCAAACCTCAAGTACCTAGTACTGAATCTTACTATTCTATAAAAGAAAAGGAGTACTTGTGGCACCTTAGAGACTAACCAATTTATTTGAGCATAAGCTTTCGTGAGCTACAGCTCACGTCATCGGATGAAGTGAGCTGTAGCTCACGAAAGCTTATGCTCAAATAAATTGGTTAGTCTCTAAGATGCCACAAGTACTCCTTTTCTTTTATAGAATACAGACTAACACGGCTGTTACTCTGAAACCTGTTACTATTCTATGAAAGTTCTAAAGGCTACAAATTTCTATCATCTGGATAATAATGAAAGACAAATTAGAACTTAAAAATTATTAAAATCATTTCAAATTCATTAAATAAAATCAACCTGCTTTTAATACATACTCAAATTCATTAGCAGAACCGAAAATGGTTACTAATTTAACAGTTTAACAAGTTTCTCTATCAAGTATTTAATAGAGTATCAGAAAAACATAGGACAGGAAGGTACCTCGAGAGGTCTGCTAGTCCACTCCCCTGCACCCAAGGGAGAACTAAGTATTATCTAGACCAGGGGATCGCAACAATTTTTTTGGTGGCCTTGCTAGCTAGTAAGTCTACTGCTATGAAAAGTGATATTTGTACGTTTGTTATATCATTTTTCACAGGAGCAGACTTGCTAGCTATCTAGGAGTCAGTGAAAAGTGATATTAACAAACATACAAATATAATTGTTCACAGCACATTTACAAAGTCCCAGCAAACTGGGGGACAAATTAAGCCCTGGATGGTGAGGTGGGTAGTGAGGCAGAGGAGGCCAGGGTGATGGATGGGGGCTGGAGGAGGCATTGGGGGCCAGCAGGTCCGGGCTGAAGCCCTGCGGCCAGGGACGAGAGCCCACTGCCCCATGGCTGGAGCCTGCCACCCCAGGGCTGAAGCCAGAAGCCCGAGCTCCACAGGCCCCAGGAAGGTGGGGAACTCACACAGGCTGCCTGCTCCTCCAGAGTTTCTTGCTCCAGAGTAGGGGGCAGGACCCAACCTTTTCTGGTGGCCCCCGGGGCAGGGGCTGCTGCTTTCCTCTATCCCCCCTAGCCACCGACCAGGAGCCTGTGGCCGCAAGAAAAATCCATGGTGGCCGCAGGCAGCCATGGTGGCCGCATTTGAGAAACACTGATCTAGACTATCCCTGACAGGTGTTTGTCTAACCTGCTCTTAAAATTCTCCGATGATGGAGACTCTACAACCTTCCCAGCCAATTCATCATGCTTAACTACCTTGACAGTAGGGGAGTTATTCCTAATGTCCAACCTAAACCACCCTTGCTGCAATTTAAGCCCATTTTGTCCTATTCTCAGAGGCTAAAGAGAACAACTTTTCTCCCTCCTCCTTGTAACAACCTCTTATGTACTTTAAAACTGTTAGATTCCCCCCCAGTCTTCACTCTCCAGACTAAACAAACCCAATTTTTTCAATCTTCCCTCATAGGTCATGTTTTCTCGACCTTCAATCATTTTTGTTGCTCTTCTCCGGACTCTCTCCAATTTGTCCACATCTTTCCTGAAATGTGGAGCCCAGAAATGGATACTACAATCCAGCTGAGGCCTAATCACCGCGGTGTAGTTCAACTTAGAGCATAAGATCCATCATTCTGACCCACAAGCACGTGAACGAACTGTATGAAACACAAAGTATTTGCTTTTCTAGACAGAGGGAATAGATGCAGTATTGTGTTTTAGAACCTGACTTTGGTTTACATTTGAACAAAAGATGGGAGATGAGCAGTCTACAGCACATGCTAGTTAAACAAGCCGACTAAACCTATCAGTTGATTTTTGTACATACGTGTTTAATAAGGTAATTTTGTATGCTAATTGTTCATTTACTTCAGTCTTCCTTGGGTCTTAAACAACTCCATTTGACATCATAATCAAGATGATTATGCAAAACAATCAAAAATGGTAAGATTTGTTAACTCCTTTTTGACAGGAGTCCTGATTTCCATAAAATTTCCTTCACAGCAGCTCGTGCCAACATATTAACACTAAAAAACCTGGGACTCCATCTTAGTTCTGTGTTTGAGAGGGCCAGTCTAAAACGTTCTTTATAATATTCAACTGTGTCAGTACCAAGTTTCTTTAGAATCGTGCCTTTATGGCATTTTTGCAACCTCAAGAGTTAAAAAGATTCCTATGACAGCACCTTCCCACAAACTATAAGTTAACGTGGCAAACCTTAGTGTCAGAAAATGGTGCCAGGCACAAAATACACTAAATAAAACACAGGCAGGCAATACAAGCAGCAAATTTCCTGCTCAGTCTGGGTTTTTATACCAACAACCGCCAGTATTGCATCCGAGCACCACAATATGCAGGTTGTGTTCTATTAATGATCTGATGATAAAATGTAAGTTAAGGACAGAGTGACAGCCTCCTATTAAACTTCCTGCACTTACAGCAAGCTCAAGATGGATTTGTAGCTTTAATTTCTTCATTAGGAATCCTATATTAGAGCTACTTAAGGTAGGGTTTTTTTTTACATTTTTCTAGATAAAAGGGCTTAAATAATTTATAAACCACAACAGAATAGGAGCTCAGTATATGAGACGTAGAAGGCAGACACTTTGTCCACTCAGCTACCATGCCTTTAATTAACTTCTACTGGAATTTAATGCGTTTTGGCCATCTGCAAGCATGAATAAAAAAGTAATACATTAAGAAAAATGGCAACCTTAAGTATGACCCAGGGACTGTATTTTAAAAAGCTACACACCTGGAAAATTTCATCAGGATCAGATTGTAATGTGTGTGCTGATGTTTTGACTAAAGCAAGGATTTCTCTGCATGTTAGTGATAAAGATTTCTCTTATAAATAGTGCAGCTATTATAATGTTTAAAGTGATATTAGGTGGAGTAATTTAAATAAAAGTTTTGGTAGAAGAGTCCAGATGTTCAGTAATCAGTTGAGTAACAGCCCCACCCCACATCAAATGTAGTCCTGCACCAATAATAGCTAGTGACTTATATAGCGTTGCACTTAAATTACTGTACATTAAATTCAGTTATTTGAGAACTTATAGCCTTGCACTGCTTTCAAGGTTAGCTTTATTAACAGCATAAAAGTCATAATGTTTCCTAAAAACTGAATATCTACAAATTGAACACTCAGTGAATAATGTTTCCTTTTCACCTGCGTAATTACATAGCAATCTAAGAAGTTTCTAGGATGTTGGATTTAGTTGTATAATCTCTTGGCAGCCATACAAAACTTTATATCAGCTGGAGCTGCAAAAATATGTTCCTGCAGGATCAATATCTGCAACATGAACGAATGGTGCTACAAGTTTTCTGACATCTTAGTGTCAGTGATGTCTAATATCAAAACTCAGTTCTTCGTGCATATGTGTCTAGAATATCCAGTTCTTCGTGCATATATGTCTAGAATTCTGTATACATATGCAGAATGTCTTAATGGACATGCAAGAGGCATAACATCAGAAAAGCAAACAATGACTCGCTAAATGGTAGTGATGGTTAATGGAGAAAGCCAAAATGGAAGCTGTAAAACATGCAAGTAGTCTCAGAAAGGTGAAGTAGAAGAATGGGTTAAAGAGATCAAATTTCCACTTCCCTTACTTTTCATTATAGCTTAACTCCTACAGTTGTGTACCTCTGCTACCTAGTCTCAATGGCTAATAACTTTGCAGATTCTTTGCACTTATTGGCTAAAGAAAGGCATGCAGAGTTCTGAGCTGGTATCAAACATTCCTAAAATATTAAAAGCTCTGGTCAAAGAGTTAACAAGAAGCAAAAGGCTGAAAGAGTTCATAAATGTAGTGTTCATAAAATGGACCAGCTACTATCACATTATTTGGGAAACTATGCTTAAAAATTATGCATGCGTAGTAAATCTAAAAACAGATTTGTTAGAGAAATATTTCATATGCATTTGAAATAAAAAATTCCCAAATTCTATTTTCAAAAAAACTGGCACTATGCCAAGCTAATCAATATAAGACGTAGTAGAATGGGTGGTTTTCCATAGCTGCTGCTTCAGTAGACCAACAGAGAAAAACTACGCTATTCTAAAGTGGACAGGTCAATATTCCTAGAAGTGGACTGATTTTTTTTTCATATTTATTACTGAAGTCAAATATGCTAAATGAATTCTCTAACATGTTAACAGGGTGGTTTAGTTTAAGATTTGGGGGAGCAGCAAAGGTGTAATCATAAAAAATGTAGCTCTGAAGACAGACAGTATTGCTTGGTGACAATAAACTACCATCCTACTAACTGTTCAGCAGTTGTCAGTAGTGCCAAGTTTAAAAAAAATTAACTTACTACTAGTGTTACATTTGTATGCACGTCAAATTCACAACAAGACACAAAATGGTAGTACTTTAAAGTATGTGAGGTGTATTACTGGGGGATGTGATGGCTTTATAGAAATAAATTAACAATACCTTATGTGGAGTGACTGCTGGCAAAGTAAGTTGCTAGATTGCATTTACATTGAATACCCCTTACAAATACACTAGAGAAGTCATAATTTATTGGGCATCAAGTTAAGTACTGAATAACTAGTGAAATTTAAAATGGAACTTAACTGTGCTGCGTGCCTGCAAACTGAAAGCAGCATCTCTGGTTTGAAAAGGACACTATGCTTTCCTGCAGTGGTTCTCACCAATGCTGTCCACCCAAGACCCATCTCCCATTGAGCAAAATGAGAAGGACACAGTGGTTGTGACATCGCTTCACCCTGACTGAGAACCCCTGCTTTATTGGCATTGCACATGTATACCGGAGTGTAGATTAGGCTCACTTGCTACATTATAACTCTTCATTGTGTTAATCTAAATATTAACAGTCATTACCCATTGATATTTCTATACTCCACTATCATTTCTACAGGCTTTTTTCACAGGGAGACAAAGCTACAGTAAAGCTACTGTGGAGAGGCAATGACAGATTAAATTCATTAAGGGTCCAGTCCTGCACTCCTAAGTGTAACACAACTGAAGTCAGAAATAAGCATGTACATGCAACAATTGCAGGAGCAGGCACTAATATCAATGATTCTTCCGAGCTAGACTGGCTAACAGTTCCAGCAGAGGAGGGAAAGTCTCTCCAGATATGGGAATATTATGGTTTTTCATACCCTCCTAACTATACTCTTCATTAATTAACTGGTTCTTATTTCCTCAGTGTAGGCTTCAGCTGCTTCTGTGAAGTTCTGCAAATGACCCTAAAACTTGAATGCTCAAACATTTATTTAAACAAAATCAGTGGTTACATACCTTACTATGTAAACATAAATAGGCTACTCAGGGATTGAGTTACTTAAACAATATAGCTATCAATCCAGCTCAGCTGAGCTTCAAAATATCAAGGCTTTAACATGAATATCTTTATAAAGAAAAGGCTGTTTAAAAACAACCTATGTTCTCCAAAAAAAGCTACTAGAAACAACTATTCTAAGAAAACCAGAAAGATAAAGTTTAGAAGTTGGCAAACACCCAAGGACATGAGTGTTCAATCACACTGTCTTGCTGCAGTTGGATAGAACACTAATTTAATCCTTCTATGGATGAAGGTTTTAGGATTTTTGTGTACAGTTTTACTAACGCTATCAGCTATTCCAAATAAACTCCAGACTCATATGTTGGAAAGTGTCCTTATAGTCAATATCTTGAGCATGTGAATATTGCAGACTGAAATTTAAATTAATGGCACAATATTCCAGATGATCTAACTGTAACTCCCCTGAAACTGACTCAAAAAATTACTATTCTCAGAATATTGCTCAACCGCTATTTTTTGCAGGTCAGAAACACATTCAGGCTTTTGCAATAAGCTGCATGTATTGAGTGCAGATAATTCATTCTTTAAAGCAGAAGCAGTACACTTGAAGTAACTGGTGAGACCATTAATCAAGACTCCATATGAAAAAAATCAGTTAGCGGAAAAATAAGAACAACAATAGGAAGTTAAAACCTGAGTATGGGGCTGAGAATGTTCTGAAAACAGATAGGTCACATGTTTCAAGCAATTGAAATGGATAAACTGAAAAGATAATGGGACCTTAGTATTTTTTAATAGCATGTTTACTTTATCACTTAGGAAAACAAACTAGAAAAGCTGGCGCAGGTCACAAGAGTCCCGTTTTCCTGAGCAGCAAGTCAGCCAAGACATTTATCATGCCCATGGGACATGTGCAAAGCATCATTCAAGGGCAAATGCAGGAACTTTACCCTCACTTTTGGAAAGATCCCCTCCTTTTGATTCCCCTTCACAACTCCTACCTAAACATCAATACACCTAAAGGTAAGACATTATAGATGGTGGCAGCAGCCTAGCTGGGAGAACAAGTTAATAGAACAGCAAAGCTAGAGATCAGTGAAATCATGAAGTCTAAGCATTAAAAATCACTCCAGATAATAATCTGTCAGGAAGAGGAAGGGGGGGAAGAAATGTAGACAAGAGTTATACCTCCAGCTCTCCCATGTATTCAAATGGAGCCAGTTGTGTGAACTGTTGATTGCTTTGAAAAAGCTACCAGATTTTCAAAGCAGTGTGTTAACGACGCCCACATTACAAGGAAAATTCCTCATAACTTACAACCACCACCCCCCATCTCAGTTTATTTTAACAGTACATTGCCCTAGTGTAGCAAATACCTCTGAATTTATACAGATTTACCCCTCCTGTACATTTCCTGAACAGCTTTAGGGTCAGTCTTCATGAAATGGAATCTACTGCGAAGTTGGGGGGTGGTTGTAGCTGTTTTAAACTATACAGGCATTTGATTATTGTTTCGGGGTTTTCACTCAATTAGAAGTCAGGATTATTTTGAATCCATTTAAAAGGTCAGGCTTCGCGTTTGCAAATTGGGTTAATATAATTGTACAGACACAAGCAGACACAGATTAAGTCATATGCTCAGGAAAAGGTACACTCACAATCCACACACACACACAAAAGCCTTTCAGAGAGAGAACCAGAAAGAACGAACGAACAGAGGGAAAAAGAGAGAAAAATAAAGAGGACAGAAAAACCTTGACTCGGAAGGAACAAAGCCTTAAAAACAGGAAGGGGGAAAAACTGGGGGAAAAAAAAATCAGATAATCAATGGAGCGAGGGCACTGGGCGGTTTGGGTCAATTCCTCAACCCCTACCTCCCCTCCCCCGGCCCCCCAAGCTCCCGCTGAGGGAGTGGGGAATGAGGGACCCACTTAGCCTAGGAAAAAAACACCCATCAGCCCCCCTCCCCCCACAGAGCCGCCCCAGCCGGCCCCCCTCCCCGAGCTGCCCGAGGCGGCGGAGATGGAGCTGCCCTCGCCCGTGACCGGTGGCGCTGGGGGTGAAGCAGTCCCAGCTCCCCCGCCCCCGCGGGGAAGCCCCTGCCCAGCTCCCCCGGCCCGGCGTGAGGAGGGGGCCCAGCCCGGCCCCTCCCCGCGCAGCCGAACAATAGGCGTGATCGCCCCCTCCCCACTCACAGGGTCTTGGGCATTTCGTCCTCCATGGCTCCACCGCTGCCCCTCCCACCGGGGTCTCCTGCCGCGCCGGCCGCGGCCCAGTCAGCGCCTGGGGAGCCCGAGCGCCGCCGGCCCCGCGAAGCCCACAAGGCGGACAATAAGCCCCGATGCGCCTCTCAAAATGGCGGCGGCGGGGGAAGGGGTCCGGCGCGGCCGGCTCAGAGAGGGAGGGGGGGGAGCAACAGCGCATGCGCAGAGGGGTAGCCCGCCGACCGGCAACAAGCGCAGGCGCATTACTAACCTCTGAGGCTCGTTCCCTCCGCCGGCTCGGGCATCGCATACCGTATGCGCGCTACGTCATACGTGAGCCCTCTCCTTCCGCCGGTTTCTTTTCTCTCCGCCTTCCCTCAGCGCATGCGCACTACCGGCCGGTGGCGGTTCCTTCCTTTCCAGTCACCTAAATGTTACCGCAATCTCCGGCGGTGCGCTGCTATGGTTGACTCCTCTGCTGCTATAATTAAGCAGGGGGGTGGGGTGTAAAAAAAAGTTCCCTGCGCCGCCCGGGAATCGAACCCGGGTCGCAAGAATGGGAATCTTGCATGATACCACTACACCAGCGGCGCCGTTGGGAAATTTATCTGGCTGCAGCACTGATGAGCTTTGCAACCTAATTCTGTGGTCCCTACTTAATACCATCCACATAGATCAAATATCCACAGAGAATAAATATGCTCAAATAAATTTGTTAGTCTCTAAGGTGCCACAAGCGCTCCTTTTCTTTTTATAGATCTGTGTGCATGTCATACAGGCACAGACAAGGTGCCTGTGTTTGCACAGGTGTGTTCACATGCCTCACAAACACTAATAAACAGTGCCTATATGCAAATTAATCATTCAGTATTAAGTATAAGATACACATGCATTGCCCATAAATATAGTTATGTACATTGTGAACCTGCCTCAGAGCAGCTATTTACGGAGCAAATGTTCCTATATGCAAATACAGAATTATGTATATGCATTGTGCAGAAAAGGCACAAACGTTAAAGATGTGCATGTGTGTACAAATGCATAACTGGCATTGCATATTCACATATATGCAACTGTATATTCGCAAGCAAACAGATTATACTGAATTCCATACAATATTCACATGTATAGAATTATACTTACAAAAACATCCATTGCAGATATTTATGTACAGAAATAAACATGCAAATGATAGAATGATTACATATTAAAATGTAAATGCACATTATATTTTCAAAGGCACATGTAAGATATAATGAAAATGTAGAAGTACATCTACAAATGCATTGTATGATATATTCCTATTTATTAATAAAGTATTATTTGCCTATGTATGTAGAAATATATCTGGTATCTGTTAACGTAGAGGCATATATCTCATACACACGCCCCAATCCTGGAAAGATACACACATAGGCTTAACGTTATTTATTGCCTATAATGTTAAACAAGTGTGTACAT
Source organism: Natator depressus (assembly GCF_965152275.1). Classification (NCBI taxonomy): domain Eukaryota; kingdom Metazoa; phylum Chordata; order Testudines; family Cheloniidae; genus Natator; species Natator depressus. Next base: position 11,400,567 of record NC_134259.1, on the reverse strand, counting down.
CTTTGCAGGATTGGGGCCCATATAGGTATGAAAATATGAAGATTATATGTGCATAGACACTGGAAAATTGCAAATATTATATTTAATATGTATAACATTTAGGCAGATATTTTGAATACATTTATTTTATTTCATCCTGTTCTTTCTACAGGACATGTAGGCCCAGATCCACAAGGCTGTTAACTTGTGGACCCTACTGCCATGGCATCTGGGCGCTTCACACAATTTATAAACATGCACCATATACACCAACTATGCAAGATACAAATATACATACATATATGCACGTATAAATGCAAATATATCAAACAAAAACAACACATCTAGTTAAGACAACAGTTCTTCAGAGCTTGGCACTCAACCCAGTTAGGTTCCGTGTGGAAAACTAGCAGGGTGTTTATAGGGAGGGTGGGAGAGAAGGATGGAATTCACTACACCACCTAGACAGGGTTTTGGACCTCAAAAGCCACATAATCATGAATCCTGCATTATCTCCGCTACCTTCCCTCCGCTACATCAACCCTTGGGGCCAGATCTTCAGTTTGTGTAAATTACGGGAATTCTCCAGCTGTGAATCGGGCTCTGAGGCTTATTTTTTGTGCATCTGAAGAAGTGGGTTTTTTACCCATGAAAGCTTATGCCCAAATAAATCTGTTAGTTTTTAAGGGGCCACTGGACTCCTCATTGTTTTTGGGACAGGAACACCTGCCCACTGGGAAACAGCCAAACACCCACCTATTTCACACGGCAGATGCGGGGAAAAAACACTTTCGTTCCCTACCGGAATTCAAGTCACCAACATGCACAAGGGCTAGACACGGTGAGGATCGATGTCCTGGCTAGGTGTACACTGAACAGAGTCATTACCCATCCAAGTGAGGCCCAGACAGCAAGTGTGAAAATTCGGGACAGGGCGTGGGGGGTAATTGGTGCCTCTATAAGACAAAACCCTGGATATCGGGACTGTCCCTATAAAATCGGGACATCTGGTCACTGGGAGTTTTCTCTGAGGGCCCTGTGCTGTGCCTGGAATGCCCCCATGGGACATTTAGGGGCTCCCCCCTACCCCCCACTCATCCCTTCCCTAGATCCCGCTGTCTCCCCGGCTCTCTCGCCTCGGCCCATAGGAAATCCTCCCCCGCCCCCAGCATCTCCCCCAGGGCACCACGCCCCTCAGTGCCCACGGGAGCCCCCCTCCTTCCAACACCCTCCCCCAGCATCTCCCCCAGGGCACCCCCCGCCCCTCCGTGCCCACGGGAGCCCCCCTCCTTCCAACACCCTCCCCCCAGCATCTCCCCCAGGGCACCCCCCGCCCCTCCGTGCCCACAGGATCCCCCCTCCTTCCAACACCCTCCCCCCAGCATCTCCCCCAGGGCACCCCCCGCCCCTCAGTGCCCAGGGGAGCCCCCCTCCTTCCAACACCCTCCCCCCAGCATCTCCACCAGGGCACCCCCCGCCACTCAGTGCCAAGGGGAGCCCCCCTCCTTCCAACACCCTCCCCCCAGCATCTCCCCCAGGGTACCCCCTGCCCCTCCATGCCCACGGGAGCCCCCCTCCTTCCAACACCCTCCCCCCCGCATCTCCCCCAGGGCACCCCCGCCACTCAGTGCCCACGGGAGCCCCCCTCCTTCCAACTCCCTCCCCCCCGCATCACCCCCGGGCACCCCCCGCCCCTCAGTGCCCACGGGAGCCCCCCTCCTTCCAACACCCTCCCCCCGCATCTCCCCCAGGGCACCCCCGCCCCTCAGGGCCCACGGGAGCCCCCCTCCTTCCAACACCCTCCCCCCGCATCTCCCCCAGGGCACCTCCCGCCCCTCAGTGCCCAGGGGAGCCCCCCTCCTTCCAACACCCTCCCCAGCATCTCCCCCAGGGCACCCCCACCCCTCAGTGCCCAGGGGAGCCCCCCTCCTTCCAACACCCTCCCCCCCGCATCTCCCCCAGGGCACCCCTCCCCTCAGTGCCCACGGGAGCCCCCCTCCTTCCAACACCGTCCCCCAGCATCTCCCCCAGGGCACCCCCGCCCCTCAGTGCCCACGGGAGCCCCCCTCCTTCCAACACCCTCCCCCCGCATCTCCCCCAGGGCACCTCCCGCCCCTCAGTGCCCACGGGAGCCCCCCTCCTTCCAACACCCTCCCCCAGCATCTCCCCCAGGGTACCCCCTGCCCCTCAGTGCCCAGGGGAGCCCACCTCCTTCCAACACCCTCCCCCAGCATCTCCCCCAGGTCACCCCCTCCCCTCAGTGCCCACGGGAGCCCCCCTCCTTCCAACACCCTCCCCCCAGCATCTCCCCCAGGGCACCCCCGCCCCTCAGTGCCCACGGGAGCCCCCCTCCTTCCAACACCCTCCCCCAGCATCTCCCCCAGGGCACCTCCCGCCACTCAGTGCCCAGGGGAGTCCCCCTCCTTCCAACACCCTCCCCCCGCATCTCCCCAAGGGCACCCCCGCCCCTCAGTGCCCATGGGAGCCCCCCTCCTTCCAACACCCTCCCCCCGCATCTCCCCCAGGGCACCTCCCGCCCCTCAGTGCCCAGGGGAGCCCCCCTCCATCCAACACCCTCCCCCCGCATCTCCCCCAGGTCACCCCCCGCCCCTCAGTGCCCAGGGGAGCCCCCCTCCTTCCAACACCCTCCCCCCGCATCTCCCCCAGGTCACCCCCTCCCCTCAGTGCCCACGGGAGCCCCCCTCCTTCCAACACCCTCCCCCAGCATCTCCCCCAGGGCACCCCCACCCCTCAGTGCCCACGGGAGCCCCCCTCCTTCCAACACCCTCCCCCAGCATCTCCCCCAGGGCACCCCCACCCCTCAGTGCCCACGGGAGCCCCCCTCCTTCCAACACCCTCCCCCAGCATCTCCCCCAGGGCACCCCCACCCCTCAGTGCCCACGGGAGCCCCCCTCCTTCCAACACCCTCCCCCAGCATCTCCCCCAGGGCACCCCCACCCCTCAGTGCCCAGGGGAGCCCACCTCCTTCCAACACCCTCCCCCAGCATCTCCCCCAGGGCACCCCCGCCCCTCAGTGCCCACGGGAGCCCCCCTCCTTCCAACACCCTCCCCCAGCATCTCCCCCAGGGCTCCCCCACCCCTCAGTGCCCAGGGGAGCCCACCTCCTTCCAACACCCTCCCCCAGCATCTCCCCCAGGGCACCCCCACCCCTCAGTGCCCAGGGGAGCCCACCTCCTTCCAACACCCTCCCCCAGCATCTCCCCCAGGGCACCCCCGCCCCTCAGTGCCCACGGGAGCCCCCCTCCCTCCAACCCCGCCCCCGCCCGCTGGGCGCCGCCTCCCGAGCCAGCTGAGCGGAGCGCGGCGGCGGCGGCCGGGATCCCTGCCCGGGGCGAGCATGCGGGCCCGGCTGCCTGCGCTCCTGCTCCTGCTCCTGCTCCTCGCCTCCCTGTGGCGGGGGGCGCCGGGGGCCAGCGAGCTGCGCTACCCGCCCGGCAAGATCGGTACGGGGGGGGCGGGGAGAGGCCTGGGCCCAGCTGCGGGGCAGGGGGCCTCGGCTGGGGGCCCAGTTGCTGGGGAGAAGGAAGTAGGGGGTTCAGCTGCTGGGGAGAGGGGCAGGGGATGTGGGGTGGGGGGTTTGAGGAGGTTGGGGCTCAGTTGTTGGGGAGAGGGGCAGGGGATGTGGGGTGGGGGGTTTGAGGAGGCTGGGGCCCAGCTGCAGGAGAGAGGGGCAGGGGATGTGGGGTGGGGGGTTCGGGGAGGCTGGGGCTCAGCTGCTGGGGATCTGGGGTGGGGGGTTCGGGGAGGCTGGGGCTCAGCTGCTGGGGATCTGGGGTGGGGGATTCGTGGAAGCTGGGGCTCAGCTGCTGGGGATCTGGGGTGGGGGGTTTGGGGAGGCTGGGGCTCAGCTGCTGGGTAGACGGGCAGAGGGATGTGGGGTGGGGGGTTCGGGGAGGTTGGGGCCCAGCTGCAGGAGAGAGGGGCAGGGGATGTGGGGTGGGAGGTTCGGGGAGGCTGGGGCTCAGCTGCTGGGGATCTGGGGTGGGGATTCAGGGAGGCTGGGGCTCAGTTGTTGGGTAGAGGGGCAGGGGATGTGGGGTGGGGGGGTTCAGGGAGGCTGGGGCCTAGCTGCGGGAGAGAGGGGCAGGGGATGTGGGGTGGGGGGGTTCAGGGAGGCTGGGGCCCAGCTGCTGGGGATCTGGGGTGGGGGATTCGGGGAGGCTGGGGCCCAGCTTCTGGGGATCTGGGGTGGGGGATTCGGGGAGGCTGGGGCTCAGCTGCTGGGGATCTGGGGTGGGGGGTTTGGGGAGGTTGGGGCTCAGCTGCTGGGGAGAGGGGCAGAAGGATCCCTGGCGCAGGCGGGCTGGGGCACAGTTATTGCCGCGAAAGGGGTGACGGGGAGCTGAGGCTCAACTGCTGGGCGAGAGGGTCTAGGGCACAGTTACTGGGGAGATGGGGGCAGGGATAAGGAGTCTTGGGACAAGCTGCCAGGGAGAGGGGAAGTGGGTGACTGGGGACATTTGGGGTAAGAGGGCAGGAGGTGGACCTGGAGCAACTGGCTCCAGATGAGAACCAGTGCAGTAACTGGAATAAGCAGAGCAGTGGGTCTGTGCAGTCACTCCTCACTTAATGCCTTATCTAGGCTCTGTCTGCCAGCCTATCTAGCCCCATGGGCCACTCAAAGCCATTCCCTTCTATAAGAAGCAGATAATGGCTCTTAATCTTGTTCTCTCCCGTCTGCTCACAGCCCCCCCATTATGGTCTGCAATCTGCAGTGCCAGATGCTTGTGCCTAACTTGACCTCCTTCAGAACATATTTTTTAAAGCAAACCCAACAGTGAGCAAAACAGGCCATTTCCATTTCTAATAATTGTAAGATGTTTAAAAATATAGGTTAATTATTATTGGAGACATGCCTGGTGTTTGGGACAGCTTGGAGCCATGTTTTTTTTTTTTCCAGCTCACTAAAATCCTGTAGGTAGCCACAAAGTTCAGGAAACTCCCCAATGTTCATAGACCCTTAAATTTCTGTGTTTGGCGCAGGTCCGTCTGTAACAAAAGCCTAAGTGAAGCCCGTGTGATATTGATTGGATGTCTAGTTTAGAAGTTTGTGAGAATCTGTTACTGAGCTTTAAAATACTTCCTGGATTCACAGTTGCTCATTACTTTCTTTGCCCTTAGGAGTCTATGTTCTCAATAGTTTCCCACCACACACGCAGACTTTAAAGAAACGAGTCTTGTGTCTCTGGTGCCTTGCACCTTGTGCAGTCATTTGCCCCAGTGCAAGGTGGTGGAACGTACGACCCTTCTAGTGTGGTAGCATTTTACACCCACTTTGCATGTTTTTATGCTGGTTCAGATGACTGCTGCTGAAGGAGCAAGACCGTGCAGGCCCAAGATGTAATTATGAAGCCTAGCTGACTCTGTAGTATAGGGATACCTTGAGAAACAGAGAGCCCAAGGTCCAGGAAGTTAGGAGCCTAAATACCTTTGTACCTAAGTGACTTGCCCAAGTCCATCAAGTGCTTGCAAGTCCCTTATTTTGCTACCACAAATGACAAATATGAATTACTAATTGATGCTGCAACCCCTGCCCTGCAGCAAGATTTGCCAACGTTCCTGGAATGCTAAACCAGCTACGTGACACAGCCAGCTATATTACATACATGATACATGTTACCATGTGGATGTGAGCAACTCATAATCTTTGGGCTTGTCTACACTTGAAATGCTATAGTGGCACAGCTGCGCCGCTGTAGCGCTTCAGTGTAGACACTACTTCTTCCAGTGGGAGGAGATCTCCCATTGGTATAGGTACTCCACCTCCCGGAGAGGCGGTAGCTAGGCTGATGGAAGAATTTGCTGTCTACACTGGGGGTAGGTCGGCTTAAATGCGCCACTCACAGGTGTGGATACTTAAGTTGACTAATTCTCTAGTGTAGACCAGGTTTCCTGCTTCTCCCAAATTAACGTTCAGCTGAAGGATTGTGGTTTTAAAGAATTTAGGGTGGGATTTTCAAAAGCACAAAAGAGATTTAGGAGCACAAGTCTCTTAGGTGCTTTTGAATATTCTACCCTCAAAATGAAAACTCGGTCTCTGTCGTCCCAACGATAGAGACAGCACTGGAAGAAGAGAGCCATAATTGACACTAGCATGAGGGCTGCCTGAATTCAGAGACTTGGGACGTATCTGTGTAAATTAACTAAAATGGGGAAAATAACTTCCTTTCAAAATGTATCTTCAGCTGTTATCGGAGCTGGTATTGGGGGCACCTCGGCAGCCTATTTTCTACGCCAGAAGTTTGGGAAAGACGTACGGATTGACGTGTTTGAGAAAGGAACGGTGGGGGGCCGTTTGGCGACTATAAATGTGGAAGGAAAAGACTATGAAGCAGGAGGAGCCATCATCCATCCTCTTAACCTGCATATGAAGCATTTCGTCAAGGTGCTAGGTATGTGACTTTTCCCTAAGGAGCGGAAGTCGCTGGGCTCATTTCTCCACTCACACCAATGCAAATACAGAGGAACGTCAATTTAAGTCAATGGAGTTCATTGGTATCCATGAAAGGACAGTCCATCAGGCTGCTGTGACATAGTGGGGTGCAATCCAGACCAACGGGGGGCTGTGTCACCCCTGCCTTCTTACCGGGAGTCCCTTGCAATGTCTTAGAATCATAGAATATCAGGGTTGGAAGGGACCTCAGGAGGTCATCTAGTCCAATCTAGTCCTGCTCAAAGCAGGACAAATCCCCATCAAAGCAGGACCAATCTTGCTGATATAGCCTCCAACCTGGACTACTCAAAAACAGGCTTCCAGTATGCAGGTCACTCCCAGATGTGTTTGTGTAATTGCAGCTTGCCAATCACACCCTGGATCTCACCAGCCTGGGTTATACTGCAGGGTGATCCCAACACACTCCCAGTCCTGGATTTCCCCTCAGAAACGTATGCCTTGTACTGCCCCATCCTCTCCTGGACAGTCCAAATATACTAAGTCTGTTACTCCTTTAAGGGAATAATATACACTAGCCTGTTATCTTAGAGTTACCCAGACACTTTAACGTAAACACCCTGGATTAGAAAAAACAATAAAACAAGATTATTAACTACCAAGAGAGATTTTGAGTACAGGTAATGAGGCATAAAAGTTACAAAGGTTACAAGAAAAATGAAGATAAAATGCTTTCTAGTGCCTAACTTAAACGATATTAGATTCAAGCAAAGTTTCTCAGCATATGCTTTGTCAAAGTCAGATTCAAGACTCACTGAATTTGTCAGACCACTCTGTTTATTAGCAAAGCGCTTTGCCAATGCACCCAGATATATGTGAGCCTTCTGCAAAAGCTCAAGCTAACTTATTTATACAGATAAGCCAAAGCCAATTTAACATAGGAGACAAAAGGAAGCAGAAACTGACAAATATACATACATATCTTATTTGCATACTAACGTTTACCAATCTCCTAGCTCAGTAGGAGCTCTAAGTTAATTAGTTTGAGGACCCATTGTCTCACACTCCTTAATGTTTCTCTTCCTGACAATTATATTTCAACAAACCTTTCAAGCAGCATTTCTTTAATGAATTATAATTTCAATATAATTCATTCTACTTTCACAATCCCTCCTTTTGGTTAAGCTACGCAATGACCAACAATTACTGGGTTCCACATATCAATCGTTCTTTATCTCTTTGTTCATCAGTGATATTTAAAATCATCAAATTAGCACTCTGGTTTGGGGCAGCTATCTGTGTAGCATGCCTGACACAATTTTGGATACAACAGGAAAGTAACTGAAAACATACAAAAATTATTAGGATTCCAAACAGGAGAGTTAGGGCTCCCTGAAACAACCTGTTTCCTGTGCCAGAGAAACTGAAAAGGTTACTTAGCCACTTCCATAAAGAACTTGGCTCTTCGTGGGGAAGATATGCGATTTGTTCTAAGTGGCTAGCACGATCTGTTACCTCATTGGTGTTGTCTGGTATATACACACAGCAGTCTTTTCCAATGAGAGCACAAGTCCCTCCTTTTGCCGCCAGCACTATGTCCAATGCCTGACGGTTTTGGAGGGCCATCTGTCGGATTGCCCCTGTTTCTTTGGCCAGGGCTCTTAAACTTTCTCTGGTTTCATTTGCCATTATTTCAACTACTGCTTGTAACCTTAGGAGCCTTTTTGCATGGTGTATTACTCCCCCTCATGGTATGAAGGAACTGCCAGTGGCCTCTTCCCAGGTTAAGTGGCTTATGTTAAGTCCCTTCTTTTTCGCCTGAAATTGCGGAGGCGTTCTCGAGGGAAGGTTCCTGGCACTCGGAATTGTGGGAAGAGTCGGGCGGGATAACAGATTTCTGACCAATTAGCTGGTAGTGCGGTATAAGCTCTGGTCCCACACACCCAGTGATGGCTTATTAAGGCCGGGAAGGGTCGGTTGCACCCATTTGTCATATAGGTGTTTGCAAAGGAGGAGTAGTATCCTCCAAAGGGTACGGGGTAATTCTCCTTACGAGGAGTGGTGTTATTTGCATGACATTGAAAGATTGTATTGTTTTCACTAAGGTTACTGTAGGGGGAACATGAGATTGATTTCTCTGTTTGATCCCAGGTTGAGAAAAAATTCATATCTCCATACCCGGCCCGCCACTTTTTAGTTTTGTTTGAATAATCCCATACACCATTGGCCACAATATGCTGAAGGCAACAGCTTTTCCCCAGATCCAGCCCTGTCCCATTACACACCCAAAGCCAATGACCCTTTCCCTCCACCACACTTATCCATTTAGATGCATTTATTCCCACCGCTTCCCAAGTGTCATTGCTATTCCATATTTCGTTAAATGGAAGAGGCCCTCCAGTGAAGTCTGGGGACTTGAGTGGGGTAGCCAGGACAGGAACACCAGTTTGAGAGTGGGCTGGGATGTGGCTGCAGATCCAGCAATTAGAAATATTAAAGGTCTGAGCTATCCACACCTGCTGCTGGATAAAAGAATTGTCATCGTGGTCTCCCCAGACCGTAAGATACCAGCAGCCGAGAAACAGCGTCTGCTTCTGGCAACCCTTACGAGAGCGTAGATTGTAAGGTATTGCAGACTGTTCCTCTACGTCTTCTTCTGGAGTCAAAATTGACTCTGCGTTGTCCTGAGGTGGTGATTGGTTCTCTGGGGGTGGTGCCTTCTTACACTGTGAAGCATGTATCCATGCTGCGATGCCAGATAGTTTAACAGCCGTCTATGTAGTAAGCAGTACCTGATGAGGACCCTTCCACCGGGGCTCCAAGGCGTGCTTTCGATGAGGGCGCCGTATGTAGACCCAATCACCTGGCTCGAGGTTGTGGCAAGCATCGGAGGTGGGTTCCATGGGCCAGGCGAACCTGTGCATGGAAGTGACTTACAGCTTGCATTAGTCCCTTGCAATACTGAAGGAGCGCACTGTGAGTCAAGTTCAAATCTGGAATGGTAGTCATAGCTCGCATAGGGCGTCCCATAACAATTTCAAAGGGACTTAATTTATGCCTTTGGGATGGAGTGGATCTCATGTCCATAAGGGCTAATGGTAAGGCTACTGGCCAGCTTAATCCTGTAGAGTCACAAATTTTAGCAAGCTTATTCTTAAGTACACCATTTTGTCTTTCAACTGCACCTGCGCTCTGTGGGTGGTAGGGACAGTGCAACAGGTGTTTGATATGCAATATATGGTCCAGGTGTTGAACAAGTTGTCCAGTAAAATGTGTACCCCGATCACTGGACAGAGTAGCAGGAATTCCCTTGGCAGGCATAATATGATTTAACAAACATTTGGCAACAGACAGTGAGTCAACCTTGCGACAAGGAAAGGCTTCAATCCAACCAGAGAGAATAAACATACCATAACCAATATAAATTCATATTGTTGACACTTAGGCATTTGTACAAAATCAAGTTGCCAATGCAAGAACGGTGCTTGAGGCAGGCCCTGGAACCCTTGGGCCACTTTTACAGGTTTACCAATATTATGGCTTTGGCAAATGGTACAGGCTGCACAGTGGCGAGCTGCAAAAGAGGTAAAATGGTGGTGCCCACCATCCTGTCTTAGTTACAGCAGAGACCATCTCCTCCTTTCCGACATGTGAAACACCATGTAGCAGGGCGGCCAGAGACGGGTAGAGTGAAAAGGGGGCTACAAAGGCGCCAGTAGGCAAGCGCCAAAGAGAATCGGGATGTAGAGAGCAACCCTGGGCCACCCAGGATTCTTTCTCAGTTTCTGGGGCCGAGTCTTGGAGCAGGGTGAGGTCAGTGCGGGACAGCGGCGGTATAGAAACAGAAAGGGAACCTAGAAATGCATCTGGGGAAGGTTCTATGGCAGCAGCATATTTAGCAGAGGCGTCAGCAAATGCGTTACCCTTAGCAACATCAGTATCCGCCATTGAGTGGCCAGGGCACTTAACAATAGCTAGGGCAGACGGAAGTAAAACTGCATACAGGAGGGCAGCAATGTAGGGCCCATTTTTAATAGGGGTACCGGCAGAGGTAAGGAAACCCCGAGTTTGCCAGAGGGTACCAAAGTCATGTACAACCCCAAAAGCGTAGCGGGAGTCAGTGTAAATGGTGGCGGAGCGTCCCTCCGCCTTAAAGCAGGCATGGGTGAGGGCAACTAATTCAGCGACTTGTGCTGAAGTTACAGAAGGTAAAGGCGCAGCTTCCAGGGTTTCAGAGAGTGAAACTACAGCGTATCCTGCAAGGAGACGACCTTGGTCGTCTCGAAAACAGGAACCATCAGTAAATAAAACAAGGTCAGAGTCAGGGAGAGGGACATCAGAACGGTCAGAGTGCGGGACGGTGGCAGCAGAGAGTTGCAAGGCAGTCGTGGGGATCACTGTCATTAGACAAAGGAAGGAGAGTGGCAGGGTTTAACTGAGAACAACGCTTTATGGTGATATATGAAGCTGATAGTAGTAAAAGTTCGTACCTGGTAAGGCGGGCAGAGGAGAGGTGGCCTGTGTTACGTTGTAGCAGGAGAGTTTCTACAGAGTGAGCGACCAGGAGGGTAAGAGGAGAGTGGAGAACAAGGGAATCGGACATTTCGACTAGGTGCACTGCAGCAGCCACAGCATGCAGGCAGGGGGGTAAGCCTTGGGCAAGAGGGTCTAAAGTGGCAGAGAAATAAGCCACTGGGCGGTTCTTTTCTCCGTGCATCTGAGTGAGAACTCCAAGTGCACACCCAGCTTGTTCGTGGCAGAAAAGGGTAAAAGGCTTAGAATAGTCAGGCAGCCCTAAGGCAGGGGCAGAAGCCAAACCCTGTTTGAGGGAAACAAAGGCAGAATTGGCCTCAGGGGGCCACGGCATGGGGTCAGGCACAGAGAATCGAGTGAGTTCCTGGAGAGGTTTTGCAAGGGAGGCATTTTGGGGAATCCACTGTCTGCAAAATCCAGCCATGCCTAAAAACTTCCGGACCTGGCGTGGGGAGCAGGGTCGGGGAAAGCTAAGGATAGCTTGGACACGGGGGGAGGAGAAAGCCAAGGTATGTGACAGAAGCTTGACAGAGTTGTAGTTTAGAGCGAGAAGCTTTGTGACCCTTATTTGCTAGGGCAGTAAGGAGCACTAAAAAGTCAGTTTCAGAGGCAGACAATGAAGGGGAACAGAGGAGTAGATCATCTACATATTGGACTAGTATGGACCTGGATGGGAAAACAAGGTCAGCAAGGTCTCAGGCTAATGCTTGGAAAAAATATGACGGGCTTTCAGTATACCCCTGGGGCAGTGTGGTCCATGTGTACTGTTGCCCCTTGTAAGAAAAGGCAAACAGGAACTGGGAGTCAGGGTGAACAGGGACAGAAAAGAAAGCAGAGCACAAATCAACAACAGTAAAATGAGTTGCATCTGGTGGGATAGAAGCCAGAATCGTCGCTGGATTAGGGACAACAGGCAAGGCAGGTATGACAATGCGGTTAATGGCCCGAAGATCCTGAACAAACCGCCACGATTTACCATCAGCTTTTCAAACTGGGAGGATAGGGGTGTTACGGGGCTGGAGCAGGGGATAATAATGCCTTGTTCCCGCAGGGCAGTCATGACTGGAGCAATTCCAGCCTCTGCTTTGGGGTTTAAAGGGTATTGAGACAGGTGAGGCAGAGGTTTGGAGGAATCAAAAATAATGCAGACGGAGTCAGTATGTAAACGGCTCACTTCAGATGGGTGGGTTGGCCACAGAGAGGATGGGCCTTGTGAAATTTAGTGTTCAAAGGACGGGACCAATGGGCAGCAGGGGACCGGAGTAGAAAAGGGAGTTTCAGACAGCAGGGAGGCTACAGAATCCCCAGTCCTCTCTGAATGAATTTGTAAGTAGACACCATTCATGGAACAGAAGATGGTACAGCCAAGTTTACATAACAGGTCCCGACCCAAAAGGTTCACCGGAGTGGAATCCGAGAGGAGGAATGCATGGTCCTTGGAAAGGGGACCAACCTGGACTGGTAGAGGTTTTGAAAGCGGATAAGAGGTTGGGACTCCCGTAATGCCCACAGCGGATATAGTTTTTTTCGGAGCGGGGAACCTCAGGCAGGTCGGCAGTACGAACTGCAGAGAGCAAAGCTCCCGTATCAACAAGGAAAGGGAGAGAAAGATCATTAATAGTCAAAACACATTCACCCGTGGGCGTGAGAGGTAGTAAAGGAGCTAAAATTTCCCTGGGGTGTTCTGTCATTGCTGTGGGACAAAGGAAGTCTGGGGACTGTCGGGCTGTGCCGACGGGGGGTCTAGCTGGTTGTTTACAGAGCTATTAGGCCGGCGCGGACGCTCGTTTTTCCAATGTCCGGGTTGTTTACAGTAATTACAAACACCCCCAAAACCCGAAAATCCAGTTCCCCAGCCCCTCCCGTGACCACGTCCCCCTCCCCGGTACTGTTTACCTTGCCCTGAATAACGCTGTATTTGCAGGGCCATTAACTTTTGGGAAGATGGTTCCTCCTTTCCCTTTAGAGTGCGATGGCAGGGTTCTGCCACTGATTGCAATTTATCCATGGTTTCAGTTTCCCACCCAACACTTACTCGCTTTAGCACACTGCCAATAGCAGGTAGGAGGCCATTAACAAACGCATGAGCCAGGGCGCCCTTCCCATTTTCACCCGGTTGCTGTATACCAGAATGTTGCAGAAAAACATCAGTCCGTCGGGTGCGCTAGTCACCCGGACTTTCTCCCTGTCGCTGTTTACAGCAATGTATGGCTGTCCAGTTTGTTTTTGGAATCCATACTCGAGGGATGGCCTCATGTAGGTTTTTAGCTCGGTCTTTACACTTTTTCCGGTATTCAGCGTCAGGACCGGTGTCTGGTAAAGCTGAATGGCACTCGCTGATGGGCCAGTTGGCTGCTGTGAGCCATTTTTTGTGCTCGCTAGGGGTTACAGGTAGCTTGCTCAGCCGCAGGAGGTCTGCCTCAGAGGGTTCATGGGTGTCGCGCACTAACAAAAATTCCTCTGCAAATGTGGTAGGATTTTCCAGGGGCTTTGGAAAGCCTTTTACAATTGAAAGGAGCTCTGTACGAGTCCAGGGTTTATAGCTTGTTGGCCCCCAGTATGCAGCATTCGGAGGGGAGCCTGGATAGGTTTAGAGCCAGAGCGTAAGCATTGGGCCCAATCAGTGTCCAGGCTATCTTTGTATGTATGGGGAAAAACAGAGGAGTCAGGCAGACTGGAGGGTTTCGGGGGAACGGGGGGTTTTTCTTTACGGGTCTGAGTGGTACTGGAGGAATGGGCCTGGGCGGTATTGGACGATCCGGACTGGTCTGAACTGGAGACCCCTGGGAGTTGTTGTGACCGCCTATTGATCTGATGCAAGGATGCCAGGCCAATTAATGCATCTTCCTCATCGTCATCCCCAGAATTTAACAAGGGGTTTTCTTCGTCCTTTCCCACAATGAGATGGGAGTATGAAGGGGGATGGGATCAATCCTGGTTTTCTCAGAGAACGGGATAAAGGGGAGCGCTCGGTCTGGCAGCGGGAGAGGAGGCTTCTAATAAAGCTTTAAACTTATCATTTGAATCTTTGAGAGAGGCAAGTTATGATTCTGTCCACCTATGATTTGCCTCTTCCCACCACTGCATGAAACAATCAACCTCTCCTTTTGCCAGTTTAGTTTTAGGTTGGCCGAGTTTGTCTTTTAAGACGTCTACTTGGTCTTTTCCCAAGATCCTAACAGTGGCCACTGAATTTTGGGATTCTCCTGAGTTAGCCTAGACCATTTTTCCAGAAATTTACAGGAGTCCGGACTCTTCCTAAAATATATAAAATGAGCCGGTGTTCCTTTAGGGAACTGTCCCGACTTAAACGTTTGGTTACCCATACAGGAGGACTTTACACACCAATCACACAAGAAGGAAAGTCGGGTTTGTCAGAGCGATGCCGGTGCAACACACAAAAGGAGCCCACAGGCTACTGCCTCAATCGCCCTTGCTTTCACACCAAGGCGCGGTGCGGCTGCGACTGTGCAGATTTCATTCACTCAGACCGTGGGGACAGGAACCCTTTGGTCAGCCGATCCCTGGATGGAGATGGCACCCAGACTCAAACACACCACAGGGAGGACGGATAGACACAGAGACAAGACAGTCCTCAGTCTGGACAAAACACAGCAATAATTACCTGACCAGATTCCTGATGTCAGATCTAGGGATCCCTACCAGAACAGAGTGGGAACCAACAGGTTCGATGGCGTAGACTTCACTGTGGTCATGCACCCTTCCGTTCTGGCGCAGGACCGCTCGGGCCAAATGCCCAGGTGCCGGCTTGCCACGGCCGTCCTAAGAACGGTCAGGAGTCACATGGCCCCAGTGAAGACGGTTGCCATCTCGGTGGGACCTCCAAATTGTCAAAGTCAGATTCAAGACTCACTGAATTTGTCAGACCACTCTGTTTATTAGCAAAGCGCTTTGCCAATGCACCCAGATATATGTGAGCCTTCTGCAAAAGCTCAAGCTAACTTATTTATACAGATAAGCCAAAGCCAATTTAACATAGGAGACAAAAGGAAGCAGAAACTGACAAATATACATACATACCTTATTTGCATACTAACGTTTACTAATCTCCTAGCTCAGTAGGAGCTCTAAGTTAATTAGTTTGAGGACCCATTGTCTCACGCTCCTTAATGTTTCTCTTCCTGACAATTATATTTCAACAAACCTTTCAAGCAGCATTTCTTTAATGAATTATAATTTCAATGTAATTCATTCTACTTTCACAGCTTCAAACAGTTTTATTAACCAAACTCTTCGGGTCAGGACTCCTCCCACAGAGTCCTTTCTCTTCTCATGTGCAGAGAATGAGGTGGGTAACGGTGTGTTTGCTTTTTATAGTTTCAGCCCCCTCTTGAAAAACATTTTCAGCTGAGAACCAGGAGAGAAAGTGTGTGGAAGGATGTTCTCTGCTGGTCTTTTTCACTTATGTGAGCTTTCTTTCTTTATTTTCTCCATTTCCCTCCTTCTCCTTGATGACTCTGTTTACTGCTTAAATGCAAATTAAGACAAGCATACACTCCTTTATTCAAGACAGGTCTGTTTGACCAGTTTAGTGCTACGTGAGTCTAAACGTATTTTTAACGTCATACGGGGGAAATGTATAACTTTAGTCCTGTCCCCTGAACTTCATGTATAGATGACCTCTCGAGGTCCCTTCCAGTCCTATGATTCTAAGCTGTTACACACATTTTACCATGACATTACCGATCCGCAAGTAAAGAGTTTTCAAGTGACACCTCACAAGGCATATCTTGTACAAAGATTATTACAATAGTGTGTATGATGTGAACCCAGGGGTGTATTCCATTACATCTGCCCAACTAACAAAACTGTTATTAGAGTCTCCTTGGGTTTGGAGGCTGGCAAGCTTCAGTTTGGTGACTGTAATAAACAAAACAAAACAAATCATATGTATTACTCACGGCTGCTACTCTGAAAGATGTTATTTTAGAGGGTTGAAACGCTTGATTTTTGTTTCTAGGCTTTTTTGCAAGATCCTTTTGTTCCTTCTAAGTGTTTAGCTGCTCTTGACTAAATGGGATGACCACAGCAAAATATCTAAGGTATATTGTAATAAATCCATGAACTTCCTGGTTATTGCTATACTGTATACCACAGCCACTCTGAATTTTAAAGCCAGACAGAGACTAGAACGCAGAGCTTCTTGATTCAAAATACAGGTTCATAGTGCTTGAGCTGAAAGGAAATCTCTGTTAGCAGCTCGTGGCCTGTTTGAGTAGCTTTGATTCTCTCCACTCCAGGACAATACTGAACATACACTTTATCCTGCACATTACATTATCGTTCACTTGAGTTGAAATAATCCCGGTATAATCTTAGAGGAAGTCATTTTGAACTCCTGCACTCTTGGGGCACCACTCAAATTTTTCAGAGCAAGCTTTGCTGCTCAGATTTTTAAAAGGAAATAATAAAAATCTAGACAGTTTGGACTGATGTCAGAATTATTACACTTGTCATTGTTTATAATGATGCACCTTCTATGCTTCCTGAGCAGTACTGTGCAATAGATAGACCTGTTCCTTTTTAAATTATGCCAGCAGGCCCTGGTAGCTTATGGCAGATATTTCTCTCCTTTGCAGGACTCTCTGTTCCTGAGAACCGAGATGGCCTTCTGGGCATTTACAATGGAGAAGAGTTTGTATTTGAGGAGAGTAGCTGGTACATTATCAATATCCTGAAACTTCTCTGGCATTATGGATTCAACCCTGTGCGAATGAACATGTGGGTGGAAGAGATCTTGGACAAGTTTATGAGGTAATGATGTAAAGCCTGAACTAAATTAATTCTCCTATTGGAGTGATTTAAAAACTGGTGGGTACTGTCTATGACGATGGATGCTATGGAAACATTTATTAATAAAGAGGTTTGTTTTTTCTTGGCCCTCTTTCTGTTTCTCTCCTGTGATCTTCCTGGGTCTTTTTTCCAATGAGGGTATGTCGCAATATAGCTAGGGCAACCCAGGATTCGTTCTTTATGGCAGTGGGGTGATCTCTATGAGTAGTTTTTGTTGCCTGCCCTTTTACTTTGTAAACTGTTCTAATTAAAACAGGATTACTGTTTAAACAGTGCAGCTTTGTATCAGTAAGCACAAACACAGCAATCACCACTTGTACATTGTAGAATGTAGACCAGACAATATAATTTTGAGCGAAAGGAGTCATCAGTACAATTTGCTCTAATGTAGTGTGTCCATCACATTGGCATTTGGGTGCATAAAACACAGAAACAGGCGTTAATTAATAACTGCCTGCAGTGACTAAAAGTACCCACCCACGAGGAAAGAAGTCAGAAAAGTTATGAAAAGACCCAACAGGGCTTTGTTTTAGATGGGTTAGGCTATGGTTTGGCTGGCAAGATGAGCCTTGTCCCTTGTTCTGAAGTTTAAGAGATTCTGATGGTCCCATTGAGAATCCCTTGTCTCCAGTTCCCAAGAACGCACTTCCAAGGACTATCGGCACGAACACCACAGCTGATCTCAGTTGTCAGGAGGGAGAACTGGAACAGAGACAAAATCTAAAATGGTCAGACCCCTCCGCATACTGGTCTTTGCCGAGAAAAATGAAAAACTGGAAGTGCACTGAGAAATTTTGCTATTTCTGTAAATGTTTTTCATTTACATTAAGTCAGTGACTGCAAGTCAATTGTTCTGTGCTAATTTGTATAGTCAAGATTAGTCTTCTATTAATATGTCTTTCTCCTTTTGGATAAAGAATCTACCGCTATCAGTCTCATGACTACTCCTTCAGCAGCACAGAGGGCTTGCTTCATGCGCTCGGAGGGAATGACTTCATCCAGATGCTGAATCGGACCATTGATGAGACTATGCAGAAGGCTGGCTTCTCCCAGAAGTTTATCTATGAGGTGGTTACTCCAGTCATGAGAGTCAATTACGGCCAAGGCGCCAACATTAATGGGTTTGTAGGTGCGTGTTTAATTGTCTTCCCTTACTTACATGTTTCACCTGCTGGCAGATGAAACTATCATTAAAGGGCTGGGTGTTGTGACCTCTGCTGTGTTATAATGGAAACTCATTCTTAGGATTCTTGCTCCCTAGGCGTGGGTAGGCTTTGAAGGCGATGCATTCAGCCCTAAGGAAAGGGGGATTACTTCTGTTGCTTACTGTGATATTCTGATAGCTACTGAACAATTTTCTTTCCTATTTGGTACCATTATTTTTAGCAAGTTTTGTGTGTCACTTTCCTCGAGATCTATAGTTTTCTTAGCTCCATTTTACTATTCCAGCCCTGAGTGAAGAGCAATCCCCTGCTTAGTTCAGTGAATGGGATGTTAGAACAGTATGTTTGGAATATCATTCTCTTCCCTTGCAGGTGCGGTGTCTTTGGCAGGTGCAGACTCTGGACTTTGGTCAGTAAAAGGTGGCAACAAACTTGTCTGCACTGGCCTTCTTTATGCTTCCAAAGCACAACTTATCTCTGGCACGGTTACCTCTATAGAGGAGAGAACGCGGCCCAAACGCACAGGTGAGGCGCACTCGCTTTCTTTGGACTTAAGAGGAAAAGGCTTTAAAACTAGAGATCGGCATATGCTGAAACATTTGGATGCCGATCTCAAGAGCCCTGGTATTCAGGTCACTACGTACATATAGAGCCCATCTGATTTTTAGGCCCCTTATAAGGAGTCAAATTGAGCACCCAAAAATCACTAGTCTTATGATTGTTCTAAATTATGTCAATAAAGGATCCGGTGTGCAACATGTGATGCAAAAGTTCTTAGTCCAATAAGGGAAAATTCCTCCCTCCCCTCCCCCCCAAAAATTCTAGTTTACAAAAGCATTAACCTAAAAAAATACACTCATGTCCTGTTGCCAGGAGGATTCTGCATTCTCTCAAATATTATCTTTTTTCCAGGAGGTACAGTTAAGTTGTATGAAGTGAGCTACAACTCTGCATCAGGGTCAACGACAGACATGTATGATATAGTTCTCATTGCTACACCATTGAATCGTAAAATGTCCAACATCACCTTCCGGAATTTTAACCCGCTCATTGCACAGTTCTCAGACCATTACCATCAGACGGTGGCAACTTTTGTTCATGGGCGCATAAACGCATCCTTCTTCGGCTACAAGGACCCATCCCACTTTCATTTAGCTAGCATTTTCACAACCGAAAATCCCAAACTGTTTATCAACAGCATAGGTGTTGTCTCTCCTGTCCAAAACACACACGAGGAAGTGAAGCAACCCATGGGACCTGCTGTTTGGAAAGTGTTCTCGAAAGAACCACTCACCAAGGAGCAGATGAATTTGCTTTTCTCATCCTATGAATCTGTGAAAGAGAAGAAGTGGCTGGCTTACCCGCACTACAGTCTCCCAAAGAAATGCCCACCTATAATCCTCCATGATAGAATATACTACCTTAATGGCATAGAATGGGTGGCAAGTGCCATGGAAATGAGTGCAATTGCCGCCAAAAATGCAGCTCTCCTTTCTTACCATCACTGGTATGGAAACGTGAACATGATCGACCAGGAGGATTTAAATGAGAAACTCAAAACAGAGCTGTGAGTTTTATCCAGGTATGAGCGGCAAACCCCCATCACTGATGGGAGTCTAGATTGCCCAGTGCTGGCCAGAGGAAATTGATGATGGTATTGATCAAATGCTACGTCCTTCTTGCCCACCTTACTGTTAAAAATGAATATATGGCAATGTTTTTCCCTCTAACCTGATACAGTAATCATAAGTGTTACCTATCACAACAGTGAAGGTGGAAAAAGTCCAGAGGGGTGTAGGATTTTTAAATGGCTCCTTCCCCTATGTGTTCTGATCCCAGCGCAGGAAAGCACTTAAGCATGTGCTAAAGCCCATCCCTATTCAAGATAAGCACTTAAGCAAGTATTGAAAGTTAAGCATGTGCTTAAGTGCAGTCCTGACTAAGGACCTGTTTATATATAATTACCTAGTTCCTGATCTTGCGAACAGGTAAGCATGTGGTTACGTATTTGCAGGATAAAGGCCTTAGTGTCTCCTGTGTCGTGTGTGATGGTTTTACACAGCAAGGAGGGAGGAAACTCTTAAATATAGGAAAAAGGCAAGTGGATGTGGAACCAGGTGTAACACACATTAAAGTAATTTCATTTTAAAAATCAACAAAATCAAATTTTGAAACTAGCCTGCAAGAGGCTGTCTGATCACGTTATTGGCTCACCTCATTTCCAACTGCTCACCCATGTTAAGTTCAGTACAAATTAATTCCATGGTTTCCTAATGTAGTATCAACTTTCCATGTTAAGCAACTGCTTTTGTTGCCACATGGGGTCTTATGTGAGTAGAAAGAGGCAATGCCCTACCATCTGAAAGGGTTTGAGAGCCCTTCTACTAGATTTGACTTTGCCTCTTTTAAGGAAAATAATTTAAAATTGGTTTTAAAGGGGTTTTTTGTATTTAGTTTTGAGGTGTGGAGCAGTCTGGGTGCATGTTCTGTAATAATCTTGATTTTTTTTTTTTTCTTCATTCTCCTAGTTTTATTGTAATCTTAGCAGCCACATTAGATGGCCTTTCCTTTGGGAGACTGTAGTGTTAGGTTCTACAGTAGAGAACCTGAATATAATTTGGATAACAGTGAATGTGGCTTCTTCCTAGCTGAGGTTAATATACAGCTCTGAAAAAGGCCATATGTCACGGGATCACAAGGAACTGCAGTTGTATTTTTTAAAGTTTGGTTATTCATACATTGGAATCTTACCTTTTTTTGACAATCTCAGTACAGAGTATTGGTCTGACATAGCATGTATTAACTGTACTGTAATTTATTTTAAAGCATGCTTTTCAGGTGAGTGAATACAGAAGGTATTTAAGAGGAGAGAGAAATAGAAATATTTATAGAGGGCTACAGAAGGAGAATGGTAGATGGTATAAATTCTACACATGCTGATGATAAACACATTAACGCAACAGAATCCTAACTAGTCAAGGTGGTTGAGAGACACCAGAAACGTTAGGAAAGTCAGCAGTCAGTGAACTCACAAAGACATGCCAGCCACGCAGTAAAAAGGAAGATTTGAATAATTTTGGGATTTTACTTTCTAAATAATGAGATGGGGGGGGGGGTGGTCTCTCGTTTCTTTTGATTGCACAATTTGTGTAAATTCTTTTGCTTGTAGGGCACTAGGGCCATATTTTTACACGTGAGACTAATTTAAATGTTTTTAATTCTTGATCAGTCTGTGAAAGCTGTAAAACTATCAAGCACAGTAAATCTAACATGTCTTAACTAAATCTTCTTTTGCTTTAAGTACCAGTGCTCCAGAGAGATTATGAAATGTTTGCAGAAATACGTGGTTGTCAGTGGTCAGTTTGTTTTTTTTAAATCAGGCTGCTTTAACCAATTAGTGAGCTGAAGTCCTACAAGTAATGATACTCAATACTCAGCATAAATTTGTATGGGTTTTTACTTGTAACTTTACCTGCTGTCTAATTTCAACAGAAATTCAAGGTACCTAATGAAGCACTGTTAATTTGGGGAGGGATCATATTTGATTGAAACCTTTGCATCACCTATAAAAGCTAAGATGACTAAACAGGAAGTATTTCATTTTGAGTTTTACTGTGTGATTTGATACTTCACCTATCCCCAGGCAATGTCTTGCTGAAAAGACATCAGCAAGGAAACAGAAGCCCTCCACCACCACCACCCCTTTCTTTTTAAAGGTGCTCTATAAAAAGAGAATTTTGTTTTAAATGGATGAAGTTTTTAATTTGGGGCTATGGTAGTTTGTAAAATTAAACTTTATGGAAATACTTCATTTGTCTTTAGATTTTTTTTCCACTGACACCTGTTCTTCAACCATTAACTAGTCCCAATAGTTTTCAGTCTTTTCAACAGTAATAACCTGAGACTGGGCTCCTGATCTTGCAAACACTTTTAGATGTGATTAGGCCCATTGACTTCTCATAAGACTACCTTCCACTGTTTATGCCCCATTTGTTGCTTGCATTTCTCTCCGTAATCTGTGCTTTTAAAACTCTAATCTACAGTGTTGTTAGCAGTATAAGTAAAGCCTTCCAACTGAATTTTCTATGTTTAAAGGGAATTATATATAAAAATGTCCTCTGAAACAAACTATCGGAGTAGAGGGTGGTATTGAGAAGCAAACTGCATCAAGGGTTTGATCATCCTTTAAACAGTAGCTGCATCTCCTGGGAAGATTAGGTTGTTTCCATGAGTCACGTCTGTGCCTTCTACTCTGCTGTGGAGAAAAGTATAAAGCCACAGAACCTTCATACCAGAAAAGTGTCAAGTCTCTATACAACCATTTTCTAATATTTATGTACATGCTAGTTATTGATAGTTTAATCTTTTGAAGATCCTTAGGACTGGCCTATTCTTTCTTCAGCATTTTTAAGGCCCGTTTCTAGTAGCAGTAGACAATATGTCTGTGAAAGTTATTCAGATATAAACAGAACTAGTTTTGGTTTTTATATAATAGGTACCACTCTTTGTAAAGCAAAAGATGGGGCAAATGCTTTAGCCAAACCCAAGCCTATTAAAGGATTTCATTGTTAGAGGTTTTGCACTGCAGTAGCAAAATTGAAATATGAATCACATGTCCAGAGGCCAAATTATCTGCTGCTGTAACTCCACCATCTATAAATGTTAGTTTCACATGATGAGGGAACAGCTCACTGTGCAAGGAGTTCATCTATTGTACTGTGCTAGAGTTGTTCACTATAGTAAATACACTGCTGTTTCACTATCAGAACCAGCTGGAATGGTTTGAACGCCAGAAACATCACAATGGAGTAGTTTTATTACCACGACACAAGTCAAACCATGTTTAGTGTTTGATTTCCCAGGAGCCTGACGCACCCAGCTCACGTAGTAATCGCTGAAGGTGAACCCGAAGGCTTTGCTGGAGAGGCAGAGAGTCTGGGGGCTTTTTCACATCCCCTCTGGACTCCAATAGCTGGACTTGTGACCAGACCAGGATAGCCTAAATCCTTTAGGCCATCCTGCCCCAGCTAAGGAAAAAGATTAGTAATTCAGTTCTAAATTAGTAATTCTGCTCTAAACACATTTTAAAATAGGCCAAAATGGATGGGAAAGAGGCAGACTGAAATTCACAATGCCACCACTCACAATGTAGGAAAAGATTCAGAGTCCATAATTCTGGCTCTTTTCTGCTGTGAAGACTGGAGACCTGTTCCTAGACATTTTTCACTTGAAATAATGAAGGGGAAAGATTAAAAGTGTCTAGTCCTGCTGGCCTGAAAGCTTGTGTATTAATAAAATGGTCAAATAAAAAAAGGTATAGCTCACCTATTGTGCTACCACAGAACTAAAGTCTCTCAGTTACTTCTGGTGCATTCCAGAGCCAAGACTTTCTGGAATATGCACAAGATACTTCAGCAGGCAATCGGCACCAGTTTTAAGAGGAAGTTACATTAATTTAATTTACTCTACTCAAGTTATGTTAACCATTACAAAATTTATTTAACAAAAATAAGTTTACATGAGGAATGTACAGTTCCTGAAGACTCCTCATTCGTTAACAAGACAGCTGGAGTTAAGGGGAGGTTTATCACAGCGCTAGGCAGGAGTTCACTGGTTAATCTATACTCGTTCCAAGGCTTCTAACATAATGATGCTGTTTCCTCGTATTACCTAAAAATAAGGAATATAAAAAGATTAGAATTCTTTCACAACCAATGTGGTTTAGCAAAACTAGAGATGGGACAAAGATCAGAAGTATTTAATGCTAGCAAACAACCCAGCTAGGAAGTGGTCTACAGCATGTATATTTCTCCAGATTAGCTCTTCTAGAAACATGAACAGCAATTAACTTTGACTCATAAACCTCCCAGAGATTATTCAGTGACAGGTATGGTGTGGACTATCTAGTTTCCTAGAATTCACCAGGTTCAGGCACATTTGCTAGAAAATAGTTCTCATCAAGATACTGGAATTATGGCAACAGGTGGGGACTGGTGAAAGAGTCTGAAATAAGGACCCCTCCTCCCCCCCCACACACACTCTAAAAACGTTTCAACCCATACCATCCAATAGGGGTGAAAACTCTCTACTTACCACCATCCCTATAGTGTTCTGTTGTCCACCTTGTGCCATCTCCACACACTCGTCTATCACTAGATTCATGAAGGGGTCAAACCCTCGCAATATCCCTTGGACATGTCGGCCACCATTTAACTTCACTAGAAGAAATATTTGGCAAATAATTAAAAAAAAAAACTACTGGCACACAGCTGTAGTATTTAGCTTTCTTGATTAGAAAGTGTTACCTTTGAGACAGGAGCTTTAGAACCATCTTTTAATGCTATGACGGTTTGAAACACTAGGCATACTGCATGTGAACGGACCATTGCTTACTAGAACTAGTATTCCCTATTCCACGGGCTTCAAATACAAAAAGGCAGTATAATAATGAGGAAGTCTGGATGGTGGTCAATATTAGCAGACCGTAGGCTGATATCACACATAGTACCCCTCAAAATGCAGGAGTAAAGTTACATTAGAGCTTCATAGTGGTTAGGCATTTAGTGTGCAGGTGATTGTTCTGCGTTCCTGTTATCCTTGGGGAATGTTTTTGTACCATCTCTGATATAAGGATGTTTGCGTGAGTACACAGTGACTAGCACTTCTTAGGAATGTGCATTTCTGCAATATCATCCCTGTTCTTGCCAGATTCTGTGAGCAGGTCCTGCCTCATACCAGGCCTCTAATACAAGGGCTTATGGCTCAGGCTCTCTTCCTACTACCATGGGAACTTTAAAACGACAGCAATGCTTAGAATAAATCTAGGCGCATAAAGAACTCACGTGACAGCTTCTTGTCCATGAATCTGAAAAGCATAAGGGGGAAGAGCCGCACGTTAGCGGGGCAGAAAGACGGTACGCGTTAACGCGGAACGCGAACGGCGTGGCCCATCGGCCCGCTCCCGGGCACCCCGCCGGCGCGTACGCAGGTGTCACGCCATGGTCAACGTACCGGCTCAGTGCGGGGCTCTCTGGGCACGGTACCACGGCCCGGCAGCCTGACCACGGGCCAACAGCGCACTGCAACTCTGCGTGTATTGGGGGGTGGGGGGGCGCAGAGACTTGAGTCAAGCTCTGCTCTGGGGCACCCAGGCTGATGTCACCCAGAATGGAGCGGGGGGGTCCCTACGCACGTG
This sequence comes from Natator depressus, assembly GCF_965152275.1. Taxonomy (NCBI): domain Eukaryota; kingdom Metazoa; phylum Chordata; order Testudines; family Cheloniidae; genus Natator; species Natator depressus. The sequence goes on along the minus strand of NC_134259.1, from coordinate 11,375,471 downwards.
CCCCTTGCAGGGGGGATGGGGCGGGGCTGCCCCAGGGCCCTACCCGAGATGCCACCACGTGCCCAGCAAGGGGGGGCGGGGGGAGGAGTTACCCCAGAGGGGGGTCTCGCCCGCCCCGCGCAGACAGGCCCCGCTGGGCAGCGCGGTGCATGCCGGGACACAGGGGGAGTAGGCCATAAAGGTGGGTCCTACTGAAATTCTGGCCCAGGGGCTACCCCCCCGCGGGCTCCATATTCTCCCCCCGCGGGGCGATCGCCGCCGCCCCCCCCCGGCCGCACTCACTTCTTCAGCTCGGGCGGGTGCGCTTTACTCATGGTGCCGCCTCAGTCAGCCCCGCCACAACCGCCTGGCGCTCCTCCGCACGGCTCCAGCGCTGGCCTCACCCCGTCCGCGGCTCAGCGACCAATCAGAGATTACGCCGAGGCCGCGTGCTTGCCCGCTTTCAGCCAATCAACAATAACGCCAGGAGCGCATGCGTATGACTTCAAATCACTGACCCAATCAGCGTGGTCGCCGGTATCGCCTGCGGGTGACCTCACTAACCCGCCAGCCAATTGCGGGCCGTGCCGCTTCCTCCCGGCAGCGCCACAGGGAGGGCACGTGACTCACTTTCCCCGTATTCCTCAGAAGAGAGGCCCTATGTACGTAGTGGCAGCTCGGGAGCAAGATGGTTGCAGAACGGGCATTGAGAGCGGACGACAAGGCCAATTCCCCACCCGGAGCCGCCCGCAGCGCGCTCGCCGCTGCACACTGACGCGCCAAAAATATCGATGCGCGGCTCCCCGCGGCAATACGGCCCTGCTGTTCCCATTGAGTTGCACGCTTACAGCAGACTAGCACCAGTGACAACGTTTAGATGCAAATTCGGGTCCCGCTCTGATTTCCAGGGGACCACTTTTCAAGAAAGTGATGAATCAGAAATTCCAACGCAGGAGAAACCTTCCCTACCTTTGCTGCCAGCCCTTTCATGACTCTGACTCTAGGTTACATCCCCTTTCCCCTGTCTTGTCTATTTCGATTGTAAGCTCTTTGGGGAAGGGACTCTCCCCTATTCTGCTGGCAAAGCCCCTAGCACCACGGCGCTCCATTGTGCCTTGCCCCCCGGCAGGCGCGGAACAGGATTACTAAGAAGCTTGCCCTTTGGTTCCCAAGCAGTGAGTTGGAACTAGAGCTGGTTTCAATGTTAGCCGTGAAACCCACGAGCTACAAGGCAAAATGACGCGCTGGAGAGAGGAAAACGTGCTAGAACATGTACAGAGCTGTAGCTCACGGAAGGTCATGCTCAAATAAATTGGTTAGTCTCTAAGGTGCCACAAGTCCTCCTTTTCTTTTTAGTCAAAATCCAGCACTTCTCGCAGCGGAGCCATGCCAAGTGTTGTCGTAAGTAAAAATACGGAGGAAGTTGTCATCTAACATTTATTTTTGAATCAAACTTTGGGAAAATAAATCAGCTTTTAAAAAGGACAGAACAAAATGGTTGTGTTCATTATAGCTGTTCCTGAGAAGGTACACAACAGGTCATTCAGCTCACAATAAATAGAACCATCCTAAGATACTCGCTACCGTGTCTCCAGCCACAAGGACAGGACGAGGTGGTGCTGCTGTTTACTGGATGTTGTTTCCCCCTTTTATTTTGGTGGTGATCATCTCTCTGTATTGTGCTCATTTACCTTGAGGACCACAGATTCAGAACTGTCTCCTCCTGCAGCTGAGTAGCTCCACATCTGAGGCAGCCAGTAATGCTGCTCCATGACTCATGGAGTCACGCTTTGCCCCAGCATTCAAGCCAACCTCCTCTGCATTGCTCCCTCTCCCCGCTGCTCCGGGGAGGAACAAGATGTGAAATCCACCTCAAGCCTGCACTGCAACATCCTGAAGAATCTGATTGTGCACTGATTTATGCTGCTGTAAATCCAATACTTTAGCAGAAAAACTCTTGATTTATAACAGGATGAGGGAGAACAGAGACAGGCTCTCTGTGCGTTTAATTAGGAATATCAGGTCAAAAAGGAGGACAGAATCCTTAAACCTTAAATCCTTAATCCTCTATTAAAATCTTCAGGGGTTGTTTTGCAGAGGCTCTGGTGAGGACGGTTATTTATGCCACACTGCATGGAACAATGTACTTGGTATAACTCTTATAGACTTCAGGCCCAACGCTGCTGTTCCTTACACCGCTATAAATCAGGAGTAACTCCACTAAAGCCAATAGAGTCATACTGGTGTAAAACCATCAGGAGTGGATCATTAAGTGGTATTGGCCATCCCTTTTCAACAGAGCATGCTACTTCTTGTGAATCATTCCTCCAGAGAACCCATACTGGGCTGGATGACCTTGCTCTCTTAGTAGAATTAGACACTGCAGGGTTGGTGGCCTGATGAAGACAAGGGGCTGATTCTCCACTCAGTCACGCTGGGTTTACACACAGGCATATCTCCATTTATTCCAGTAGCATTACTCCTGATTTATACCAGTGTGAGTGGCAGTAGAGGCTGAAGATGTTTTAACTGCAGAGACTTGACCTACCAATGCAAAAATGTTCTCCCTGATTCCTGGTGGAAGAAACATTGTAAGAGAAACAGACTGATTATCTAATACATTGCACACACTCCCTTTTGCATTGTTTCTTCCACGGCAAAAGAAATCTGCACTAGAGGGACCTGTCAGTGCTAGACGGTAAGTTCTGCAGATGTGAGAGCAGCTGAGGAGGAGAAAATCCTGTCCCCAAAGCATTTTTTTGTAATCACAACAGCCTGGAGAACAAGTGAGGCAGGAATACTGGCCCTTTGAACTCTAGGGCATCAGTTCAAACCCAACCCAGTGATAGTTTCACTTCAAATCCTCCTAGCCCATCACATCACCACCATCAAAAGGACACAGAGACTGGACTTTTGGAGCCACATCCTCAGTGGGTTTACACGGGCAAAGCTCCACTGTCACTAATGGGGCTACACTGATTTACATCTGCTGAGAACCTGGCCCTTAACTCCTGCAGGGCACTAATGAGGAATATGGTTAGGCGGCACTGGGGAAGCTTGCATTGCTGTTACCCCTGTCTTAGGGACAAAGGCCCCTCAGGCTCCAGGCCTGTCAAACTGGTGCCTTCCAGCAGGCCTAAATTCAGAGGGAAGTCAAGGTCAGTGGAGGACACTGCTATTATCAGCATGGTGTGTACATACACTGACCATTAACCCTTTGAGAACCGGGGTCTGTCCTCTCCACAACTGGTGACATCCCTCAAATCAGCCCCAGACCACCAAGCCCTTAAACCAAACCAGCTCTCGAATGGACAACTGCAATACTTGGAAAATACAAAAATCACTCTAATCATCCATTTTCATTCCTCAATTTCCAACACGAATCTCCGTGTACATGTCTCTCTTTTAATAGGAACTACACTTCTCCCTCTCTCTCCCCAAACAGACGCAGCTTTATTGTGCAATGGCTGCCAAAGTCTCCTTCATTTTCTTGGTCATGCTGGGGATGAGATGCACGTGATCGTCCACGCACTTCGTCACGCAGCTCTCCAGCTGTTGTTTCACCTGCTGCTCCTTGCTCCCTGAATCCAGGGAATCTTTGGCTTTGTCATTACAGTGCATCGTGCAGCGAGCCAAACGGTCCTGCAAATGAGAATTCCGGACAGTTAGAGTTCACGCAGCTGCGAGCAAAATGCATTGGGTGGTGTAGTAGCTGGACAAACGAGCTCTTATCCACTTCTTAGATGGCAGGCCATCATGCCTTTGGACACAGAGCACAATTATTTGTAATGGAGGGGATGGATGGAAGAAGAACGAAGCTTGCTGCAGGCTCGAAGTTTACCACCATTTGCAACGAGACCTCCAAAGTCATTTTGCTATGTGGTGGTCTACATGCAATAAGTCGGGCAGGGTGTCTCAGCCTAGCTCGTTGGTTCCAAGGCCAGAGGGGACCACTGTGATCATCTAGTCTGACGTCCTGTACAACACAGGCCAGAGAACTCCCCAAAATAATTCCTAGAGCAGAGCTTTCTGCAAAACAACCAATCTCGGTTTAAAATTGCCAGTGATCCATCAGAACTGGAATGCGTTACCTAGGGAGGTAATTACCTTCTCCTTCCTTAGAAGTTTTTAAGGTCAGGCTTGACAAAGCCTTGGCTGGGATGATTTAGCTGGGGATTGGTCCTGCTTTGAGCAGGGGGTTGGACTAGATGACCTCCTGAGGTCCCTTCCAACCCTGATACTCTCTGATTCTAACCCTTGGTAAGTTGTTCCAGTGGTTAATTACTCTGTTCCACATGGCCAGCAGTTTACACTGAGACCGAGGACTGAATGATGTGTATTTGACACAGGGCATTTCACCTCTAGGTCATCAGTATTAACCAAGGTCAGGTCAGCAGCAGCTTAGAGATGACGCGATGGCTGCTTGGGGGGTCTCAGCCCAGTTCCTAGTAGGCATCTCCCCTGCATAATAAAAGCTGCATCACAGCTGGGATCCCTACTGAGGTTCTCAGGAGAGAGGCCCTTGAAGATCACATTGTTCTATGACCCCCAAATGCCATCCTTCTGAAGCAGGACGGAGTCAAGTTCAGTGTGCGACAAAGAGAGAAAGGACGGTCCCGGGGTTAAAACATGGGAGACCTGAGTTTAAGTCCCTGCTTGGCCACAGCCGTCCTGTGTGATCTTGGGCGAACAATACTGACTCTGTGAACTGAGAACAGCACTGCCCTACCTCCCCGGGTGTTGTGAAGGTAATTGCAGACCGTGTGAACAAGACTGCGAGGCTCTCAGATACATTTGTAACGGGCGGCCATCAAAATACCTCAGATAGATCAAAGCTTTCCCTCTGCCCACGTCGGAGCTGCTCCAAGGACAGAGAACTCCAGCCTCCCGCTTTCAGACTGGCACCTTTCACCAGCACTAGAACTGGAGCATTGAAAAATCTATCCGAACGCACGTTCTCTTTGCAGGAGGTTCTCCTTCCTGCTGACCTGAGCTTTCAAGCCTTGTGTTGCACAGTGAGCCTGGATTTAACGCAGAGCAGAACCCTGAGTATCCGATACCCCCCTCCCTCAAAGTCGTCTCTTCTCCAAAATGAGATGCTCCGTTCATGTTACCAACTCCCTGCTTGGGTACATCCCCTTTTGTCCAGGTTACTTTTGCAACGGGGTTTCGCCCAGCACTGGCTCGCCCCACACCCGGGTGCATCCACCGCAAACCTCTGCGCCCGGCTTGAGACTAAGCCGGGATAAGATTCCGTGGGGAGCTGGGGCCCGAGAGACCGCCGCTGTCGATGCTATTGCCCTACGGGAACGTCAGGAACCGGGGTCCACCGGTCACCTTCTCCTCACCTGGAACCTCTCCAGCTCTTTGGTGACGACTGCCTGGGCCCGGGCCAGGGGCGCGTGGCAGCGCTCGATGCAGTGGTGCACCTGCTGCATGGAGGCCATGTCGTTCTCGCAGCAGTCGGCGCTGCACCGAAACATGTTACCCTGCCAAGGGCGGGAAAGAAAGCTGGCTTTTCCAAAGCTGTCGCCTGTAGCAACGCACATCTGAACCCCCCCCGCAGTACACCTGTCCCATTCAGTGGGGGGCCCTGTGCAGACAGTGCCGACCTCCCACATCCACCTGGGGTTTGCAGAACGGCCTGGCTTTGACCCCCCCAACTCTCCTTGAGCGTAGCCCTGACCCACCCACACTCCCACCGCGGTGCGGGGCCCAGAGCCCTGCACACACACACACACTCACTCACTCCAGTAGGCATGGGGGCAGAGCTCACTGACCCCTTCCCCCCCTTCACTAAGGGTCCAGGGCCCCTCTACAGACACACCCACAAGGGAGGGGAGGGGGCTAGGCTCACGGGTTTGCTCCCCGCATGGCCAGAGGAGCCCGGGCCCGCATCGCAATGGGTCAGAAAGCAGGGTGCTGCTGGGGGGGCGGGGGGAGAGGAGCAGGTAGATGGGGGGGGCTGGCAGCACAGAAGAGGGGAGAACGGGGGGGGGGGGGGGGGCTAGGCTCACGGGTTTGCTCCTCACATGGCCAGAGGGGCCCGGGCCTGCATTGCAATGGGTCAGAAAGCAGGGTGCTGCTGAGGGGGGGGGGGAAGAGGAGCAGGTAGATGGGGGGGGTTGGCAGCACAGAAGGGGGGGGAGGGGGGACTAGGCTCACGGGTTTGCTCCCCGCATGGCCAGAGGGGCCCAGGCCTGCATTGCAATGGGTCAGAAAGCAGGGTACTCATGGGGTGCTGCTACGGGGGTGGGGAGAGAGGAGCAGGTGGCAGATGGTGGGGGGGGGGCTGGCAGCACAGAAGCAGGGGGGCTAGGCTTACGGGTTTGCTCCCCGCATGGCCAGAGGGGCCCGGGCCCGCATTGCAATGGGTCAGAAAGCAGGGTGCTCATGGGGTGCTGCTGGGGGGGGAGAGGCAGGTAGATGGGGGGGGCTGGCAGCACAGAAGGGGGGGCGGGAGGGGCCGGCGGGGACCCCCTCCCCGTTACCTGCATCTTGCGGATGTTCTCCCGCTCCAGCCCCTGCACCATGCTGTCGATGGCCTCCTGCATCCTGCTCTGCGGAGCCTCGGCCATGCCGCCCGCGCCCACATGGGCCGAGGGACCCGGCCGCCGCGCGCTCGCTTCCCGGGTCAGCGCTCCCCCGGGGCCGGGGGGGCCGGCTGCGCCGAACAGCGGCCCCTGCTGCCCGGCGGCGCGCACTGCAGGCCTGGGGCGCCCGGCCCGGCTGAGAGCGGCCGGCGCAGAGCAGCGTCTGCGGGGGGCTCTGCTCCAGCCGCCGGGCGGGGCCGCGGCCTCTGGCCGGGCTGGAGCGGAGGGAATCACGCGTTGCACGGCTGCTTGCCGAGGGGAGCACCAGCCAGCCCGTGGGGAAGGATGTATCCCGCCACAGGGGTGGAGGCATCTTGCCTGCTGGAGGGCAGGGAAGGGGAGCCTTGACAATGCCCCTGTCGAACCAATGTGCACCCTGATTTGGGGACCCCTTCAGGGCGTCCCCTGGGGTGCTTCCTCGCCCCCAGCCAGCCCCTGCATGTAGGCTTCTACCAAAGCCCGAGGTGGAAGGGAAGGAGCAAGGGCAAGAGCAGCCTGCCGGTGGTGGGGCACTGCTGAACCTGAAGGGGATCAAAGGTGGAGCTGGTTAGGAATTGTCCCATGAAAGAAGCCGTTTAGCCGGAAAAGGGCAATTCATTAAACCATACATGTCTGATGGAAACAACTGCTGGTGCAAAGGGAGCGTGCAAGATGCCCCGCCCCCCGCGGCACACGGCGGTTGTGCATGAGTGACTGCACAGTGAGGAGGGACAGTGTGAGCAGAAGCTCTTGTGTCTGAGTCCTGTTGCGTGGTGCAGGAGGTCAGACTAGATCATAATGGTCCCTTCTGACCTAAATATCTATGAATCTGTGAAAAACTCAAGCAGGACACTGCACAGAGCACTGCGTTGCTGTCCTTTGGGGAGAGAGGGAACCTAAAGCTAGATACAGATTCACAGTGAGCGACTGAGAAACCGCGGGGGTTTCCATCTCCAGTCAGTGCCATGCGCCGCATAAATAAGTAGAGAACAGCTATTAATCTTCGCATGGCTTAAGCACATCCGAGGTGACAGAAACTGCCCCCCATCTGTGGGAAACCCCAAAGCAGGGGTGGCTAACGTGTGGCTCCAGAGACACATGCGGCTCCTTGTGCAGTCACCAACTTTCCAATGTGCCGGGGGGTGCCCACTGCTCAACCCCTGGCTCTGCCGCAGGCCCTGCCCCCACTCCACCCCTTTCCACTCGCTTCTCTCCCTCCCCCCCCCCCAGAGCCTCCTGCACGCCACGAAACAGCTGATTGGGAGGCGCTGGGAGGGAGGGGGAGGTGCTGATTGCCGGGTCTGCCAATGGGTAGGAGGCTAGGGTGACTAGATGCCCCGATTTTATTAGGGACAGTCCCGATTTTGGGGGCTTTTTCTTATATAGGCTCCTATTACCCCCCACCCTGTGTCCCGATTTTTTACACTTGCTATCTGGTCACCTTATGGGAGGCTCTGGGAGTGGCGGGATGGGGGGGGGGGAGGGAAACGGATGGGAGGCTGCTTACATATTACTGTGGCTCTGTACATTGGTAAATTCTGGCTCCTTCTCAGGCTCAGGTTGGCCACCCCTGCCCCAAAGTGTCACAGTTGTCAATGGCCAGGTTCAGACTGCAGACCTCTGTCTCTACAAGCATGCGCCTCTGATAATGAGCTAAAAGATTCACCTTTGTTAGCAAGAAGCAGGCACAAAGCTCTGTGTGGTCCAGACACTAGGGGAAGACAGAGAGCTACACTACGTCTGCATGGGTTACAACCGTTACACTAAGGAATATTATGAGCAGGGATCACAAAGGAAATTACCCAGACAACGTTCATCCTGGAAGGGGTGGGAAAATAACCTCAGGTGGCGAGCTCAGTGTGTGCTCTGTCCCGGACCCCTGGAAAGAAGCATTGCATTCCTGGAGAAAATATTCCCTTGCATTCAAACTCAATGACACTAGAAAGAGAAAGATCTGTCCCATGCTTCATCATGGGGTGGGGGGCATTTCTAAAGAATGGAAACTCTCCGCGTTTCTTCAGAGCAGCCAAAACAATGAATGTCAGCCCTCTGGTCAGGAAGGAAGCTGCCTCTTTCTAGAAAAGGTTTGGGGCTCCAGTTCCACAGAACAGCAGGAAATGTCTTTGCTTCCGCACGCAGATCTATTAATAGCGGTTTTGTTCCCATTGCAGCGTTTTGGTGGGCTGCTGGCCGGGCACGTAGGAGTGGGAAGAGAACAATGAAAACAAGCAGCCTCAAACATTGAGCTAGCAGCCTAAACATGGGGTAGAGGGACTGGGTCAGTGGAGATGGCCTCATGGTCTACAGCTCAGAGGCTAGAAGGGCTACGTGGGAGGGACGGCTTCAGCAGGGGTTCCCAAACAGTGGGATGCAAACTTGATGTTCCAGGCATTCACTTCACACCATTTTTAAGGTGGTGGTACCTGAACCAATCAAGTCTGGGAGCCACAACGGTCTGAACCTCCATGGATGGCCTGGTGGGGACGACCTAATAGCCCAGCCCTCAGTGGATAGGGGACAGCCTGGTAGTCCAACCCTCAGGTGCCTAATACCTGGACTGCCTAGAACCACGGGACCCAATCCAAGCAGTATCAGCTCAGCCCTTCGGCCCACCAAGGTAAATGAACTAAATTCCACGCCGTTTAGCTACGAGCATGCGCCTTTCACAGAGGCTCTGGGCAGACACGGAAGCCCCCAGTTCATTCCAGTGTTTGCCTGGGTGTCCTTCGCCTAAAATTCCCCCCACCCCTGCCATTGACAACTGTGACGCTTTGAGTAGGACTCTGGCTGCAGTTGGTGGCTACACTCTGCCTGTGTGCCGTATACTCCTCGGCTGGCCCTCTGGAAGGGGGGAGTTTCATGCTGGGTGCACAATGTTCTCTGCCTACAGCAGCTGGGTTAAATGAGTTTTCTGGGAGCGGTAATGAACGCTTCCCTTCTGCCCCCACCCAAGTCCCCGCCTTTATCTGAGTCTCTCCCTTCCTTGTCACCCTCCTGCTCTTCTAATGATCAAGATCTGCTCACTGGCTCTTGCTTGAGGGGTGACATCCCTTATCCTCAGTGAGGGCTGGGTGCTCTGGGGATGGTGAATGGAGGATGACTGAATGATGGCCCCTGACTGTGCTCTGAGGTCAGTCAATGCACCGAGCAGCAATAAAGGAAGGGTACAGTCAGAGAGATGCCATCCCCATCTCATGGCCCTTTGGTGGGTTATGTCAGCTGAGTGGGTCGTTCTCAGGCCAGTGTGTCATGCAGGCTCACTAGTGTGTTAAACAAGCATCTACAGCACAAAACCACCATCGCACATAGCACTAGATGGCGAACTCATCTCAGAGCCCACAGACCAAATGGACCATGGAGACCAAAGCACCCGCTGTGAGCTCCCCTCGCACCCACTACTAACCCCATAAACCATTAATTGGGTCTTTTCTACTTCCCAAGGCCAGAAATTAAGCTACCTTAGACCAACTGGTGCTTAAATTGTCTCTGGTTATGAAATGACTTGATCACTCACGTTGTAATAGAAAGAATAAATTAGCATCAGCAGCAAGAGGCCTGAGAAATGCATCGGAATACAAGACTTCCTGGGGGAATTCTTTGAAGATGAACTGTTGTTCTCGTTTCCAGAACCCCAGGGTCATGCGGTGGCAAAGAATAAAGGAACTTCAAATTCCAACATGTTTACGTAGCATCAGCGTCTTTAATTCCAGCTGCTTCATCGGATGTTATGGAGCTGTTTGAAGTGAGGGATTTCAACATGTCTCACTCGCCAATTCAAAGAAGAGAAAGACAGACCAGACCAGACCACCAAAACTGCTACGATGGCCCATGCATGATGCAAGGAGCATGCATGGAATATGCAAGAATGGCCCACCCGAGGCATGGGCCGTATATTAAACCTTAAATAACTGAGCCTTGCACCATCAGTTTTATTTGTATGGAGGGAGGGAGAGACTGTCAGGGAGCTGAATTGTTCTAAGAGCTTTATAATGACGAACCCAAAGGAGTATGTTTAGATGTCACTGACAGTTGCAAAATAGGTGTGCATACCTGGTGCATGCCTGATACGTGCGTTTGTCGGGCCCCGTGAGCTCCTAGGTGTGCAAGGATCCATTCAAAGACACCCAGTGTGTGTGAACTTCTTGTGGCCACGACTTACGTGCCCATGGTTTCAATTGTGACCTGGAAAGATCCCCTCTGTGTTCTGAACGTAGAGCTCCCACCCCCAAGATTGGCTGTAAGTGCGAGGGGCTCGACCTTCCCAGCTGGAGTCCTGTTGCTGACTGGTTTCCTGTCACGTCATTGGAAATAGCCAGGCTGTGCCAAACAGACCCACTCCCTGCCCCAGGCCAACAAGATCCACCCTTCCATTAACACCCAACTAGAACACGGCCCCACCCTGCTGACTACTGTACTGTTTGTACAGTAATGTCCAGGCCCAGGATTAATGGCTGCAGAGCATTGGACTGAAGGAAAGCCATTGCTTGCACGGGAGACATTTTTAAAATGGCTGAGATCTGACCTTCCTTTTTGCAGGTACAATGGACCAGGTTTTCAGAAGATCCGAGCCCCTATAACTTCCACTGGCTTCAACTGGAGCGGTGGTGCTCGGTACCTTTGAAAACCAGCCTTGAGATGCACCAACTATTTGCACACATGGCTGGAAAGCCGAGTGCTTGTGCCTCCAGCTACCTAACTTGCACCCACTGTCAGGCAATTTGGTCCTTACAGCAGGTGCCAAAACATTGGAGCAAAAGGGCAGAAGCCCTTTGAAAAATGCATCCCTCAATAGAGTGTCATCAGGGAAATATGGAGCCCAGAAGATGCATAAGGCATTCAAGGCAGAGATGGACATGGGTTGAACACAGAACAGCGTAACCCCAATAAAGACACATCTGCAAAGTTTGATTCATTCGTGCTACTGCCTCTGGACCTATACCTATCTGCGTTATAATAGAACCATAGAAGGTTAGGGTTGGAAGGGACCTCAGGAGGTCATCTAGTCCAACCCCCTGCTCAAAGCAGGACCAACCCCAACTAAATCATCCCGGCCAGGGTTTTGTCAAGCCGGGCCTTAAAAACCTCCAAGGACGGAGATTCCACCACCTCCCTAGGGAACCCATCCCAGTGCTTCACCACCCTCCTAGTGAAATAGTGTTTCCTAATATCCAACCTAGACCTCCCCCACTGCACCTTGAGACCGTTACTCCTTGTTCTGTCATCTGCCACCACTGAGAACAGCTGAGCTCCATCCTCTCTGGAACCCCCCTTCAGGTAGTTGAAGGCTGCTATCAAATCCCCCCCTCACTCTTCTCTTCCGCAGACTAAATAACCCCAGTTCCCTCAGCCTCTCCTCGTAAGTCATGTGCCCCAGCCCCCTGATCATTTTCATTGCCCTCCGCTGGACTCTCTCCAATTTGTCCACATCCCTTCTGTAGTGGGGGGCCCAAAACTGGACATTATGGGAAAGGGCTGTTCAGAATAAAGTAACAACCAAATGCTTCCCAATCCTAGTCAGACAAGCGTGGGCAGCACCATCTTTTAGTTTCAGATTACTGGAAATCGACAATTATTTTTAAAAGAGGTGGAGGTTCCGCTTTGTGAATACAGCCAAGGAATTAATGGAATGGAGCAGTTAATGGAAGGGAGGAATTAATGGGGGAGTTAGACATTCGAAGAAACCCTTGGTTTCCTGTTCTGCATTTGAGATAAGGAATCCACCTGGGGGTTCTTCACCCCTCTAGATCTGGAAAGAAAATTAGATGATGCCATGGACTATAGAGAGCAAGTTGTTGATCTACAGACGACCTGTTTCTACAGTCTTCAGAAAGCTTAGCTTTACTTTTACTGCTCGTCTTCGTCTGGGCTGATATTGAGTATGATGCAAGGTCTTAAGCCCTGATACCCCCATTAGAGCCATGATGGTTCACCCATATGGATCCAATTCCAGGACTGGGACCTCAGTCTTGGATGATTTCACTCACATCCCTTACACAAAAGGCAGGCTGTTTTCCTCTCCCTTTCCTTTCTTACCCTAATACCCACAATAGCTGGCACTCTGATGGCATTTGTCATCCAAGGACCTCACTTTGCAAACATCAATCCATTAACCCTCATAATATCCCAAGGAGATAAATACTAGTTATTAGGCACAGATGGGCACACTGGGGCACATAAAGGCTAACTGACTTGCCCGTGGATACGCTGTGAGCGACAAAGCCAGGAACGGAACCTAGGAGTCCTGTCTCCAAGTCCTCTCTGTATAATACACCCTGTCTCACAGATTACTGTGGAGATGCTGATGGTACTGGACTGATGGCTCATCATGTAACTCAGTAGGTTTAATACATAAAACCAGCCTTGGAACTCTCAAAGCCCCCAGAGCCCCCAGGGACTGCAAGCACTGCAGAGTCACGGGTGGTGCGTGAACCGCCGGCTCTGGGAGGCTAGCCCCCAGCCCCACCCCTTGCGTGCTCCCCACCCACCCTGCTGGAGCCCAGAGCTCCCCCACCATGGCCGTCAGCCCCAGCCCAAGAGCACCGGGTGGGTGGTGCGGCCCCCGCGCCAGCCCTGCCTGAGCCGGGGCCATGACACAGGGACAGGGGAACTGGCAGGAGGGGACCTGGGGGCGGGGCCACACCTGGCTGTCTGGGGGAGGCACAGCCTCTCCCAGCCTAAGCTACCCACCGCCCATGTGCAGAGTGGTCTCTCTACGGGTACATCTCGAATGCACACTCCTTATGATGGTGTGTAGCGTTCATACACCTCATGCCCTCCTAGCACCTGTATAAATAGCTTTGTAGAGGGTGGGGCACTGCTTAAAGCCACACCTGCACCCTAGCGGGAATGTCCCCTACAAGGCTTGCTACATGCCCAAGCAGTTCCTCCCATGCTGTTTTTAGCAGTGTCCTCTCTCATTGCCTCCTGCTGCCAGGGCCTTTCCCCTGGCAGGGGTGAGATAGTAGGGAAAGGCTCCAGCAACTTCCCGGGGCAAGGGAAGGCTCCTGCAGCAGGGAGCTGCTGGAGACCTTCCCTGCTGCAATTAAAGACTTCGGCAGCGGGGAAAGGCTCCGGCGGCTTTCCGCTGCCAGAGCCTTTCCCCGCTGCAGCTACGCATCGCAGTGTGGATGTAGCCTGCTTTTCACTGTGGCAGGTAGCAGCCCGTACTCTACACGTCGCCGCGAGTGGGGTGCAGCGTAGACGTACCTACGTTGCTTATCTGAGCACATCACAATCTGTAACGTACTGATCCGCAGAACACCCCCTGTGAAGTAAGGCAGTCCGATTATGCCCATTTTACAGCTGGGGAACTACCCAAAGGCACACTGAAGTGGGCGGCAGAGGCAGGGAACTTCACAGGGGTCTCCCAAGTCCTAGGTTAGTGCCCTAACCACTGGACCATCCTGCCTCTGGTAGTAGCTTTCAGACCACACAGACCAAGCTGCTATTTAATCCCTTTTGGAGCCTGTCTACCATCTTGGCCTTGGAGCTAATGCTGCACCAGTGACTGCCGGCCGGAGGCCAGAAAACCTGCAGCCCCCCCAAAATGAATTTTTGGTTTTGGTTTTGGCGACCAAAACCTGAGAAATTGTGGCTGAAAACTGAAATTTTTGGTCCAAGACAAAAAGCCCACTGTAGTGGTTGGATACCAAGTGTTTCGCTTTGGGGACTTGGGGTTTTCAGAATAAAGAAATAATGAAAATTTTCAAAGACGACACGACACCGTCTACACACATTTTTGTTTGGTCAAAAAGCCAATTTTCTGCTGGGGGGGAAAATAAGTTTCAGTGGAAAAATTTCAGCCAGCCCTTGGGAAACCCACCCGCACTTCTGAGCAGCCTCCCATTCTGAGACTGCCTTAAAGGCTTCTCCAGCCGGTTTCACTGGTCAGAACAGCGGGTAACGGAGAGAGCATGTCTGAATGCCCAGTGCCTCCCCCTCTGAAATGGAAGCAATTATGATCAGGCGGCCTACCTCTATCATGAGAGCAGTGTCACCATGCATCAAGTCTAGACTTCTTTGGCCTAATCCAATGTTGAGTGTGATGACTCATTACATCAAAAGCCACAGTATGTATGACTCACTTGATCTCAGTAAGGATGGAAAATTCTGTTCATTTTTTAAATCAAGAATAGGTTTCCAGGAGCTCTGTGGCCCAGACCCTCAAAGGAATTTCAATACAAGTTAGGATCCTAAATGTGGTGTATTTAGGGTGACCAGATGTCCCGATTTTATAGGGACAGTCCCGATCTTTGGGGCTTTGACTTATATAGGTGTCTATTACTCCTCACCTCCGGTCCTGATTTTTCACACTTGCTGTCTGGTTACCCTAGGTGTATTAGAAACAGTTAAAAATGACAAGCTATCACTTTAAGAGTGACGGTTTACCTGGTCCTTCTTGCAGGCTAGGAGGCTCTCTGTAGGGAATGTGCAATCTGGGCCTTCAGAGTTCAGTCTACAGAGACCCTGCCTAGGACAAGGAGCAGTGAGTTCTGCCTTGCTGCCTTAGGGAGCAGCCTGCTTTGTCTCTCTCTGTTTTAGGGTTCTGAATTCTAATAAATAAAGTAGTATTACACTGCAACCTTCGGGAAAGAGTATTTATCTAACTTTTTTGTGTGTATGCTGTAAAACACAGCACTAAATACCTTTATTCTTCAAGCATGCAGCAGGAATAGTCTTGCGTTTCCACAGCTGAATTGCTTCAGGCTTGCAGCTGCTGGGAGAAGGGGAGGGAACACACACACACACACACATAACCTTGGAATGACACTTATGCAAATACAGGAGACGCCATGACGTTTACTCTCAATCCTACAAGACCAGTCAGGCCTACCTCATGAATAGAATTCCAAGTGAGCTGTAGCTCACGAAAGCTTATGCTCAAATAAATTGGTTAGTCTCTAAGGGGCCACAAGTCCTCCTTTTCTTTCTGCGAATCAGATTAACACAGCTGCTACTCTGAAACCAGTCATTGTGTGTAGTTTCAGTGATCCCTTGAGACAGTGGTAGATTTAGAGTTAGCGGGGCCCTGTGCACAGATTCATTTTCGCCCCCCCTCCCCGGGACCCAGCCCAGGAAAAGAACATTCTCTCTTATTTCCCCCTCCCCATTTCTCATTTTTTTTCTTCATCCTCCTCCTATAAGTAAGTGAAAATAAAATGAGGGACCTTGACTGGGGCAGGGGGTTTGGGGTGCAGGAGGGGTGAGGGGTCTGGGAGGCAGTTTGGGTGTGGGGTGTGGGCTCTGGGCTGGGGGAGGGGGTGAGGGGTGTGGACTCTGGGAGGATGTTTGCATGCTGGGTGCGGGCTCTGGGCTGGGCCAGGCCGGGCCGGGGGTTGGGGTGTGGGAGGGGAGCGGGGGGGGTGCTTACCTCGGGTGGCGTGGCTCCCAAAGCGACCAGCACACGCCCCCCCCCCTCCCCGGCAGTGGCTCCTAGGTGGGGGCAGGGCAGAGGGTCTGCGCGTGCCGCTGCCCTCAGGGGCCACCCCCACAGCTCCCATTGGCTCCTGAAAGGAACATTTCCTGAACCCCCTCTTCTGGCCTTCAAACTCCCCCAAACTTGCCAAGAAGTAAGCTCCCAGAAGCAAACTCCCTGCAGACATAGCTCCACTGTGAAGATGATATGACACACCTTTCAAAATCCATGGGTCCTACACCTTTCTATCACAACACGTGGGGTAAGGCACTAAATGCCCCCAGAACAACTGTATGGATGAAACCAGACAATCACAATGCTCTCAAGTGAACTCACACAGAAAAATGAGATGAGAAAAACACCTATTACCTACGAGCAACACTTTTCACAGAATGACCACTCCACATCTGACCTCTTATCTTCGTCCTCAAAGGAAACCCGCACAATACCATGAAAAGACGAGCCTGGGAGCTTAAATTCATAACTTTGCTAGATACTAGAAATCGTGGATTCAATAAAGGCGCTGGATTTATGGCTCATTACACCAATCTGTAACCCACTAACCTTCCTGTGTCCTATGATCGCAGAGGTGTTAACAGCCCACTTCACCTTGAATGATCTCTTGCAACATGCGCTAACTGCTTATGCTAGAGAATCTGTTCCACCTTGTATTTAGCTGTGACACTCTGAGTACCTTTCCCACACCCAAGGAAGAGTTCTGTGTAGGCTTGAAAGCTTGTCTCTCGCACCAACAGAAGTTAGTCCAATAAATATTACCTCATCCACCTTGTCTCGCTAATATCCTGGGACCGACACGGCTACAATGACACTGCAAACAACAGGTGTGTCGCTGATTGTCCCTAAACAGCTTTTGAATCTCTGTCTTGAAACTTGCATTCATGTTTATTTGGATGCATATTTGCTGGTGTAGAAAAGGACCCTGGTATGTTTATTTGTGCTTGCTCGACCATTAACCTTTTGTGATCAAGACAAAGATAATTTCAAGGCTGATTTTATTTGTGTGAGCAGAGGAGAACTCAGAAATGAGGTATATGGACAGACAGCAATTGTTTGTGGTCATTTGTGGCAATGACTGAACCTCAATCCTGCAGCCTTCACTCAGGCCTTCACTTAATCAGTGTGAACCCCACTTTGTGCTTCTCTGCACCTAGGAGTGAGCATTAGTGCAGCTACACCAATGGCTAGCCACCAATTGCTGGAGCAGGGCTGTTCCCGAGTGGAGAAAAGCTCTGATGAAGGAACGGGAGCTCCATCAAAGGAGATGACTAGACTTTACAAGACAACTGAACATGCTTGGTAGGAACCAGTCTTGCCCTGGCAGGGAAATGCAGTTGATAATGTAAATCAGTGTTTGTAATCGGTGGGTCATGACTCCCAAGGGGGTGTATGGGGTCATGGAAGGCAATTGGTGCAAATGAGACATTGACAATTTTAGTGCAAGTGCAAAGCAAAGCAAATAAAATTTCCAGAATAACTTTCAAAATTTAGCAGGCTAAATGGAGTAGCAGTTATATTACATAGGCTTAGCATTGTTATAACGGATACATTTTTTACCCTTCCTTTTATTGTAAATGTAAGAGGGGGGGGAATCATTACAATTTTTGATGTCTAATAAGGCACTGCCAACCCAAAAAGGTTAGGAAAGCCTCATCTAACTGGTCTTTTCCATCTCTGATTTATATCATTCTATCTTATCTCCTCCCTGACTTTGTTATTCAGCTGTTTCCAACCATACCCAGCGCTCAGTACGTTTCACATTTCTGCCAACCGTTTGGGTTATTTTTCCTGGAAGGAAATAAATGGTCCATCACATCTACAAAGAAATGTGCGGTTCATTTCATTGCTGATGCCACCTTTTGCTCATCACAACACAGACGGCATGTGAGCACCCTGACCAGTTTCGGCCAATAGCTTGTGTTTGTAATACTCATAAGATACTCACTGATGTCAGTGGGAGCCCGGTGCAAGGAATTACCCCAGGATCTGGTCTGAATCCAGAGCTGGACGTATAACACTTTACAGTGCTCTAATGTACTTTTCGGATAAAAACATGCCACCAAAATCTTCTTCTACTTGGCCATGATTGGAGCAAATTTTTGACTTGTTTCCTCTGTTAAAGAAGAACTTGCTGTTTCATATTTCAAGCAGCACGAAAACCAAAGCCACCAAACAAAACAGAAAAGCAGTTATTTACGTAAAAAATAAAGACTCTTTAAAAGTGAGAACAATTACATCAACTCTGTGACCACCTACAGCTTTGCACTTGTGGCTGGGCTGTACAACAAGGCTGTTTGCAACTTCAGAGTCACAGCAATGAGAGGGCTCAGCTCCTTCTGCTACAAAATCAGAGACCGCTGTCGTTCGCGCCATCAGAGAGCCTTTGTCAGCTGTTTATGCTATGGGGCCTATGCGGACATGCAGTTGTGCAGTTCTGATCCCATCCAGTAGAGGGCAGCAGTGCACAAGCCAGCCAATTATAGTAGGGCTAGTAAGAACAGATGAACACCTGCAGGGCGTTAAGAAGAAAAATACCATTGTCCTTGTAATGGAAAAGCTTTCACACCAAGTACGTACACAAGAGAAACACCAAAAAGAGGATCGGTATCTAGAAGTTTGGGCACCCTTTTTAGCAATACTCAGAATTTTTAGCCATGTTCCTTGACTATTAACCTGCTCCTGAATAAGTAATAAGTAACGTACAACGTAGTATGTTCACCTTTCATTGTAACTTTGCCTTAATAAAAAGTTTTTAAAAAAATCCAACCGCATACAGCATTGCACTATAGACTGGCTACAACAGATTTTCTTTGTTGTCTTTGTGAACTGATGGTCCGATCTGGGCACATGACAGAAATTACTCCTCTGTCTATGTGGCCACAGCAAGAAATTCAGCCTGGAAATCACAACGATCGCTTCCCACTGCTCTCCACAGCCCTCCGCCCCAATAGTACATTGTTTCCACATTGCAAAGTCTGGAGTTGGTCACAAAACAGATTTTCCAACCGGTGAAATATGTCAAGAGTTTGATTTCCACCCCCACCCCCCCAGAATGAGACAAAAAAACCCCAAAATGTAGACATTTTCCAGAGAACCACAGTCTGGTTTTTTCCCCCATTTTCAGTCAATTGCAAGGTTTCATTTTGACTTCAACTATATTTTACATCATTTTTATACAAAATAAAAGTACATTTCAAACCAGAAAGTCATTTCAAAATGAAAAACATAAGCTGTCCATTCTGAAATAGTCGAAACAGGAAGTTTTCACATTTTCAAAGCCTCAAAAAATGTTTTTAAATGAAACGTCATCAAAATTGACCAAAAAAAAAAAAATTAAGTCGACGGGCTCTCATAAATACAAGGACAGGTGTAAGAGAAGAGATACCCTATATTACTTACAGCCCACAGGGGGAGATGTTCCCCCCTGCTAGATATACAGCTGCTGCTATGCACAGCCCTAGCAGCAGGTCCAAGGTATCTGCTTAGCCTTGGGAGTGGCTTACGTAGCTCACTGGACTGCAGCCACTAACACCATGGATAACAGCAATTCCAGGATCTCTTACTGTACAACATGTGTCAGCTCAGAGTAAGAGCAGGTGGAATTGCTATTTACAGAATAATGGTGAGTGTGGTTAGCCTATTCCAGGGACTCTCGGCAATACCTGTCATGAGCGGGTTGGTGCTCAGGTGGGCTAATGTCTAAATAGCCCTGACAGGAATCACTTCTTTTTCTTCCTCTCCTGCCTATGGGCTCAAACCTGCAGGGTGCTGAGGCCCCTTGGCTCCCATGCACTGCCCCAGGAGTTGAGGGTGCTCAGCAACTAGCAGAATAGCGAAGGAGAATGTACCTTTTCCCACCTGACTATGCTAACTAGTGAATAGAAATGATTCCTGCTCTTGTAAAATCTCTTGCTAAGCTGATATCTGATTGAAACAAATGAGTCCAGCCGACACTTTGATTGGCCGCTGTTTGTCTTCGGCGGAAAGGAGCCCTGGTCGCTGTACCTCTTGTGGGATTTTAATAGCAGGGCAGCTGCATTTCCCCCTACTTGGATCACAGAGCTACCGCTCTGATTTCCCAGGGCAGGGCGCCCTCCTGGAGACGCTATCTTGCCATCTCTTTGGACCATGACTCACTCGTTCCGTGGCACAAACAAACTCCCTGTTGCAAAGTGGCATGTCCTTTCCCCTCTGATCGGGCAGGCCAATGTTAACAGCCAGCGTTGCCATGTACACCCTGGCAGGAGGAAGAATGGTACTTCTGTAGGCTTGGGTCCTAAATTCACCTCCTTCAGGAGTTAGGGGCCCAACTCCTATTGGCTTGCAATAGGATCTGAGCACCTAACTCCCTTAGACTCCTTTGAAAATACTAGCCACAAACATTTTTGGAGAGTAAACTCTTTGAGAGATGGTCCACGGGGGAACTTCTCTATAATTAATAGGGGGAAACTGGTTGTGACCCTTGTATTTAAGTTGCTTCACGCTTTTCATGATAAAAGATTCTTGCAACCTTTTTTTGAGAAACTCTTGCATCTCCATGGTTTGCAGCAGGCCTTTGAAATGCTGCGGGGAAAGGCCCTTGGGGTGGGGACTTGCCTTTTCCTTGGCCTGGGAAATTATTTATATTATGGTTGAAGCTTCAGTTGAAAACAGGGCCACATTGTGCCAGCCGCTGCCCAGACACAGAGTCACACAGTCCCCTGCCCTCAAGAGCTTACAGCTTGAATAGATCCCCATTTACAGACGGGAAACTGAGGCATGATGAGATTAAAGTGACTTGCTCAAGGGCCTACAGACCTGGAAAATGAACTCGGATCTCAATCCCAGCACAACGCCTTAACCATAAGACCATCCTTCCTCTCCATTCAGCAGAGACAAGACTCAGGGGTTTTGTGCACAGCTCTGAGTGGGGTGAGACACCCTCATGGGTCGCAAATGCCTGCAGCCCCACCCTGTGCTGCCAGCATTAGAGAAAGGAGGAGGACTGAGCTGACAAGTATAAAAAGAACAAGGAGGGGGCACCGAGGTTTCTCTCCTGTGCGTGGAAACACCTGACACCGAGATACGAGCAAATGATGAGGAATGCAACAATTTCAGCACTTTTTATGAAAGGTTTCTCACAACAGCATTCTTGGCTAGCCTGGACCCAGGAGCTGAGGGTAACCCTGGCCTATTATACCCGCCGCCCATGGTAATGATTTTCAGGTAAATTTTAGCAGTACAAATTCCCTCGAAGAATAAACAGAACATCATCTCCTGGTCCCTGACAGCAATGTACAGTGGAGGAAAGAGCAAGGGGGATGTTGCTGGGCCAGTTCCACAATAGATCCACTTACCACGGTGCCTTTTGGATCCCAGGCCAGCAGGTGTCAACCTTTTCCATGTCACAGCAGAAAAAAGTTCCAGGGGCCTCTTCATAGAAAGGAAAGGAGACTAGCAACGACCCCCTGAAACCCTTTCTTAGATTGCAAGGACCTTGGGGTTGGGGCCGTCTTTTTACCCTGTGTTTGTCCAGTGCCTAGCACAATGGGGCCCTGGTCTGTGACTAGGGCTCCTAGATGCCATGGAAACACAAATAATAAATAATATTTGCAACCCCCAGTTTGAAAACCTATATCTGAGGCAACTCTCTAGGTATTTCTATGACCCTCATCACTGTAATATCTGAGTGCCCAGCAATCATCAATGGATTTTATCTTAACAACTTTTCTGTGAGGTAGGGAAATGTTATCTCTGTTTTATAGAGGGGGAAAGTAAGGCTCAGGGATGATTAAGAGACCTGCCCAAGGCCACGCAAGGTGACTGCAGATGACGCAGGAACTAAACTCAGCTTGTCTTCTTGGCACTGGCCCCTCCTTCCTTCCCTAGCCCAAATGGAGCAATCAATGGTGTTAGAGCTGGGGCGACTTTGGCTCTCCATGAAAACACATGGGGTTTTATTGGGAGGATGTTTCAGAAGTGCTCCGTGACCACAGCTCCCTCTGACTTCTCTTGTGAACTGTGGGTGCTCAGCACCTCTGATAGTCAGGACCTAGGTATGACCCAGTAGATCGTCCCCACCCTTCCAGGATAACCCCAGGGCTTTTTCCTCCTCACTGCAACCCGTACTGAGAAGTTATGGATGATGTGGTATGATCCTGCTGAAGGCAGAGATTTTTAAAGACACCTACAGGATATGAGTGCCCAATATCCATGAATTTTAATGGCACTTTGGAACTCTTAATCTAAGAATACGCCAGGGCTGGACAGAAGGTATAGGGGCAGGGCTGGGTTAAATCCTTGTGCAAACCTCAAGTACCTAGTACTGAATCTTACTATTCTACGGTAATTCTGCTTCTAAAGGCCACACATTTCTATCATCTAGATAATAATGGAAGACAAATTAGAATTAAAAATCATTTCAACTTGCTTTTACTACATACTGAAAATCCATTAGCAGAACTGACCTAAAGTAAATGGTTACTAATGTAACCGTTTAACAAGTTACTCTATTCAGTACTTGATATAGAATCTTAGAAACACAGGACTGGAAGGGACCCCAAGAGGACTTCTAGTCCAGTCCTCTCCCCCAAGGCAGGACTAAGTATTATCTAGACAATCCCTGACAGGTCTTTGTCTAACCTGCTCTTAAAATTCTCCAGTGGATGCTGGTTCTGTGAAGGGAGTGTGATTGACCGGTCAGGATACCTGCGTTCCCATCCTACCTCTGCCACTGACTTGCTGTGTGGCAAGTCGATTAACTCCCTCAGTTGCCTCATCTGTAAAATGGCAATAATAATACAGGCCAGCCTGCAGCCCTTTTTATCTTCAAATCACTTTATGGACATTGTCCAGTGATAGCAGGGTAGAACCCCTCTTAAAAGTTCTGGGGGCCACCCAAAAGTGGTGGGGAACCAGCCTCGCTGTGTCAGCAAGGAAAGCCTGTTGTCCAACTCAACTCCAAGACAGCCAGGCACCAAAGCCAGGCAGTTAGAGCCCTGCTGAGCTGGCTGGCCTAAGGCAAGCTGCTGGCCTGGTGATCTGAACCTTGTTTATTCACTCCACCCCCATTATCTGAAATGGGATCATGTCCCCAGCGTGCTCATGGATGTCAGGGGTGGTGGCTGATTGAGGTTGCCCTCCTCACAGCAACTTGAGCATCTGACCAAGGAAACTTCCAGGTAATGAGAATTCCAGCAGGGCTGTGGGAGTGAAGCAGCCTGATAACAAATGCAGCCCATCTCCGAAGTCTCTCACGCTTTCACGGTGTGCTGATCATGCCCCTGGTAGCTCCTTGGAGTTTCCCACGACCCCCGCCAGCTGGGCTGGCTAGTCCCAGACTCCCTAGGCTGCGTGCCTCACTCGGTACATCTTAGCTGGTCCCAGCTTCCCCAGTTCCTCACTTAACCAGGCCCTGGACTGACAGGGCAAGCACAGGGTTTGATGATTTACGCTTTACTGTTTGTTAACAGCCACTTGCTCTCGTCTGAGCAGTAGAGGGGCCTGGGAAGCCCCTCTCCGTCCATCCACACAGGATATGAGATGTCACAGCCCTCTGCTCCGGAGGCACGGGACCGTAGCAGCTCGTGCATTTAGATCTGCAGTTTCCTGTTCTCATTCCTGCTGTGCCTGCCGCTGAGAGGACCCGCGTATGGGAGGGAGAATCACGGGCTGGGCAGCTTTCCCCCCGTGACTCCTGATGGCTGGCTCTACTGTGGTACAAATGGCCACAGCCCAGTAGGCTACATGCTCAGCCAGCTAGATAAGACAGGCACTGAGCACAAACACAGGGCCTCACTGCCAGGAATATGGGGCCGCTCCCATTAAATGAAATGCCCAAACTCTCACTGCCTTTGGCACGGGCAGAGCAGGCCCTGAGGTTGCCAAGGACAGTCACAGAATACAATAGAATATCAGGGTTGGAAGAGACCTCAGGGGGTCATCTAGTCCAAACCCCTGCTCAAAGCAGGACCAACCCCAACTAAATCATCCCAGCCAGGGCTTTATCAAGCCAAGCCTTAAAAACCTCTAAGGATGGAGATTCCACCACCTCCCTAGGGAATCCATTTCAGTGCTTCACCACC
Organism: Natator depressus; assembly: GCF_965152275.1. Lineage (NCBI taxonomy): Eukaryota > Metazoa > Chordata > Testudines > Cheloniidae > Natator > Natator depressus. Next base: position 11,351,424 of record NC_134259.1, on the reverse strand, counting down.
CTCCTAGTGAAACAGTGTTTCCTAATATCCAGCCTAGACCTCCCCCACTGCAACTTGAGACCATTGCTCCTTGTTCTGTCATCTGCCACCACTGAGAACAGCCGAGCTCCATCCTCTTTGGAACCCCCCTTCAGGTAGTTGAAGGCTGCTATCAAATCCCCCCTCTCTCTTCTCTTCTGCAGACTAAATCACCCCAGTTCCCTCAGCCTCTCCTCATAAGTCATGTGCCCCAGCCCCCTAATCATTTTCGTTACCCTCCGCTGGACTCTTTCAATTTGTCCACATGCCTTCTGTAATAGGGTGACCAAGACAGGATGCAACACTCCTGTGGGCCAACACCAGCAATCCTTCCTCAGGCAAACTCTCCATCAAGCGCCGATCCTGCACTGGCAGGGGAGCCCTCAGAGCCCCATTGGCTTCAGCGAGGGCCCACCCACCCCAAACAGGCTGCCGGATCAGGGCCTGAGCAAAGTCTGTGACGTGCACCCCACTCAGGCTTGGAATCCTGCTTCGTCCATCACCGGTTAATGCCATAAATCTGCATTCAGAGTCTCCTCAGGCCTCCGGTTCAGGATAGTCTGACTCTAAGGAGACTTTGAAAGCCCCGAGGATTATATTAGCAAACCTGGTAATGTGATCTTGCGGTGCAAGGCAGCTAATTTTTTTTTCCTCCAGAGAGGCTGAACGCCAAAGGCTGCGTTACCACCTGCCATTTGCCTTTGCATAATTCACTTCAATTTAGTGGCTCATAGGGATGGCTGCATTTATCACTCCCCACCCCGCTCTCCTAGCCAATAAAATAGTGACCGAAACCAGTCACCCCTTCCGCCTGCTGCGCAGATGGTAACTCACTGCAAATGGGCCATCGAGGTAAAATGAAACCACGGGAGGGAGGCGGCTCGAAATGGATGGAAAGGTTGCAGTTAAACGGCCACGGTGTGCGAAACTGGGCTCTGAGAGTTTGAAAGCTCCTGGACACACATGGTACATTTACCGCTGGAAAGAGCTGAATGAAGCCAAGGCAAGGCAAAGATTTAGTCAGGGCCAATGTAACGAGTTAGTTCTTTGACCCTCATCCCGCCACGCCTGGGCAAAAAGCCTTCAAGCTGCTTCCACTGATGCAGGGTCAGGCCCTGGAAGGAAGAGCGCAGCACCAGCTGCAGCAGGGAAAGGACAAGAGGTGATAGGTCAGTTTGTACTTCGTCATCAGAGCATGGGTTGGCTCTGTACAACGGTGTACTCTTCGGCAGCTGGCATATCTCCTCCCCCACCGCCCTGAGGTGGCTGCATTTCAGTGGTGGGTGAAGTGAGTACTGCAGTTAAGAAAGGAGACAGTGGACCTGATTGTTCTCTTAACTGTCCTGGTGTAAATGGAGGATGTTACACCAGTGCAAAAGCAGTGTGAGTGATGGCGAACCAGGCCCAGTGTGAGCAAAAGAACCTTCTCTTGCTAGGCTTCTGTTTAATCTCATTGCCTCCCTTCCTTCTCCAACCCTCCCGTTTCTGGGGAGCTGGATGGGCTCTTGAGGCTCCCAATGCAGCAGTTATACAGTACTCAAAAGGTTTAGGCAGGTAAGGTTTCTCATACCCAATCAGGCCATTGGTCCATTAATTCTGGCATCTTGCCTCCAGCACTGGCCATTAATGCTTCAAAGGAGAGAGAGAAACTTTCCAAGGGCACCGGGCCCATATGCCAAAGAGGACACATCACATCCCGACCCTTGCAGGTGATCGCCCAGTGCCTTGAAGCATGAGATTTGACTATGGGTCAAAGCTTGTTCTCATCAGTGTGAATACAGGGCAATGACTTGAGCGGAATTACTCTGGATTGACGCAGGTTTAAATGACTTTGGCCCCTTAAGTGTACATGCTATTCTTAGTCACAGCATTCTCAACCCCCTTTTAATTCCACCACTGGGCATGACTCAATGAATTTCTGCGCTAGGACTCCGCTGGACAGAAGCAGCCAGATAAGCCTCATCTTAATTTTGGCTTGCATTTCTTTAGCTCTATGAAAACAAAATAAAGACTCCCCCAATGTTGCCTGAATACCACTGACAATTCTTCTCTACTGAGCGTTTGCTCTGTATTTCCCAAGATTCCCGTAAAGCACTTCAGGAAGGTCAGCCACAGCCAGCAAATACATTTGGATGAATTTTGCTCTACATATTTTTTTTTTCCGTAAAGGAATTACTTTGTTCATCATCATCTCAGGAAAGAAGCAGCAGGATTCCTGGCTCACAGCTAAGAGAATTACTCTGGTAATAGAGTTAATAGACACAAGGCCCTGGTGTAAGTAAATCATTAACCTGATGTTATCAGAATGTAGCAAGAAAAAATATCCATTGCACAGCGTCACAGAGTTTAAGGCCAGCTGGGACCACCAGATCAACTAGTCTGACCTCCTGTATTGCAACGGCCCAGCACCACCCAGCAATTGCACACTAACCCCACCACCGAAATTAGACCGAAGCATCACACCCCTCAGCAGAATAAACTGTCGTGTCCCACAGGCAGAGAAAAAGAGGGACTGAGGGGCACCGGTGCCCGAGGCCCCCGCAACGGCGCTGAAACTTTTACGTGAGATACGCTCAGATAATCCCGGCAAGAGACCCACGTCCCACGCCGCAGAGGAAAGTGAAAACCCCGCAGTGTCCCTGCCAATCTGACCTGGGGGAAAGTTCCTTCCTGACCCCCCTTTGGTGATCAGTTAGACCCTGAGAGAGAGGAAACTCAATTCCACCTCAGAGCCCTGGCCCACCGCATCCAGTGTCCCATCTCCAGCTATGGCCATCCCTGATGCTTCAGAGGAAGGAGACAAAAAACAACCAACTAGAATACATCGGGGGCGGGGAGAATGTGTCACCCAGCAGGCTGAAAGTGAAGCATGAGCTTACAGAAACATAAGACATAAACCGGAAGTGAACCCTAGGGCTGCCAAGCCCAGCCCCCACCATCAGAAGCAGCCCTGCCATACAATCACACTCATTTGTTTGTCCATCTCTCTCTCTCAAACTAATTAAGTTGTTTGCCCCTGCAACTCCTAGAGCAGTGGTGGGCAACCTGTGGCCTGTGGGCTGCCTACCGCTGTCCTAGAGGCTTTCCCAGAACCAACCTGCACTGAGAGTGAGAAACCTTCCTCTCCCATCCAGCCTGAATTTGCAAAGGAAGTTTCCGCTAACTCACTCTGCAGTTGGGCTTGTTCAGATCCTTTGTCTCTACTTGTAAAGCCGTTTTCACATAGCTAGGTCATGGGGTGAGCACCACAGCCAGCTTATACTCACATCCACGAGCAAGGGATACAATCAGGGCACCGACACAAGATTCCATGGCCACGACAGTTTCGTACAGAGAAGGAAGTACGGTCTAACGGTTAAAACAGGGCATTGGGAGTCCAGATGCCAGGGTTCTATTCCTGGTTCTTCTACTGACTTTGGGCCAGATCCTCAAAGGGAGAGAGGCAACTAGTACCTTTGAGGATCTGGGCCTTAACCCCTCCATGCCTGTTTGTGCTCCGTCTGTAAAACAGTGACTTAACCATCCCCCGTCCCCGGAGTGCTGAGAGACTTAATTAACAGTTTGCAAAGAGCTTTGCTGAGGAAATTGTTAGGGTCTAGCTGAGATGAGCGTTGTCACTGCAGCTGCTTGCCATTTTTGTCACGACATATTTTGGGGACCAAAAAAAAAAAGGCTTTTCAACCCCAGTGAAAATGTCAGCCGATTTTGTAATGTGGGTGCGATCTCCGCCTGGAGCTGCCTATGCCTGGAACCTCTGGATTCCTGAGTCAGTAAGAGGTGCCTTCTCCCAGTGGAAACTGGCTTGAAATCACAAGTAAGAAGGACACAGCACGATGGGTGAATTCAGGGCCCCTGCAGATATACCAGGGAGCTGGATGTGGTATATTTGCATAAGCAAGTGCACAGTTTGGGGTCATGAACTGTGTCAAAGTCCAGCTTCCTCGCACAGTGGTGCGTTTAGTCAGAGACTCTAGGGATCAGAGAACATGTGATATTAGCATCGATTTCAGGGTAATGAAACCCACCCACAGAAATTCAGTCCAGGTTACAAAGCGGCATGAAAGACCCCTCAGCCCCATGAACTGGCGTGTTTAATTTGACCAGTTCACTCATTCATTCACTACAGAATTATCAGCACTGACACAGAACTATGGGTGTGCCAAGCACTTCCCAGTGCCCAAAGCAATGCTGGGCAAGATGGGTCAGGTGGTCAGACACCACAGAGATGATCAGGGACTATGGTGATGGGTGACCTTATGAGAACTTACATACAAGGACGCTGGTGTGTCTAGACAGTTCCACCGATTTGTCTGGTTATTCAGAATAAACAAGTAAACTGGCAGTATATGGAACTCCTCAGACTTTCTAGGAGCTGAGTGACTGAGGCTGGTATATCATAAATGGTAGCTTGTGTGGGAGGGATAGCTCAGTGGTTTGAGCATTGGCCTGCTAAATCCAGTGTTGTGAGTTCAATCCTTGAGGGGGCCATTTAGGGATCTGAGGCAAAAACTGGGGACTGGTCCTGCTTTGAGCAGGAGGTTGGACTAGTGACCTCCTGAGGTCCCTTCCAACCCTGATATTCTATTCTATGATTGGTTCAGTTTCAGAGAACCCCCGATAGTCATGCTTTCTCGTGCCGGTCTTTCCCAGCAGGGGGCGCTGCACAGAAAGTTATTCTAGCAAAATATGCAAGCGGCTGAGTGCAGCCTGGATTAAGAAAAATAGCTTAGCTCAGCCTGTCATCAGTTCTACTGCTTTCATGCCTCTTGGGAAAAGAGTGAGCAGATAGCAAGTGGGAAAAATCAGGACACTTTTTTGAGGGTCGGTGGGTGTATAGTTGTGTATTTAAGACAAAGGCCCTAATATTGGAATGAGCCCGGTATTACCAGGACGTCTGGTCACCCTACTTGGGAAAGCCTCATCACAGGGCTTTTATTTCCTTTTGGATTTTACCTTTAAGGGTGTAACTGACCTGCAATTTGGGAGCGGGGGGGGATGTATGTGTGGCGGGGGGGGAAGAAGAGGGGGGTCCTTGTTCCAGGTTGACCAGGAGCTGGATGCGTTGTACTTGCAACTTGTCTCAGGTTTGGCAATATTTGGGAACAAGGGGTTGGTTGGCCATGCAGGTGAGTTTTCAGCAACCCACCTCCCTCCCCTGGGGAGAGACCAGTAGTTTGAAACAATTAAAAATATGAAGATCTAGACACGGCCCCAAACCAAAACTGCAGATCCAAAGAAACTTAAGCCCTCCAGATTTTTTGTGGCTTGAGTCTCTCTCTGGTCACAGGAGACAGACGTTAATCCATGCCAACTCCATGGCTTTGACTGAGCCTCGCTTTGAGTTTTGGGGTGCGTTTGATATGTGAGTGAAATGGCAAGATCCGCGTCAACAGAATGCAAAGGGAAAAGCTGTCAATCAGTCCCACTAATTGAAACAGCTGAGGTCAGTGCCGCTCTCGACAAAGACCGTTTGCCAAGCTGGACAAATGGAAACAGCAGCTAACACAGCGGGATCATGACCATAATAGAACCGCTTAATTCTTTATACTTGCGGACGATTCAGGGCAGGATGTACCTTGTTGTGACTGATCCTGCACACAGTTATGGGCATGCCAATTGTTACTCTTGCAGGGAATTCCCGTAACACAGGAATTGCCAGACTGGATCAGGTCCATCTATTCCTGTACCCTGGCCAGCACCCGATGCTTCAGGGGAAGATGCAAGAAATTACTCAACCTCCCTAGGGGAAGCATGATCCCAAGCCACGCAGAGCACCTGAAACTCCCATATACAGAGGTGTCCCCATTTTTTTCTGCCTCATTTCAGCTCCTTTCTACTGACAGCCCTCTGCCAAAGGGCAGACTGCCATGTGGCTGAGCGGGAATCCTCCGCCTTAACCTGCAGCTAAGCCCTTCATTCCTCTGGCAGCTCTGTGGGCAGCCGAGACTAGAGTGGGTAAACACAGTGGCAGAGCAAAGCATACAAAAGGAAGCTGGTAGCTCAGCTGGAAAGCATCTCGAAGCAGGTGGGGACATGCCACTCCTCTCCGCAGTGCCTCTCCCGCTTGGCTCAGGTGGCATGTATCTTTCTGCTCTCTTCTGCACCCACCCTAACAACAGCCCTTCAGTGAAAGGACTTGCATGAGCTTTTTCCCCAACCAGCCCTTCTGAATCACAACTGGAAGCTGTAAACGTCCAGGAGATCCTTTCAGTTCAGCTAGGGAATGAGCACCAGCATGGAGCTGCCGGCATGCAAGCATACTTGGCCTCGGTTCCAGGCATTATTGAGCATGCAACAGATTTTACTTAAGCACCGAATTTTCTGTTCGCACAGTGCCTAGCACAACGGGGCCTGGTCCGTGACTGGGTGTGAGGCTCTGCAGGGATTAGAACCCAGGTCTGCAGGATGGCCAACACCTCCACACCGCTACCCGGCAGCCATGATAGGGCTGTGTGCATCACCACAGAAACCCTATGGAGATAAATACCACCTCAGAAGACCAGGCTGACAGCTTCCCTTCTGGCCCCTGATTGGTCCAGGTGCCCTATTTAAGCCTAGGAGGAGTGCCAGGAAGTGTCTGTGCAACAAGATGGATTCCCCTGCAAGCTGTAGTGACGGACTTGGCTCTGGTTCCTGACCCCGGCTCTGACCAACATTGCTCCAACCACTAGGCCTGACCTCCCAAGCCCGCATTATGACATTGGGGCTCCTAGGTGCTACTAGGGTTGCCAATTTTGGTTGGACGTATTCCTGGAGATTTCATCACATGACATAATCTTTAATGAAAGATTAATCTTTAATTCCTGGAGGGTTGGCAACCCTAGGTGCTACCGCAGGGCAAATCATAAATAATAATAGACAGCGAGGTAAACCCTGTGATATGACACAGAAATGATCTTCTTCTCTATCTTCCTCCCAAACCCACCAGGATTCCGAGGAACCATCCTCACCAGAGAAAGCTGCCCATCTGGATCACGTGACCAGTGGGAGCCCACCCCTCTTGGAACCGCTTGCCTGATGGCCTCCTATCAGATGGGGTGAAAAGTCACCCTAGGGAAAGCCACTGTTATGCTAACCGTCCACTTGCAGAGCAGATGGAATAGCAGAGACCCCAGGGCACTCGCGGCAGCACTCTCTATGACCGGAAACAGCCGACGACCTGTGTCCGCCCTGGGTGAGCCCTCTCAGTGGACTGTGTCTTCGCAGCATGCAGTGCTGGTTCCAGGGGGCCCTTGCCAAGAGCGGCGAGTAGGAATTCTTGCTGCCTGGTGTTTGCCAGGTGAACAGAATGAACAGAAGTCTGCTCTGTCTGTTACATCTGGGAAGTCCTGAATGGCTGTAGCTGCAGTGAAGTCAATAATTCAGCGCTGATTTACCCCGGCTGAGGTTCGGGACCCATGAACCAAAGTGACTGTGATGTCCCCAAGATATCAGACATCCTGCCGAGGAGGTGAGTGACTCAACACAAGGCAAACAGTTACATCTTTGGAAACCTTCTTCATTACTCTCTAGATGAGCACGCTAGCCTCTCAGGGGGCTGCATAATTAAGCCAAATGCCCAGTGGTCAATGGTGAGTAATTTTCATGACTAGATCCTTGGTCTGCAGCTTATTCTTAACAGTCCATTGCAAGTGCTGGATATCCAAAATTCAACCCAAGCTGGTTGGTTCTGATGGAACACACAGATCTCCTGGCATTGGTACCATTCCATTCCTTGGCCGGATGAGCATAAGTCTAAGCATCAGGTTTCTGACAAGAATGCTCAGTGCAAACCCTTTAATATTTGCTTGAAATTCGCAGTTTCCACCAGCCACTCCTGCCAGCGACCTCAGTCACTAAAATATTAATGGAGGGTGAAATCCGCTTTGCTTAACATGACGTCTGTCCATCGCTGAAGGCCCACCTAACCCTTCAGACCAAAGGTCTTAAGTAACACACAGACCTTGTGCTAGTTCTCTGCACAGGGGGTGAATTTAACGCACCAACGATGCATCCAAACAGCCCAAAACAAGGTGATTTTTTTAAAATGTAAGCAAATAGTCACAGAAGTGGGTTTTGAAGTATCTACCCAGCTCTGCCTCCAAATCTGAACCCATTACAGCTGTTAACTTTCCCCAGAAAGGCCCAAGGTTAGAAAATTGCTAAGTAACTAGTATTTCATCACAGTAATTCCAAGTAAGACCCAAAAAAAAAAAAAAAAAACCCCACATCCCAGTGTAACCTCAGCCTGCTGGACACCCACTGAAATAAATACACCATATTAAAAGTGGCAAGCACTCTGCTATTCCCCCTGACCAACAGCACTCTGCTGCCTAACCAAATGCAACTGTAAGTGGCACGTAACCACTCCTACTTCCTCCTCCAACCCATATCTTCAAGCCTGAAATACCTCTGCGGCAGATGCCCATGCAAGATTCCAGCCCGAGTGACCTACAGGTTAGCTGCAAACTGGGCATGCATCGTACACGCTTCCTGTCTGCTCCAGTGCCTTCAAAGCACGTCCCACTGGTTCCAGTAATGTGGTTTCTGCAGTTCATCCTGGATCTGCCTGGAGCCGAACTGCCCGTGACGTTACCCAGAGCATGCTTGGTCTACCATAACTTGGCCAAACTAGTAATTTTCCTGTAGAATATGTTACTAGCTGCATAGTGCCAAAACCACCCTCGCACTGTTTGCTATGACTTTTGCCTTAAAGAAGCTGTGATATATCTTGACATTTAAGAGGTCAAAGTCATAAAATTACAGAAATTGGAGATGGAAATGGCCTACTAAAGTCACCCAGGCCATCCCTGATCCAAAATACGCAGGGCTGTAACCTGTAGTATATTCCCAAATGCTTAATCTACTCCTCTTTTGAATTGTTCAAGCAAAGGGGCTTCTATTTCTTTAACATGGAGCAACCAGTCAAGCCCCAGGCCAATACCAGAGGCATGGAAAGGGGCAAGGAGAGTCACACTTAGTAGCTTCAGGCATACACAATTTAAATCTTTATATAACCGAGGAAATCTAAAAGAGATGGAGAACCAGACACCTCCAGGAGTTGGTAATTGGTTACAGAACCTTTTGCCTATCAAGCAATGGTTCAAATTTGTCCAGTCTGCTAGAGACTAAAAGCCAGTGAGGCAAATTCCACAGTAATGAACGTGGCAAAAATGCCTTGACAGATAGCTCTGATGATTGGCCCATGTGAGATAAATCCAGCTGAGTTCCTAGTACATTGCCAAATCTTACAACTTTAGGCATTTGGGGTATTTCTTAAAGCCCCAGCTACTGGAGTCCTGTGATTACATGAGAACATCAGCTTTTATTTAAAACAAAAAGGAAGTTTCTAGCCATTGGGTTGCCCGAGAAAAGCTTGAAAATCCTAAAAGGCTCACACTAAAAGGCTAATAATGTATTAGTTATTATTTTGTAAAAATCTCATGATTTTAGGGAGCCTGACTCATGACATTTGGATGGTTGGGGTTGGCAATACTGCAGCTGTAATTGGATTGGAGAAAGCAAAATGCTAATAACAGTATTTCTTTCCCCTTCCTATACCTCTGTTTACCTTTCTGCTGTGGTAGAGACCACAGAGTTTGGTGTTTTCAGGACTTATGGATAGATAGATAGATAGATAGATAGATATTATACGGAGTGAAATTTATGATAGGAGAGTGACAAAATCTCTAAAGGAGAACGCTTACTAAATATACCTCCCTACCTATCGATATCTGCTACATAACAGTTTTCTTATAACCCATGAAGCAATTGCGAATATTGTCCATAACGACTCTTTTAAAGACAACACTTTCAGGGGGTTGCCACAAGTTTTAGCACTTGTTGCTACCACAAATTCAAAGCAAAATATATGTACGTGTACACACATACACTTCCTCGGGGCACTTCACTGGGAGGATTTAATCTTCTCGGTCTCTGGGGAATGGTGGCCAAACTGTCTCTAGGCCAGGGCACGCCAGCTCCTGGTAGTCTGGGAAACAAGGGATAGCCCACAGTCCTTCAAGCTTCCTTTGAGTCTCTGCAATGGCAATCTGTAGTTTGCACAGCCTGCAGCAATTGTAATCCTCTTCTCTAAGGGGTGTGGGGTGGGGAAGCCCACAGTCTATGTCCATCAAAGTGGAAAAGTCTCTGGAACACAACCTGACTGCAGGCCTTCCTGGTCTTTGCATTGCACCACAGCTGAGTTCTCCAGCATTGCTCCTGCTCTGCCTATTTACAAACCCCTCCTCCTCCCCTTGAGTTCCCATTGGCTCCACTCTCAGAGAGTGATCCTGGGTGAGTCCTGCCAGGCTGCTTGCCCACAATGGAAATCACCCACATCACTTCAAAGAGCTAATGAACACACCTTGTACCCATCACACCCAATTTCTGGATGAGTCTGGTCCATTCAGCAGAATCATCCCACCCATCTTTGGCACTGCAGACAGAGTTCTCTATTACAAGTCCTCCCCCATATATCCTTCCCCACTGCTTCTTCCCTTATTAGAATAATAGAATCAAAGAACTGGAAGGGACCTCGAGAGGTCATCTCGTCCAGTCCCCTGCACTCAAGGCAGGACTAAGTATTATCTAGACCATCCCTGACAGGTGTTTGTCCAACCTGCTCTTAAAAATCCCCAATGATGGAGATTCCACAACCTCCCAAAGCAATTTACTCCAGTGCTTAACCATCCTGACAGTTAGGAAGTTTTTCCTAATGTCCAACCTAAACCTCCCTTGCTACAATTTAAGCCTGTTGCTTCTTGGCCTGTCCTCAGAGGCTAAGAAGAACAATTTTTCTCCCTCCTCCTTGTAACAGCCTTTTATGTACTTGAAAACTGTTATCATGTCCCCTCTCAGTCTTCTCTTCTCCAGATTAAACAAACCCAATTTTTTCAATCTTCCCTCAAAGATCATGTCTTCTAGACCTTTCATCATTTTTGTTGCTCTTCTCTGGACTTTCTCCAATGTGTCCACATCCTTCCTGAAATGTGGCGCCCAGAACTGGACACAATACTCCAGTTGAGGCCTAATCAGTGCAGAGTACTGCGGAAGAATTACTTCTTGTGTCTCGCTTACAACGCTCCTGCCAATACAACCCAGAATGATGCTTGCTTTTTTTGCAACAGTGTTAGACTGTTGACTCATATTTAGCTTGCGGTCCACTATGACCCCCAGAACCCTTTCCGCAGTACTCCTTCCTAGGCAGTCATTTCCCATTTTGTATGATTGTTCCTTCCTAAGTGGAGTACTTTGCATTTGTCCTTGTTGAATTTCATCCTGTTGACTTCAGACCATTTCTCCAGTTTGTCCAGATCATTTTGAATTTTAACGCTATCCTCCAAAGCACTTGCAACCCCTCCCAGCTTGTTATAGTCTGCAAACTTTATAAGTGTACTCTCTCTGCCATTATCTAAATCACTGATGAAGATATTGAACAGAACCTCACCCAGAACCGATTTCTGTGGGACCCCCACTTGTTATGCCTTTCCAGCTTGACTGTGAACCACTGATAACTACTCTCTGGGAACGGTTTTCCAACCAGTTCTGCACCCACCTTATAGTAGCTCCATTTATGTTGCATTTCCCTCGTTTGTTTATGAAAAGGTCATGCGAGACAGTATCAAAAGCTTTACCAAAGTCAAGATATACCACATCTACCACTTCCCCCCTAGTCACAAGGCTTGTTACCCTGTCAAAGAAAGCTATCAGGCTGGTTTGACATGATTTGTTCTTGGCAAATCCATGCTGCCTCTTATTTATCACCTCATTGTCTTCTAGGTGTTTGCAAATTGATTGCTTAATTATTTGCTCTAATTATTATAACTAATTACTGCAATGCATGCCTGTGGGTCACACAACTATCTACAGTCACACACACACAAATCATATACGGTACTAATTGCTGCTTGCTGGCCATAGGAAAACTCAACAGCAAGGCCAAAGATTGAATGCACCAGGCAAGCTGATACCCCCTCACACTGCTGGAGGCAATGGCTTCCCACCACAAGAACAAGCTCTATAATCGGACAGCTGGGTCTCTTGTACTCCACTCTGAGCTTAACAACCCAGCTGTGGCCTGTGCGCATTTATAAAGCCCTCAGCTGCTGGTGGTTAGGATAGATGCATCCCAGCACCCTGAGGTGGGAGATCGCCTCCGTTGGACTTGGATATTTGGTGAGATCTGACCCTTAGGCATCTCTCTAGCTTTCAGTTTGAGCAGGGAAGCTCTGAGTCTTCTGATGACTGAGTCTGGAAGCTGTATGCCCGGGGTTGGACTTGCAAGGGGGAGACCACCCGCAACCACAAGTGGGGCCAGTAGGAACTGCTGGAACTCAGCACCTCGGAAAATCAGGCCTGTGGATACCTAAGTCACATGGTGTCACTTGTAATCTCTAATGAGATCGTTCCAGTGCTACTCATCAGAACAAGTTTCAGAGTAGCAGCCGTGTTAGTCTGTATCAGCAAAAAGAAAAGGAGTACTTGTGGCACCTTAGAGACTAACAAAATTAGAGACTAACAAGCCTCCTTTTATGTCTGCAAACCATTTGCTAACACTCATCCCTGGATGACCAATCTCTGCTCATTATCACCTTCAAGCTGCTCTTCTGATCAGCGGTAGCGCCAGTTAAAAGGAAGTGTGGGGACTGAGCTTGCAGAACCTAAGACCTAGAAGTTTGGCATCTCCACTTATCTGAGACACAGGGCAGAATCTGCAGGCTGGTCAATGAGATTGTGAAGAGAGAAATGTGAAGATTACATCATCCAGGGCATGCCTGTAATTGATTTCCCCCCAAGGGAAGAAGAGCTTGGATGCAGTTCTCAGGTAGGTTCCCCCTGCTTCTTGCCCACTTTTCTGGTTGGTTTAACTGATACACAAGGTGGGGAAGTAACTCCCGCAAGGTCACAAGCAATTAGTGGCTCAACCACAATTAGAAGCCTGGATCTTCCTGGCATCCTGTCACACTGGATCCTGAAGCCTTCCTCACTTCCTAACTCAGGAGAGAGCCGTAGCCAAGACTTCCTGGCAGGCTGCATGCGAATCAGGCAGGGAAACAGCCAGGTTGGGAGGCGCGGTAGCAACCTAAACTTGGAATGCAGCCATTTCTCCAGCCGGGAAGAGATTTTCAGATGTTGGTTTCTTCAGACTGGTTGGAATAGCTTTGCACATTGCTTCCTGAACAGTTCAAGTAGCTGGATGTTGGGACTGCATGGAAGGAAGGGTGTTAGGTAGGAGCGGCAAGGGTATGATCATCATCACCATCATCCGGGTGATTTACCACCAGCACCTTGTGGAGATGTATAATTCCCTCAGCTGTAGCCCAATCCAAGTCAAAGCGTTCAAAAGTCACCGGATGTCTCCATGCAAAGAGCAAACATTCACTGAATTCTGCGCCTTGCTTATTTCTGGGTGGGTCATCGTGGGGGTTTGAACCCAGGACCTTTCCATTTAAAAGCACGAGCTGCTACTGCCTAACCAAAATATCCAAGACTAAAAGCCTACCCCCTCTGAAATCAATGGAAGTTTTGCCATTGACTTCAATGGATTTCACCCTAAGTCTATTGTCTTGGAATTTAGCAGCTGAGCCGTAAACTTCCTTATGTAACTCTTCTGCCAGGTGGAGCCTGCAGCAACAAGAGCCAGGTTCAGTATCCAGGGGTTCCTTTTCACCAATACAACACAAAACCGGCACGAGCCCCCATCCAGTGACCTGGGACAATTACACACCATCCCCTGGGTGCCTCTAAGAGGCAGTACTTCCCCTCTCGCTAGCACAGAGTCTGAGTGTAGCAAAAACTTGTAATAAAAGGAGGGAAGTAACTCAGCATTAATTTGGGAAAACACCACGAACAGGGTTCATAAACAAACCATGAGCAAAACCATGATTCCCCAAGGCTGCCATCCCACTCAGGAGTGTAGCATCACATCTACCCTCCAGGAACTGAAACATCATAAGGGAGACCAGATCTCCTGGCTCCCTGCGGCGTTAAAAATGTCCATAAGGCAAATAAACAACAGCAAACAGAAATAAACACAGACGCTGGAACTTGCCATGTTACGTTCCATGTGCTGGTGGGAGTTCCATATTTAGTGTGTCATGAAAATTTTCCTGGCAGCCTAAGTAAGGATTAAACTGCTACCTGTCAGTGGTTTGACTCGGCCAGCACCAGCCAGGGTTGGTGACTGCTGTCCTGGGAAAGGGCCTTGTAAAAGGGAATAGTGGTTATATCTGGCAGATGTCAGCTATTATAATAACACGTTCACCGTGTTTATTTTTATTTAGTTAATTAAAATCAGGGGGAGGAGGGTTTGCGTAATTTATCTTCTGAAAGGTGGTGAAACCAAGGAAGAGTGCAAGGGCTGATCCTCTATGGGAATAAGAGCTGGTCGAGAATCTCACTGTTTTTCCATTGGAAAATGCTGATTTGCCGAACTCAAAACATTCTATAGGAATGCGACAATTTCAATGATGTTTCACGTCTATGAGACATGAAGCGATTTCCTAAGAGCCTTATGGCAATAAAACGTGATTTTTTTTTCACTTGGAAGCGACCTTTCACTCAACACATTTATATTATAAATTATAATATAAAATTTAAAAAAAAAAAAGTCAGAACAGAAACAAACCATCTTGGCTGGCCCCAAACAAAATTTGAAACTTCAAAATTCTTTGGTTTTGTTGCAGTTCAGATGAAACCAGACTTCAACACTGTAGAATTACCACAAAATGGAAACACTGGTTTCTGCACAGCTCTAATGTGAATCTTGTAGTAATGGATGAAATTCACCCTTGCGTGATTACATCTCGTGTAGGTCTTGTCCTGACCCCAGATTGGACACAATACTCCACTGAGGTCTCACCAGTACCAAGAAGAGCAGACCAATTACCTCCCGTGTCTTACTGATGACACTCGTGTTAATCCAGCCCAGAAGTACAGGAACTGGAAGACAGGCCTCCTTGGTTCTGTTCTCAGATCTCACTCTGTAGCCATGGGCAAATCACTTACATCTTTGTGCTTCTGTCTCCCCATCTGTAAAAACAGGGACAATACGCTTTTCCAGGGGTGTCACGAGGCCCAGTTCATTAATGTCTGTAAAGCTCTGTGGGAGTTTCAGTTAAAAGGAGCTTTAGAAGTGCAAAATATGACTAAAAATTCCACAAAGGAAACAGGGCTCAGAGGTCCAGTCATCGTATTTCACTGTCCCCTGAATGTGGCTTGGGAAGGCCATGAGAGAAAACGGTTAGCGTCTGAATGCTGTTGGGTTTTGTGGAGATTAGGTGTCCTTCTAAATACAACCCCAACACCACAATCTAAGACCTTTATTTCCCATTTCACAGACAAGCAATGGACTGAAGGGGCGACTGAGAATAACCTTTACTCTGCCTCTATTAGTGGCCTGTCCAGCTCACGACTGGGACCCGGCTGACGTGATGAAATACAGTTGCTCACTGGGCATGGGCGATGTCCGTTCTGTAGATAAACAGGCCACCATAAAACAGATCAGAAGCATATATACAGGGACCCGTCCCCTTGATGATTCTGCCACACGTGCAGCAGAGTGTACCCCAGAACCTAAGCTTTCATGTGAAAGTTAGAGGCCAAATTACCTGCTGGTATAAACTGGTTTCATTGACTTCAATGGTGTCACACCAAGTGACCCCAGCAGAGAATCGGACCTTAAATTCCTAGCTCTCATGACTGCAAGGAAACGCTTCCAACTATAAACTTAGCGCAAACCGCTGTCAGACAGCCTGAAATTATAGTCCTGGAGGAGGTGTGTAACGGTCCCACTCATTCTAATGGGCGGTTAAACTTTGAAACCAACTGCTAAACATTTAGATTTCAACTTTATTAACTATTTCACTGCTGATCATTTTAGCAGAAACATCCAGTTTATGTGTTTACCACAATCCCAGACGGTCTCACGCACAATCCAAGTTGCTAAAAGCTTGTCCCCACCCAGCTGCTACAGCTTTCATCTCCACCTCCCACACGTCACGGCAACTCCGGCAAGGCGGTTACGTTTTCAGTGCTAATTTATGTACCGCCTTGAGAAGGAAGAATGTAAGGATGAATTCAATTTAATATCAAATTAAATAATACAAGGAGCACTGCCCAGATTGTATTCGTCACAGTCCTATTTAATTCAATCAAACCATCCCAGTTTGGAATAATCCCTAGCTCTTATACGGTGCTCTTCACCAGTAGATCTCAAAGCGCTTTATCAAGGAATCAATATCATTAGCCCTATTTTACAAATGGAAGCTGAGGCACAGAGAGATGAAGTGACTTACCTAAGGTCACCAGCAGGCCAGTAGCAGAGCCAGGAAGTGTAACATAGCTGAAGTTGCTGTAGAGTTTGCCATCTGTTGTGTTGGAGTACTGAAATATCCAGGAACCTTGGTGCAGAATTTAGGTCAAGCTCATGTGGCAGGGGGGTGGTGGGAGGACTTTGCAGAGGTGGGCTTTTCTGAGCCATAAAGACCTGAAGTATTGCAATGGGCGTCTCCTCCTCCTCCACTGCAAATGGGTCGTATTGCCAATCTCAAAGATCAGGAGATACGTCCTGCAAAATAAAAAAATCACAAGACTGGCATAAAAATCATGAAGGGTTTATTTGCCTTCTGGGTTCTGAGCCTTTAGGCTGCATATTTGCCAGTTTTCTTCTGCAGCCATGAGGGCTAGAGATTTTTTTTTAAATGAAAGCTGAGATGATCACATAGTCACATGACTCCAGGAGGTGGGGCTTGAAGAAAAGCCACCAACTTTATGAGAGTTGTCAGCACCCACTGGGCGAGGCTGGAGAGAGGCTGGGGGAATGGAAAGCAGCTCAAAATGTCTTTGGGCAGTGGTGGCAGCTCTGAGAGGGGTGGGCGCTGCTATGCATAGGCTATGACTGGATTTTAAGACACCCCACCCCCACATATGGATCCCCTCAATGCTCCTGTAGATAGGACCAGATCCTCAGCTGATGTAAATCACTGTAGCTCCATGTCACTCTAGGTGACTCTTCCCAGCTGTAACTAGTACAACACGGACCCTAGCCCAGCACCCGAACTCTGGGGAAATTTCAGTCTCCAACCCTGGATCCAGATTGAAATGCACCTGGCTTTTCTCTCGACAGTGAGCTGCTGAGGGTCATGAACCCCGAATCCAAACACCCCCGAGCCCTGGGATGGGTTGGGCTCTGAAATCCTGCGACTTATTTCTAACCTATTTGAGCCTGGTTCAAGGGGTTTCGTCCACTGGCCTAGAGGCAAGCTAGCAACCGCTCTTCTCTGCAACATTCTGCTGCCCTAAGTGGCCACTCGTTCTGGCTGCATGGTGGGGCTGGCACATACGTGCTACCTAGTTTAAAGGCGTCTCCCTCAGCTGGATCCATCCCTTGGGATGCCATGTGCCTTTCACCCACTCAGTCTGCCCCTGCTCTGGGTTGTAATACAGAATCCAACGCTCCAGGGATAGTTGGGGGGCATGAATTTACCTCACCCACTACCTCACATTAGACATTCACTACGGAGCAATCTGCTGTCACCCCGGGGTGGTTTCAAGTGAATCTAGTTTCTTTGTGCTTGGGCTTGCCCAGAGCCTCTGCAGGTTTTTGGCGTCAGCAACTCCCCCCTTGCAAAAACACGGCTTCGATTTCAATGTGGGGCAGGACCCCGAGACTCAGTTAGGGCCTTTCCCACAGCATGGAGATGATAAGTCTGCATGTAATTTGTTGGGCCTAATGGAGCGTCACCATAGTAATGGAGCGTGGTGACATGCTGGCAAGGGAGAATTTGCAAAGGGGGCTGTTGCTTCCAGGCCTCTGGACAAAACAGACCCTACAATACAGCGACTCAGCCTTAATGAGGCTGTCGGGCAAAATCCCCATTAGGCTGGAGCTGCTGCTTGAAGTAGACTGTGCTGTAAATGGCCCCTGCCAAAGAGGATGCATTTCAGTTACAGGGATCAATCCTGTGCAAGGTTCTGAGGCCTGGATCCTCAAGATATTTAGGCTCCTAACTTCAGTGGAAGAAGGGCAACTTCCACTGACATTAGGAACCTAAATACCTTTGAGGATCTCTCCTCTCCCACCGACTTTAAGGGGAGGGAAGATGCTTGTCCCCTTGCTGAACCAGTGTTTTTTTCACCCTCTTTTCCTCAGTGGGATTCTATTACGTTTTAAGCTGGGACTGTCAAAGGGGACACTGGGAATTGGGCACCTGACTCCAAATGCTCCTTTGAAAATCCCAGCTTGAAAGCATTGATAACACAGGGCCACCTCTGGAGATACTTCTCTCACCATGCTGGCTTCTCCTCTCACCCTGCTGTGAGGCACTTATAGAATCAGGGCTGGATGGGACCCCCAGAGGCCTTCTAGTCCACCCCCTGCATGCCCGAGGGAGGATTAAGTACTCCTGAGAACTGCTTTGATTTCCAGAGTCACTCCCCATTTGCACCTGGGTCAAGGAGATCAGCATTAGGATCAGGGGCTCGGATTATTATTTTTCCAGGAGCCAAAAATGTGCTGGGAAAGGAGAATTCTGCCTTGGAAAGTACAGCGTGAGGGTTTGGGGACACACTTCCATCAGGAAACGTTCCAGCTAGACTACACACAGAGTAAAGTACTATTCAAAGTGTAGCAGGCAAAGGGGACAGGAGCGGGTCCAAAATGAATCTAGGAAACAATGGTAAAACATACCATGATCAAATCTGGCTCTCAGTTACACTGGTGTAAATAGGGCATGACTCCACTGAAGTCCAGAATGGAAGGATGGTCTTGGGACAAGGCACTAGACAGGGACTCAGGAGAACTTGTCTCTATCTACACTGCAAAAAACCTCTCAGATTCTGGGTCAACTGACTGGGTTTACGGTAGGGACAAAGGGTCAGAGCCTGCGCTCCAGCCCAAGCCCAAACATCTACACTGCTATTTTCATCCCCATAGCGTCAGCCCCGTGAGCCTGAGTCAGTTGAGCCTGGCTCTGAGACTCACGGACACAGGGTTTGTTGTTTCTTCAGTGTAGACATACCCATAGACCCCCTGGGTGACTTTGGCCAAGTCACTTTGGACCCTAATTTAAAAAAATGCTCAATGGGAACCCCTGGGGGTGGAGCACTTATGAAAATCAGGGCCGTTTGTCTCTCCGTGCCTCAGTTCCCATTTGTAAAATGGGGATAATAATCTGTCCTTCATCTGCCTTGTCTTCTTCGGCTCTAAGGCCCAGATCCTCCAAGATATTTAGGTGCCTAAACCCCACGGGCATTAAATTAATCCCTATGCAGAGAGACAGCACAAGGCTTGTGCACCCCTGAAGCCCTTGTGCCTGGGTTTAACTGGTGCCAGCTTTCTGCAGAGGGGGGGATTTGCACCCCCAAATACAGTGAATAATAAAAACAGGCTTGCATTAATGGCAACAACAAAAATGTAACACCCCTCAAAAGTAAAGAAAACCATAGAGGGCGTGGAGGAGAAGAGAAAACAAAGGAAGAGGGAAAAACAGGGATGAGGCCCGTCACCAAAATAACTTTTGCTGGGGCAGCTAGTTAGTCAGGAGCAGGTCAATGCAAGCAATGACCGAGTGCCCACGCTAATACGTTATTGCAACTGCCAGAGAGTTGTCTGCTATGAAACCACAAGGGATACACATATTCCACGCATTGCTGGAAATAGAGCGCAGCCAGATCTGGCTGTAGACAGTCTGCAGAATACCTTTAAAAGAATGAGAGAGTGTCATGTTGGCTGCTGACAGCCGCAACAAGCCTACGACAGTGAAAAGTGAAGCCGAATGTTTATCTGCTCAGGGTAGGAGTGGCCCTTGAACGGCACAGCTCTGGTTACCCTCTGGCATTTCATTCTGATCGTACAGACAGGAGCTCCCACGCCTAAATTTAGTGCAATGAGGTGGCCCCATTAGCATCCCTCAAATCTACTCTGTCTGCGGATCCCCGTGCCCCAGCAGCCCTGGCCTTACATGGGAAGAGGCTGGACCCGTTCCATCACACTGTTCACACCACCATGACATCCTCAGGGCGTGCTAATTCCAGGGCTTTGCAGACCGAGGATGCTGCTTGGTGGTGTTCTCAGATGGCGGCAGATTGGAAAGGAGGAAGAAGAGAACGAAAGAGCAGAGAGCCTTCCACTGAGGGCGCTTTCCCAAGTCTAGTTAAATTTGTCCACTTCCTGGACAAGCGCTGCAAGAAGACGACGTAGGCTGGGATATACTGTCCAGCGCACGGGAGAACAGCCAATAGGTGCATAGATAACATAGTGATGAGTGCCGTGCAAATTCGATAGATTAGATGGCTACGTATGGGAAGATGGAGACACAAGTGAAGTTAAACCCTGTGCAGTGGGCCAGCAGGATGTCAGTGGCACATAGACTTTTGCACTGGCCCTCTGCACAGGGGTGATTGTTTCCCATAGCGAAGGAGGGAGAGAAAGCTTAATGGCTGGAATGGGTTTAGCGGAGGAGAGGGAGAGTGGCTGGTGCCTGGGGTGTGAGAGGATGTTCCAGGCAGCAGGGACTGTAGGACAGAAGGCACAAAGCCAAAGGCAGGGCTAACAGGATCAGCAGGAGATGGGAGCCAGATCCCTAGTTGGTGTAAATCACTGGAGTTGATGGAGCTGTACTGATCTACACCAGCTTAGGATCAGGCCCCAGGCCCACTAGGACGTGTTTGCAGGAACGGGCCCTGCATTAGCAAAACTCAGGTATGATTTAGAATGGTCTATCTGGAGCTTCCAGGGATCGGGGCATGGAGTGGAACTGCACCCCCATCCCAGCACCTAGCAGGGGCAATAAAAGACCCACAGTGCGGCCGTGGCTGGCCCAAGTCAGCTAACTCGGGCTCGGGGTATAAAATTGCAGTGTAGACGTTTGGGCTCAGGCTGGAGCCTGGGCTCTGAGACCCCGCGTGGGGGAGAGTCCCGGAGCCCGAACGCCTACGCTACTAGTCTTTAGCCCTGCAGCCGGAGTCCTGCGAGCCTGGATGCTGAGACTCAGTGCCAGAGCAGACATAGCCTTACAGTTCCCACTATGTTGGCCTCAGCATCGGTCGCACATCCGTCCCATCCAGCCCATTATTTAATTACATCATCCTTTTACTGCCCTCTCCCGCTCAGTCAATAAAAGGAGCTTTCAGCTGAAAGGCAGAGGACAAGTGACTTCTCCCTCCGCCTCACAGCCCTGGCAGACTCACTAAGGTCAGGGTGGGTGGTAGCAGTGGGTGGCCCAGAGCAGAGGCTGATCAGAGGAGGAGGCAGGAATCAAAAGGAAACATGGAATGCGCGAGTTAATCCCTAGGAAGGCGTTCGAGGAGCCTGACACAGTCCTGGAAGGAGCGTGGGACGGCCCAGTGCGATCTATGTCGTGTGCCAAGGTTATTCAGCAAGTTCATGGTGTCTGGTGAAAGCGTTTTGATCTCATCTAGGGGCATTTTTCTAAGTGACCTTTGCGATAGCAGGGTGTGGGGGTTTGGAGCAGAACCCAGATCCAAACTTTCCAGCTCTGGCTGGCCTCTAAGACAAACGGCACTGGGCCCAATGCCCCACACCTCAGGCAGGATTCTCCACTCCAGCCGACCTTCGCTTAGCAGCACACCGCAGCCTTGAGAATTTGGCAAGTGAGTACACACAGCTACCCAGCCGGAATGCGAGCAACGTGCAGCAACCCGGCTCCGGTGCAAATGCCAACACAAGGTGCAAGGCGGTGGAGAAGCAACCCAGGGTCATGAAGTTGTCTCTGGGCCTGATTCTGATCCCCGCTGCATCCGTCTGACACTAGTGCAGTGGTTCTGAAACTTTTGTACTGGTGACCCCTTTCACACAGCAAGCCTCTGAGTGAGACCCCCCTGATACATTAAAAACACTTTTTAAATATATTTAACACCATTATAAATGCTGGAGGCAAAGCGGGGTTTGGGGGTGAAGCCTGACAGCTCGCGACCCCCCAGGTAATAGCCTCTCGACCCCCAGTTTGAGAACCCCTGCACTAGTGTAACTAATTCCAGTGATGGAGGGTATGGCCACACTGCAATCGGGGGTGAGACCGCAGCCTGTGTAGACATACCCCAGCTCGCTTTGCTCAAGCTAGTTTGGGCACCAGTAGCAGAGCTGAACAAGCCCGCTTAGGACCAGACGTCTGTACTCGAGCAGCTAGCCAGTGTTGCTGCAATTTCTCTGCTGTTTTTACTCGATCGAGATCAAAGCTGTAGTCACACCTCTGGTTACAGTGTAGACACGGATGGAGCTACTCTGGATTTACACCAAGGGGAGTGTGGAATCTGGCCCTCTGGAAAAGTAGCACATGGGGCCTGATTCTCATCTCACCGGTGCAGCACCACGGAGCCACGCCTGGTTTACAGAAAGAGCTCGCGTTTTGCTCACTGCAAACCCATGCCGCTAATGAAGGGAGCGGGTTTTGAACACGCGCCTTTCTCATGAGTTCACCCTCCACGATTACCAAGCTGCATTCCTAGCCTCTGCACACAGAATGACTTCACTGGCAGACGTCCGCTTGGCCCTCCCCTGGCTGTGCTTGGCCTGGAGGCTGAAGTGAAGTGGGAGGTAGGCTTTCAAATGTCAATAAAGCCAGCAGAATGCTGACTCCCAGATGCCAGGCATATCTCGGGCAGGGACGCTGGCCTCGGGCTGCTTGCGCTCCTCAGCTGCTAAAAATTCTTTGTGCACGGCTCCCCCCACACACTTGGATGGCCACGTAAACAACCCGCACTGCGCTGTCCCAGCTCTCGTCATTCTGCTACGGCAGGTTAGCAAGGTGTGAGCCCGCACTAGGCTCAGAATCTCCGTGGAGCGGAGTTTAGAGGAGGGTTCGGGGCTACATCCAGAGAGGCCCTGCTTTAGAAGAAAGATTGGGGCCCAATAGCTCTGCAAAAGCCCAACTTTTTTCCATTTCTGCACCCGGAGCAGGGATGGAGAAGGAATGGACTCTCAGCTCCCTTTGTGGTTCCCATATTCTGGGGCAGGTCAAGGCCCTGCCTGGCCCCTGTGTAAGTCCCACCAGCTTGAGGACTCCTCTAAAGGTATATTCCGTTCCCCCTGGGACCTGTGAAACAAAGAAAAGCCATGGGGGATGCTGCTGCACCGTCCTCTGCACCCTATGCTGGGGAGGGCTTGGCTCCTGCTCTGAGCAATGACCTGTGCTTAATGCTGGCACTAGTGTAACTCCTGAGAGAGGTGCCCCCTGATCCCAGCATGTGTGGGAAGGTCCCCATTTTACCAGAATGACCTTGAAGCCCCTGGGTGTCCAAATCTCCATCGGGATCCATGAGCCATCACATTGCATTGATGCCTCTGTGACCCGGCGTCTTTCGGGTTGCATCCGAATGGGTCACAGCATTACACAGGGATGTGTCATGGGTGGGACGACGGGACCCAGGGCTGCCCAAGGCAGGCAAAGACCGAGCCTCATCGTGCTGAGCCGTGGCAGGCTGGTGGAAGGGCAGGATGGAAGCAGCACAATGTAGCGATGGCCAAGCAGCAGGCTGGGAAGGTGGCAGCTCTGCCAAGGAACATACACAGGGCCGGATTCACCAGGGCATTCCTCCTGTTGCACGCAAGGAGAACACCATTGATTTTCCTAGCTTCATAGTGTTCAGGCCAGGAGAAACCACCGGACCATCTATTTGGACCTCCTGTATAGCACAGGCCAAACATTTTACTGGAATACCCCTATCCTGTGCCCAGTAACTTCAGCTGAGGTTCAGCCGATCAAGAGGAGAAAGCAAGATTTTGGAAGCCCCTGCAAGGGGGAAAGTGCTAGGATGCCCAGCAGCAGTCTGGATCTGCATCGGCTCTTGCCCCTTGCAGAGGGGTTGTAGCCTCTCTGCCAAGCCTAAGGGCTGTCGTAGCAGAGCGGCTACACCATAAAGCATTTCAGTCTTCAGGAAACTCAACAGCTGCATGCCACAGGCAGAGAAAAGTAGAGACTAAAGCACCACCAAGGGCCCTGCAATGTGTGTGTGTGTGTGTTGGGGGCGCAATTTGAGAGCGTAAGGGGCTGGGTTTGAAACAATGGGAGCGTAAAGCTAAGGATGAATCAGGCTCCAGATATGGCGGGTCTGATTTCAAGAGGTCAAGCCCTGTGTTATAATTGGCCATAACATTATCCAAGCGCAGCTCCAAGAGGCATCCAAACGCATGCTTAAGTTCCCGTTGTATTCCAAGAGTTGAACACGGATGTTGAAAGCCCACTCTGAAAAACATGTAAACATGTCTAAAAATAGGAAGGCACAGGCTGGATTCTGCTCGACGTTCCAGTGATGTCAGTCTGGAGTAGCCAGGCTTATTCCATCATACCCCTGTAACCGAGAGCTAAGGCTGGCTCCAAAGCTCTCAAATAGGGCCTCTCAACCCACTTCTGTTCTCAGTTACACCGGTGCAACTCTTGGGGTAACTCCGTTCACTTTGGTGGGGTGGGGGGTGCTCAGCACCTGTCAGGATCAAGCCCTGTGTTATTAGTGGCCATAACATTATCCAGCCCTTTAAAAATCCAGCCCCTGGTATTTGTCTCAATGACCTCATGCAGCAGCAAATTCCAGCAGACGACAGTTTTGCTTGAGTCTCATGGGACTTGAGGGGCTGTTTTAAGCTCTTGCGAGCCTGGTTCTGATTTCAGTTGCACTGCTGTCAATCTGGACTAACTCCTTTGAAACTGGCAGGGTGACACCGCTGGAAAGGACAGCAGAATCAGAGGGACCTAGAAATCACTGGCATTAGATCCCTTAAACTACTGGGCCGTAGCTGACCCTGCTGCAGAGGATGCTGTCAGCAGCAGGACTCCTGAGGTTCAGCCGATCAAGGGAGGGGGAAGCAAGATTTTAGAAACTCCCTGCAAGGTGCAAAGCGCTCGGCTGCCCAGGAGCAATTTGGATCTGCATCGGCAGCTGTCCCCTGCAGAGGGGTTGTGGAAGCTACTCCAAGCATAAGGCTGGAGGAGCAGAGCCACTACACTGGTTGGATCCCTTCCCTGCGTTGATCCTACTAAGATCCACAGTGCCTGGGCTGATTGTTGGGGGCAGGATTTATTTCATTAGTGCAACCCTAATTCCTACTCGCTTGGCTCACCGTCATCCTCACACCCTCATCCGGTTTACACAGCGTGCGTAACCAACTATCCAAACACCATGAGGGATGCAGAATAATTCCGGAGAATCAAAAGTGGTCACGATGGAACTGACAGACAACAGGGGATGCTGTCTGTCAGTCTCAGAACACTAGGGGCTTGGGAGAACGGGGCTGTGGATAACAGAGGCTGCAGTGAAGAATTCAAAGTGACTGCAATGAGAAAGCCATGGAAAAATCTGGAGAATGTGTGACATAGCAAAAAATATCTTCTTCCCTTCTCAGTGAAGTGGGAGTGCAAAGCCCAGCCGAGTTTCTAGCTCCTACTCAGAGCACTGGAGCTTGTTAAAGGGACAGGGTAAAGTTTCGGCACAGCTGCACACGAGCTGCCCAGGGATCCTCATTCCTCCTGCCTCAGATTCTGAGCTTAGTTGACGGTGACAATAGGCAGTCGAGCTGCTTTCTTGTAGGAACTACACCCTGTCCCATCTCCCCTGGCAGGGCAGATTTGCAAGAGCAAATGTAGGCATCAAAATAAGTGGCCATATTTTTCAAAAGTCCTATGCAAATTGGGGTGCCGAGCTCTTTGGGGGTGAGAATCTGCCCCCACAATTCCTCCAATCACATGCCACATTTTGACATGGCCTTTCGTCCAGAAAGACCCCAGCGCCCATTACACACTGCACATACATACACAATGCTACCAGAACGTAGCCTCCTCTGGGGTGGAGCATAGCAACTGACGGGTAGAGCAACGCAGTGAGGGAGGGAACATTTCTGGCAAAGACACCAGGTCAAACCTCTATGCTTATGAAATGGGGCAACACCACATCCACTGACTGAGGCGGAGCAGACAGGACCTTGATATTTAAGGTCTCCCGTGAAAGACCCTGCAGCTGATCTAAACGAAAACACACACCCACCAAAGCATGGAGCTACCCGAGGTAACGCATGTTCATCTTACCGCTGATCTCCAATTATTTCTTTCACTCACCTCCTGCATCTTGTCCTGAAGACTGTAAGCTCTTTGGGGTGTGGACTGGTTTTACGATGCATAGAATCATAGAAGATGAGGGTTGGAAGGGACCTCAGGAGGTCATCTAGTCCAACCCCCTGCTCAAAGCAGGACCGACCCCCAACTAAATCATCCCAGCCAGGGCTTTGTCAAGCTGGGCCTTAAAAACCTCTAAGGATGGAGATTCCACCACCTCTCTAGGCAACCCATTCCAGTGCTTCACCACCCTCCTAGTGAAATAGTGTTTCCTAATATCCAACCTAGACCTCCCCCACTGCAACTTGAGACCATTGCTCCTTGTTCTGTCATCTGCCACCACTGAGAACAGCCGAGCTCCATCCTCTTTGGAACCCCCTTCAGGTAGTTGAAGGCTGCTATCAAATCCCCCCTCACTCTTCTCTTCTGCAGACTAAATAAGCCCAGTTCCCTCAGCCTTTCCTCATAAGTCATGTGTCACAGCCCCCTGATCATTTTCATTGCCCTCCGCTGGACTCTCTCCAATTTGTCCAAATCCCTTCTGTAGTGGGGGGCCCAAAACATTTGTACAGTATCTAGCACAATGGGCCCTGACCAGCCTGGAATCTCTAGGAGCCACAAAAGACAAACGATAAAGTGTGTTCCATGCTGTTTACTGTGTGTCTTAGTCACCTACCCTGGAAAGCTGAAGAGCTAAGTGGTAGGATTTGAACCCGCAGTCCCAGGGATTCTGCTTTTGCACCTGCAGCTTGAAACACTCAGCCATTGCTTCCAGCTCCGCACCCTTGCTCTGCTTGAGCGACCTTTCTGTATAACCTCGGTGATAAGTACGTAGCCACTCTGTATCCTGCCTGAGCAAGCAGTTAAAAAATCCTATTGTAAAGCATGTGGGAAAGGGACAGAGCTAAGATGGGTGTGGAAATCTGAGGTACTTGTCCATCCCCATTACTCACAATTTTAATGCACTTTCCCCATAACACCCCTGTGAGGCAGGGCAGTGTTATTACCCCTTTTTTACACAGGGGAACAGAGGCACAGAGAAGCTAAGGACAACCAAGAAGACTGTGGCACAACAAGGATTTTAACACAGATCTTGGCACGCGCCCTAACCACTGGACCATCCTTCCCCTGAAATGTTAGCTCCTCTCATGCAATTAAAAATCTCAACCTTTGGGTCAGCTGGCATAGCTCTGCATAGCTCCGGTAACGTCAGCGGACCTACGATAGCTGAGGACACGGCCCTTAGTGTGGATTTAACACAATCACAGGCAAAACGCCAATGAGAATCAATGGGAGTTGGCCCAAATGAGAACTTTGAGGCACTGGACCAGAACCTCACTTGGTGTAAATCAGCCTAACTCCACTGACTTCTATGGAGCCATTCTGATTTACTCCAGCTCAAGATCTGACCCACAGTTTTCATGAAAACAATGCTGCAGAAAGCACTTAACAAGGGAGTAACTGGGAGCTTACATAAGGCTGAAGGGGCCAAAGCCTGGAGTCCTGACTCAGCCCTGATGCTCTCTCCCAACACTGAAGTCAATGAGAGTTTAGCCGCAGTAAAGATTGAGTAATTATTGAGGGCTAGATTCTAGGATCTTACTCCATGAACAGCCCTATGTGATGGTGTTCGCTTTGGGGTGCGATCCAGACCAGGGAGGAGCTGCATCACCACTTGCTCTGACACCCGGGGTACCTCACAATGCTTGGCTACTGCAGGTCTAAGCCAGGGCCACTCAGAACCTGCCAACGAGAATGTGGGTCACTCCCCGAGTATCTGTGTTTAGCTGAAGCCCAGGTCCAGCAGAATAGGACTCTGCAGCCTGCCAGTGACCCACCAGCCACACTGGCTTTCAACAGCCTTGATTACAAATATCAAGATGACCCCAAAACACTCTCCCAGTCCTGAATTTCCCCAAAACCATGGGCCCTAAAATGTCCACCCTCTCCTGGACAGTTCAGAGAAATTATAAAGTTCATTGCGCCTGTAAAGAGACAAAAACCACATCACAACTTATTAACACAACTGGAGTAAATACACCCTTCCCTTTAAACACAGCGCTGAGTTGCTTTTTAGGAAGACTAAAACAAACGAACTAACCATAGGATGTAGGTTAAATGATGCCAAGTAAAAAGAATAAAGTTAGAAAGGGTTACAAGCACAAAAGTGAAAACACGCATCTAGAAGTCTAAAACTTAATCTAGCAAGAACTATCTTCAAGATGGTTCTCTCACCAGTCATTCTTCTGCCCAGCCATGGCTGATTTTCTGTCAGTCAGGACCCTCCACAAAAAACACACGGGGAAGGTTTCCCTTGTCTTCCTAGGTGAAAGATCTTTGCCTAAGGACCCATCTTTCTCAGTGTCTGTCTAGTGATGGATGCCGAAGATGGCTTCTCTCCTTGCTTATATCTTCCAAAGTTCAATGAACTTGCTTCACGAAGCAGGATGACCTCATGCTGTTCTTTCCTTGATGTGAGCTTCCCATCCCCCTGTATGATTTCTACGTAAGTGGGGCTTCCATTGTTTCTGATTCTACCATGCTTAATTTACATAGGAGACAGCTGTGCCGTTCCTACACCCTAATATCAATGAGTATCCATAATTCCTTATATAGTGTTCATACATCCATTTCACAATGATATCAATCACCAGTGTCATCAGCTTTCAAAAAAGATCTCACTCTACACTTTTATAATACAGTAATATTGTGTGCTATCAGCCGATTCAATTGCTTCAGCACCCCCTGTCTTGATACCCCGGTAAATCTTTGCAATGTATTGTTTGAAAAGTAAAACCCAAACCAAGCTTCTCTCTCCTGCTGAAGGTAGATGCCATTCTGTCTTCTCCCCTACTCCTTAGGCGAGGTCTACATTGGCAACTGAATGACAAAACTTTTGTCTTTCAGAGGTGTTAAAACTCGCCCCTCCCACCCTTTAAAGACAAAACTTTTGCTGCAATAAGTGGCAGTGTGAACAGTGCACTGTCACCCGGAGCGCTCTCCTGCCAACAAAGCTAACCCCGCTCGTTGTGGGTGGATGGCTTTTGTCGGCAGGAGAGGGGACAAACAGCGGCTACACGGCACGCCTTTTAGAGACACGGCTGTGGCGACACAGCCATGTCGCTAAAAGCTGTGTAGTGTAGACAAAGCCTTAGTGTGAGCTTTGCCTCCACCCTTTGTTAGGTTGATGGGTCCGTTTACGCGACATGTAAATACATTCTCAGTCTTTCAATGTACTTTGGAAGTATCGCCCTGGTGGGGAAAACACATTCCTTTGTATGGGGCAGACTGGTTTACCAACCCCCTTAAACACACTTTAGTAATCCTTCCAGCATATGTCATAACTCTTAACACCCTTTACATACATACATCATGCAGGAATATTAATGATTAGGGAGTTTTAGTTTTCAAATAATACCCCCCCAGGCGTATTTCATACAAAGATTATTATACAATCGTGCGTGGGGTGTTTGAACATAGGAGAGCTTAGTGTCACATCCTGTTACGCTCCAAGCATCAACTTGTGGAGTAAGATGCTACTCAGTGTAAGGGGATCAGGATCAGACCCTGAGTAAGGACTGAGTAATTAGTGAGTAAGGAGCATCAGCCCCATATTTTGTGCATTAAGCCTCCTTCAATTGCAAAAGATTCCAATCAGCCTTTGGTTACTGATCGCGTTGTCAATGATTCCAGGAAGCAGCACCGATCTTGGCCCTCATCCCCCCCGCACCCTCAGCTCTCAGGAATGATGGGAAGGAAGATGGATCTCGGCATGGCCAGCATCGGGGTAAAGGCGGAGCCGCCCCCAGCGCACTCCCAACAAGAGAGCAGAACCCAGAAATACATTGAACCAGACATATTAGCTCACATAGCTCTCCTGAGGCACTTTGCATGCTTCGATCCCCAAGCACTTTACAAAGGAAAGAGATGATTAATTATCCTCATTTTATTGATGGGCAAACTGAGGCACAAAGAGGTGAAGTGACTTGTCCAGGTCAGTGGCCGAGTTGGGATTAGAACTTGGCTCTCCCAGTGCCTAGCCCAGTGCCCATGCTGCCTCCACAAAGGGAGGGATGCTTCTTTCCCCATGAGAAAGGAGTGGTGCTAGGCTGTTTCCATGGAGATCGTGAGTCAAATGCCAGTAGCACATACTGCCTCTCAGTCAGCACCCTACACCTTCTCCACCTTCCAAACACCTTTGGAAACTGACCACAGCAGGAGCCACGGGGGGTGGCTACAAGGTAGGGGCTAGAGCACTGCAAAAACCCAGCGACTCTCCGGTTAGCTCAACAGCATCAGCTGAATGCATGGCCTATCTTAGGGCCTCCTCACTGCTGTATCTGAGCAGCTGACAATCACTACAGGATTTTATCCCCTCAGCACCCATGTGGGCGAGGGAAATATTATCCCCATCTTACTGAGGCACAGAAAGACGACGTGACTTGTCCAAGGTCAAACAGGAAGTGTGTGGCTGGACCAGGAATTGAATCCTAGTCTTACAGATCTCACACTTGCATCCTCACCACTAGGCCATCCACCCTACCACAGCACTGTCCTATAGAGCCTCCCCATTCAATCCTCCAGGACCACGGTCCCCATTCTAAACTGCCTTACACCCCATACTGTCATATACAAATGGGCCACAAAATACCTCCAGTGGTACATAACCATGCTCTGATTTGTTAGCATTTTACACCCCACTTTACACAGGTGTAAACAGCCTGCTTTTCGTTGGTGCTGAACACCCGCAATTCCCATCCAGATCCATGGGAATTGCAGGTACTCAGCACCTTTGAAAATGAATGGCATAATTAGACTGTGGAACTCAATGCCACTGAAAGTCACAGAGGCCAATAATTTAACACAATTCAGAAAGGGACTGGATAACAAGAATACCCAGAGCTATATAATTAACTAAAATGATTGAAGAGATAGAAACTATTAGAGATCAGGATGAGACCTAATGTTGGGAGCGGGGAGATTATCTCATAGATGCTACTGTGGGAATCTTACATCTTCTTGAAGCATCTGTTGCTGCCACTGTCACACAGGATACTGTACTAGATGGTTCTTGGGTTTGCTCCAGTCTGGCACTTCCTATCTTCCACACTGAAACTGTACAGTTTCATTCCTAGAAACAAACAATGTGGCTGGATAATTTTTTATGACCAACAATAAAATCTGCAGTGATGGATTAGGGAGAAGAAACCTCATGCACCAGGGTGTCAGCTGATCACAACAGGGGGTCAGGAAGGAATCTCTCCTACCCGCACAATCGGCCAGGTGCAGTATGGAGAGCCAGCACAGATACCAGCCTTGATGGGCCAATGTTCTGATCCAGTCTGGCAGTTGCAGTGTGGTTCTGTGTTCCATAAATGATGGCACAACACCGTGAAGAATCAGGCCCCACATGTGGCCACGGCGGATACTAGGGTGATTAATAAATAAGGAGCTGAAATAGATTTAGGTCAGTGGGGGATGGACAATTCTTGACTAATCAAAGGGCACAGCATTAACTATTGGAGCAGGAAACACAAAACCCCGTGTAGAAAGGAAGGGTTTCTTCACACAATGTCCGGGATGCTAAGGAAATAGTTTTGCTGTAAATGTTGATTTCACAATATTTAGCACTTTGGATGCAAGTAAATTACAGTTAAAAAAGGAGGAACCAAAAATACTAACTCTGGATAACTGGACCCTGCACTGTTATTTATTTACTTGGAGCTGCCCTTTGCACTAGGTGAGCTGTGCTAAACAAGTTTCTACCCTGAGGGGCTCACAATGAAAGGTCATGGGCTGGCACAGTGCAAATAAAGCTGGCTCAGAGAGATAAAGGAGAGGGCAGGAGGGGAAGAGATAAAGGAAGGGCAGGAGGGCATGAATGTTCCTCCTTTGCACCCTGGGGCTCCTTCCCAGCTCACACTAGGTAGGACGGGTCTGGGATGCGTCCTGTGGACTAGTTATCCAGGCGGGGATCAGGGTTACTGTGACTGTGTGCTGGAATCAAAGATGAGTCAGTACCCTGGTCACTTAAGCCCCAATTAATTCCTCCCAGGGTGGGCATGATGGGGCGCAATGAATGGATTAGAATGGGCTGGGGGAGAATTAACGAGCCAACTGGTCCCTTAACACAGGAGGTATAAGGCAATGCAGGAAGGGCGCCTAGGGGAGAGAGACGTAGGTTAGCAGAACCAGGACGGCTCTCTGGGCGGAGAGATCTTGTCCCTCTCCGTGGCAGAGAACTGAGGAGAAAGAAACCGTGAACAATACGGTATATGGCTCAGTCAGGTGGCGGAAAGAGCAAATATAAATAAACTGCACAGGGGTGTGTAACAACGGAGCTCTCCGAGTGGGAGCAGACAGAGCAGCAGCGGGATGTGGTCCTAACATGCTGCATTTCAGCGGCGCCCGTGGACAGGTGAAGATGCACATTCCGCCAAAGCCTGGCCTGGTCGGAGCAAAACCATGGCCCCCAAGCCTGACTGGTGTATTTCCAAAGGGGCAGGAAAGTAGAGTCACATGATTCGGGAGCCTTGTGACACCCGGTGGAGCCCCTTCAGAATGGTGAGACACCAGCTCCATGTGTATTTCGGGGGGGGAGAGGGGAGCTGGGAGGGAACAGCCCTTTAATGTGTGGGACCTGGCTTGGCCTCTCTTTTCTCTCCAGTCCTATCCTGCTGTTGAGCATAGGTCCGATCCCAGCAGCAGAGCGGGGTGCTGTGCTGAGGACAGCTGTTGGGCCAGGGGCTATGTTCTGCCCGGCCTCTAGCTGGGTGTGGCAAGGAACTCTTCTCCCAGCAACCACTTGACAAGGCTCATGTGAAGACCAAGCAGAACGTCGGCCCCACTCTGCTGCCCTGGAGCCACACAAAAGGGAGCGGAGAGGGGGGCCGAAAAGGCAGAGTCTTGGCTCCCCCCCCCATGCACCAATGAGCGAACTGAGCTGGCTGTAAAGGGGAATAAGCTGAGCTCTACAATGGGGGTGCAGGAGTGGCTGCATGAGGCACAAAGCAGCCCCCCCCCCCCCAGTTCTCCCTGAGGCAGCATGGCCCCCTGTGTTCCCATTGTAGGGATGCAGCCTCACCCCACTAGTGGCCTAACAGGCACAATCCAGCCCTGAGCTACAGTGACTGTTTACCGTGCAGCCTAGCATAGCTGGGGGGCTACCATACAAGCAGCATCAGCCGGGTCATGAATGCCATGTCTACGCCTCCCTCCGAGAGGGGCTTTCGACCGGACAAATACCACCGCGAGATGTCCACCAGTGTCTCTCACAAAGGCTCTGGCTGAGTCCCCCAATAGGTGTGAAAGCGTCAGCAGAAGGTGGTCTACCAGGAGGGTTGGATCCAGGTTGCTAGCGGGTGGCAGGGAGCGTGCCCACCCCCAAAATGGCTCAGCGGGATGTGATGGCAGGCAAAGAGCACTTCTGGTCAAGTGCTGTGGGATGGACAGAAAAATGCTCCCGCAAGACAGCATTAACCAAGCCCTAGAGCGGCTGCAGCTAGCAAGGGCCCTCAGAACCCTGCCCTCCGTGTCTGCATAGCTGTGCATGGATGCATCAGCATAGATATCAGGCTCACAACACAACAATGCAGTGTGGATCCTGAAGTGCGAGCTCAGAAAGAATGGGTCTGCAGGCATGGCTCACATGGACCCGAGGTTACTATGTAGTTCACACATATGCATAGCTTGTTCACTTGCACAAACCCCAGCAGCAGAGCCCTACCTTGCCAGGATTGGAAGCATGCTCTGGAGCACAGCAGAACAGAATGGCGTGAAATAACGATTTTTTGGCTCTGGTTGGTACAAAACAATTTTTTTTAAAACATTTTTCCAGCAAAATGAAAAGGTAAAAAAAAATACCAAAAAAACCCCCAACCATTTAGGGTCAACCCAACTGTTTTGTTTTCAAGGTTTTTTAACCTTGACTTTATAAACCCGAGTCAAATTCTGAAACCTAAACCAAAGTCTAATCCTTTGAACTTTCCAGATTTTTGTTAGTCACCAAAACCAGCCTGAAATTTGCAAATTGTTTCCATCAACCTGAATCTGCCTTTTACGGCAAAAAAATGGATTTGCAGGGTGGGGAAAAAAGGTGGTCCAGTTGTCCAGCAGACGTCCTTTCTGCCTCTAGCTATTTGCAGTGCTACCTTTCATAGATCAACTGAGGTGAAGACAGTGGGATGTCGGCATGAAGTTAATGAAAGAACAGCTAATAACACCTTCCCCCCTGTCCTAACCAGTGCTCTTGGTGCTAAATTAACAGGGTGGCCCCTGGAGCAACCCATAAACTTGGAGGGACAAGGCTGGATTTCATTCCATCCTCCTCCTCCGAGGGCCACCCCTGTAATGTCTAAGAAATCCAGAAAAAGAAAAAAAAAACCTACCAGACCCAAGAGGCTTGTGCATGAAATACATCTCACCAGCAGTGTATTTACCGCCCAACCCACGGCTGGAGAGATATTCTGGCTATCTGAGGCGCAGAGAGCTGTCTGAAGCCAGACTCTGCTAATTATCTGCAAAGGGGAACTTTTGCATCAGGTTTTTTCACAGCCACTTGTTTCTGGCATCCGTTTTTAACCCTCTTGAATTCCCTGCCTCCACAGGTTTAAACCCTAGGAGAGATAGCTCATCCGGTAGCCTATAAGGCAAGCTTGCCTATTATATTCATTGGCTTGCCTTCATTATAGGTAGCTGCTTTCATTACATTCAGCCGTAACGCCAGAAGCCTGCTGGCCCGTATCCTGTAAGACATTAGCTGAAGCATGAGTTAGCATAAGTGCGGTTAAGTAGGCTGAAACCCTTGGCATAGCCGGAGAGTGGTCACTTTGGATAAGCTATTACCAGCAGGAGAGTGAGTTTGTGTGTGTGGTTTTTTGAAAAAAAGGGGGGGGGGGTGAGAAAACCTGGATTTGTGCTGGAAATGGCCCAACTTGATTATCATACACATTGTAAAGAGAGTGGTCACTTTGGATGGGCTATTACCAGCAGGAGAGTGAGTTTGTGTGTGTGTGTGGGGGGGGGGGGCGGAGGGTGAAAAAACCTGGATTTGTGCTGGAAATGGCCCAACTTGATTATCATACACATTGTAAGGAGAGTGATCACTTTAGATAAGCTATTACCAGCAGGAGAGTGGGGTGGGAGGAGGTATTGTTTCATGGTCTCTGTGTATATAATGTCTTCTGCAGTTTCCACAGTATGCATCCGATGAAGTGAGCTGTAGCTCATGAAAGCTTATTCTCAAATAAATTGGTTAGTCTCTAAGGTGCCACAAGTACTCCTTTTCTTTTTACGTATCAATCTGTTAACCTACAGAATAAGTGCAGCTCTGTATTATGTCAGTGAAATATGGGCATGGAGGACACAAGCAGGAGCAGACGATGCTCAGGCCCTATAACAAGGCAGTCACCATGTAGTCCGGGGCTTGTTCTTTCCTGGGCTTCTTCCATTGCTGTCTACTCTTCTACTGCTTCGACTTGCTGAGGAACTTGGACCATCGGCCATCGTGGAATGCCAGAGACAAGGCTGGTCCTTTTGTCTCTTACCACCCGGTCCTCAACCAAGGGTAATGAATATGCAATTCTAAGAGCCTATGCGTAGAATGATACCACAGATAACAAGATAACCCTGATACTGTATTATTCCTATGTGGCTTGGATCTTTTCTAGCTTTACCCAGTATTTTAATAAAGATATCGAAGGTTTTCCTTTGCCCTCAGTGTGAGTGTCCTTGTCATCCACCCCGAAACTCCTCACAAGATATTGAACTCCA
Organism: Natator depressus; assembly: GCF_965152275.1. NCBI lineage: Eukaryota > Metazoa > Chordata > Testudines > Cheloniidae > Natator > Natator depressus. The sequence continues at coordinate 11,315,590 of NC_134259.1, read as the reverse complement.
TAGTGCTAGTTCTGCGTGGCCGGATTCGGGGGGTGGGGGGAGGCAGGGGCAGGAAGAACTTTATCACAGTCAGATCAATTGGCCATCAATCCAAACATTACCACCCTTCCAAAGGGTCAGGCAACAAGCCACAGCTGCATTTGAGGAAGATACAAAGCTCCTGGAGCTTAAGTTGCTTTCTAAGTACTTTTACGGCCCCACCACTGTAATATCTGAGCGCCTCACAAAGGATGAACTTATCCCTACAACACCCCCTTCCCCAGTGAGGTAGGGAAGTATCATTATCCCCATTTTACAGATGGGCAACAAAGGAAAGCAAGCAACGTGCCCCGGGTCATACTGGAGGCCTGTGTCAGAGCCAGGAACAGACCCTACGTCTTCTGAGTTCCAGTCCCAATCACAAGTCCATCCTCCCTGGGAGAGGCTTAGTGTGTGAGAGGGGGTGGCCCTTTAGGTGAGATCTTAAAAATATAAGGGTTTCTCTTGCTTTCTGGGGAGGTGGAAGCCCACTCCCACTTTGGAAGGGTCAGGGTTTTCCCTGCTATCCTTGACAAACGTTTCCCTTCACTCCAGTGCTGAACCATGAGCTGGTGGATACATTGTAGTGGCGGTTTAATGTGTAATCAGACCTGATCATTAATGCTTTTATGTGCCAGGTTAAAAACACTTTTATAGAGGTGGGTGAGCATCATTAGAGAGATGGGAAATGGAAGTTAAGTGACTTGTTTAAGGGGGGGTATCAGGGAAAGGATCAGGAATAGAACCCAGTAGTGCTGACCTTCAACATCCTGCTCTAATCATTCAGGCAGACTCCCTATTACTATGGATAGACACCCATCTTAACTTGTCCCTCTTTGAGCTCAGAGTGAGGCACGTTGCAGGGAATTTAATCAGAAGTCGGTTATACTGGTTCTTTCCCACAGTTGCACTTCTAAGCAGCTGTGCCAAGATCTCTCCCTTGGCCAAGTTTTCAGAACGGATCTGGAACCTGAGATGAAACAATCTCTTTCAAGTAACTCCTCAGTTCCTGGGACGACTGGCCCTGGGCCAAGGAGGATTAGGTTTCAAGTTCCTAAACAGGCAGGAGGCAGATAAAGGTGCAAAGATGTTCCTCTATGAGCAACTGATGCTGGTCACGGGTCTTAAACGTTCCTCGTGGCTCAGCCTGTGTGTGTGTTTGGAGTAAACATTCTGGGTCAGAGGAAGAAACAACCAACCAAAACCACAGGCTCTTGAGGGTGACGGGAACACTTGAGGGCATGTCGAGAGGACAGGATAAATCAAAGAGGGAGCAGAATTGAATGAGCACCTCAAGAGCCGTGGCCTTCATTAAGGATCCCATCCTGCCACCGTTATACCGCGTAGGACCCGGAGTGCGATTGGTTTCATTGGAATGACTCAGTAAGGTACTCAGTGTTACAAGTGGCTAAATCAGAAGCTGCAGACGTTTGCTTTGGTGGGTGGGGGCTAACAAAGAAAAATAAGGGAGTCAGGTGCCCCTTGGCACCTAATTCTCAGAGGCTCCTTTGAAAAGCCAAAACCCCCAACTCCAGTTCTACTGAGCGGGTCAGAAGATTATCCCTTCTGCAATAAGGATGGAGAGAACCTGATTGGAAATACAGCGGAGGGTCTTCAGGGTGGGCAGTTCAGGTCTTGCCTACCGTGTTTCAAAAGAGGCAGTGTCATCACCGCCTGCCACTTGGTTCCAAATACATAAGAATCAGCTTTCCCTCCCTGCCTTTCTACATTGGCCTCCAGTGCGTTTAAAACAAATGGCTTGCATTACATACACACAGAGAAGTCAGATGGAAACAGATATTTTTGCTGGAAGCTTGCAACATAACATGACTTCATTTCTAAGAACTCCGAAAAATAAAAACACAGTAACCAAAACCAGAGAGAGATAAAGCAGGCTGCTCCCTAAAACAGAGGCACAACTCCCCCTTCCTTACTATAGGCTGTCTCCAGATGCTTCTCTGCAGAGCCCTCAAGCTTGCAAGCAGCACTAGGAACCCCGCCTTCTCTCCCCCCCTCACACACTTAAAGTGATAGCTTTCAAATCCAACACAGTCAACAATACACCACAGCATATTGCACTGAACAGGTACCAAAGTGAAAGGTAAACTCCAGCCAAATGGATGATCAGTTGCATTGTGCTGTATAGTATAGTTCCCAATCAGTGAGGCCAGAATTTCCAGAAAGGCTCTCTGTCATAAAGGGTATATGTCAGATTTTCAAGATCTCAGCTCTGGGGTGCCAGAACAGGGGGAGCTGGGGGGCCATGCCCCATCATTTTTACTATCCATAAGGGCGAGAGATGGTGGGAGAGGGGGCAGAGAGGAGCAAGTGGGGGGCAAGGTCTTGGGTGAAGAGGTGGTGCAGGGGTGGGGCCTCGGGGGAATGAGCGGGGCTACAGTTTGGGCACTGGTGCCCCCCCACACTTTTAGGGAGCTTCCGCTGCTCCTGTCTCAGCTTCCACTCAGGCAGCAAAATAAATGACTGGACTTTCAGCATCTTGGGCGCTGGGCTGTTTGGAAAAGCTGACCAAAGATCTCACAGCAGCCGGCAGATGTTAATGAGCTAAGCCTGCCTACACTGCCCTGGGACACAGGAAAGTTTGACACCCATTGTACAGGTTGGTGAATGGTGCCCGAATGGAAGCAGAGGTCTTTTGAAAATCCAGCCCCAATTGTGGGTGTGGAGCACTTGGAAACACATCCTGAGCTCTTCTGAAAATCTGCCCGCCCAAAAAGAGAGCGCGCCAGCTAGCTCAGACAAGCCCCACGTTCTTACGTCACAGAGCCCAGCATTTATCAGAGCTGGGGCATCACTACAGAGCACTTCACCATGTGGTAGAAGTTTTATGTAAGAAATAAGTATCTGACAAACATCCTTCCACTTTACACAAACACTGGGCTCTTCCAAACCACACAGGTTTCCTGCTAGCAGATGGAGCCCTCTTGTTTTATGAGCAAAGCGCAGGCCTCATCTAAACCCAAGGCTTACGTTGACCTCGCTACGTCGCAAAGGGATTTTAAAAATTCACACCTCCCTCCCGGAGAGACACAGCTATGCCGACCTAGCTGCTGCCTCTCGGGGTGGTGGATTTACTACAGCAACAGAGACGTAGCATTTATAATTTATTTATAGATAATAAATTTATTTATAGATCTATTTATTAATAGATAAGCTATTACCAGCAGGAGAGTGGGGTGGGAGGAGGTATTTTTTCATGCTTTGTGTGTATATAAGATCTTCTAAACTTTCCACGGTATGCATCCGATGAAGTGAGCTGTAGCTCACGAAAGCTCATGCTCAAATAAATTGGTTAGTCTCTAAGGTGCCACAAGTACTCCTTTTCTTTTTGTAGCATTTCTAGCGAGACATACCCACAGTTATTGCAAAAGATACCTTAGCAGGGAAGGATCATTCACTTAAAAAGGATGTAGGGAAAAGAACAGCTCTTGTATCAGCATGGGGTTAATTACATTGGCAAAATGTGTATTTCTAGCTGGACACTGGCTGGACTATAAGGACTCTGAAGAGAATTTATAAACTCTCAAATCTGCGTTCATCACATCCAGCTAGGTATTTATACGACCCTCATGCCAGTAGTATGTCAATGTCTCATGACAATTAATGGATGTTAGCTTCACAACAACATGAGATACCAAAGTCCTCGCCCCATTTTACAGGTGGGGAAACTGAGGCTCAGAGAGATTAAATGACTTGCCTCAGGTCCCAGAGGGAAGCTATGGCTGAGAGAGGGACCCGAACCCAAGTCTCTCGAGCCCCAGTCCAGCAGTCTAACCATGAGATTATCCTGCCTATCTAGGCACAACACTTACGTGGTATCACGCCTCTGAGCATTCATGCCACCAAATACAATTTTGCATTGCTGTCTGTCACACAGTGCTTTATAATATATTTAAAAGCTAACATGTACCTTACTGTTCTCCACTAGGAACAATCAAACTGCTCAGCTGTGTGACACAGACTCCCTATACTGCAGATACAAAAATGGAGATTCTCCTTTAGCTCCAGCACCTTGTGATTTCAAGGCAGGAGGATCCGAGTTCTATTTCTGCAGTCAGGGGGAAGTGCTCCGTGACCGCGGTGAGCGGCACAGTTCTGATCCACCTACAAACTTCCCTGAAGCCTGAAGTGTTCAGATGCCAGCTGCGAATTCAGATCCAAACCTACTCCAAGCCCAGGGCTGCTTGGAACTAGGAATTTCAGTTCAGCTGCTGATGAGATACGTGAAATTCACATCTGGGTATCATCACTGGGAGTCTCAATCCCCATAAAGTTTGGGGCGGGGAGGAGAGGTTTGTCCAGTTTGAGATCCAGAGCCATCTCTAATTTCAGGGCAATCAGGAAAAGGCATTAATCTTGCTGCTATCTGACCCTCCTCTGTGCTGAGGGCCCATTAAAACAGCCTGCAAAATTACTGTTTGTGCCTGCGTGAGGGAAGCGTGGCCTCTCTTGATCCGGTTTGACCGGACAGACTTCCCCGAGCGACGGCAGGAATGTGTGTGAAGGGAATCTCTAGGCAACAAGCCTGTTTGCACTCGTGAGCACACGCCCTTTGCCTTTGCACTATTGTTAGGGGCCACTTGTCCCCGCAAAGCAGCTATGTGCATGTGTGAACGCACCCTAGCGGCATTAGCTGTCAGTGTGTCTGAGCATTTTGAACAGCAGGAGATAGGGCAGCTCAGAGGCTCTGGATCGGATTGCATTCATAGGGGCTTGGATACAAAGCATTATATTATTAATAGCTCTGCACAGCTCTTATCGGCTATCCAGACGGTTTAGGTACCAGAGTCCTATAACAAAGCTGCTTAGTGCGAAAAGCTTCAAGTTTGTCGCTATGTCGCACAATATGACAACACACAACTTCACAGCAGCAAAGGGGATAGCGCCTAGCTCTTCCTGCTCCTAAGCCACAAGGCCCTGTGGCTTAAATCAGGGGTTTTTTCAACCTTTTTTCATTTGCTGACCCCATTAAAAGCATTTCAGGTGTGGACCCCTTTGGAAATCTTAGACAGTCTGCAGACCCCCCAGGTTGAAAACCACTGTTCTGTGGCAACGACAACATTTTGCAGACCCCTTAGACATAGTCTGCAGATCCCCAGGGGTCCGCAGACCACATGTTGAAAACCACTGGCTTAAGCTAAAGGAGAATCTCCATTACATATTAGCATTATAGAACCTATGACACAGGGGATCAATTCTGATGCCATCCAGTAGATGGCAGTGGTTCTCATTCACACTAGCCAGCTGATGGCCATGGTTCTCATTCATACTAGGCAGCGACACCTTGTTTTTCCACTTCTTAGACCACCTTTCATTTAAGAGTCTCCAGATATGTCAAAGCTATGAATGATTTAAGCCTCACCTCACTCTCTTGGGAGGTAAATCTTACAGCTGTGGTATAGACTGGTAAAGCAAACAGAAAGGTGAAGTGGATTACAGAGGCAGATTAAAGTAGGATTCTTGGGATGTGGAGCTAGTGGTTTGAGAATTGGGGCCCTAATCTCATTGTGACTCATCTCCCCATCTGTAAATGGGAACAATAACCCCCCTCCCTTTGTCTGACTCATCTATTTAGACGGTAAATGCTTCAGGTTTGTACTGCACCTAGCACAACGGGGCCCTGATTTTGGTTGGCTCCTCTAGGTCCTGCTGAAAGAAAAATAAAACGGGGAGGTTATTACAACAGCCTTTGGGAAAAAAAACCCAATCAGTTATTTAATAAGAGCTCTGCCATCTAACTTTCTTCCTGCTTGTGGGAAAACTAGCTCCGAGTCACGTTACCAGAGCATGGAACCAGCTGGGCATGTGTGCCATTGAACTTTTAAACGACATGCTTCCTCACTGCTCCTTTCCCCACACATGCAGGATAATTACAAAGCTTACAGTAGTCACCTCAAGGAAGATACATGCACATTACAAGTAAAATAACACAGATTTACTGCAGGGCTTCATGTTTGTGTAAAGCAAGCTCTCTCTCTGTATGTATTACATTGCACGTGCAAATAATTTGCCATTATAGACAGGGTACGTGCTCATACAGGGCCTCCATGAAAGCCGAAGGAAGTAAACACCAGACCTACTCTTCCTCTGGAATCTGATCATAATCCTCAAATCAATCCTGAGCTTGATTCTTTATTATCTAAAAGTAGCTTCAGGGCTCAGTGGATAGGACACACAGTCAGTGCTCCTGTTAAAAATGGCTGGCAAGATTGGCCACACCCAGCGCCAGGGACAAGTAGCTCTTTAGTTTTATTAGAGCCAGACTGAGCCACCCTTACTTACCCGGAGTAGCACTGGGGTGTGCAAGGAATTCCACTGATTGCAGGCCTGTAATGATGGTAAAGCACCGAGTTGCCTGAATAGAAGGTGATGAGCGTTCAGTAGGACAGCCGTCATCCTTACGGTTCAGGCACAAAGCGTAAAATTTATGCCTGTGAAGAGCGGGCAGCACAGAGACGATGCATCAGTTAAGTCCCCCCTCAGCCCTATTCTGAACGTTTAAATGGTGCAGAGGTCCTTGTGCTGGTCCTCTTTGGTGGTGAATTTCACCCACATGGAGATGCTGCTAATCCACAGAGGTAAAAGGAGAGCTTCTTAGAGCATGTGAGAGTGACACTATACCTACTAGGCAGGACAGCCTAAGGAGAGCGTACAGGGCTCAGACTCCAGATAGCTTTGCTTCTAGGCCCAGATCTGGCCTGCTGGGTGACCATGGGTGATACAAGGATAACAGTACTGACCCCTCCCCCTCTTTGTAAAGCCATTTGAAACCAACCGATGAAATGGTCTCTCTAAGAACTAGATTGTTTCATTATTCTAACTGTACCGCTAATTCCAATACACCAGTTCAGTCCATGCCCGTCACATTGATTAAAATACGTGATTGATCTTAGATCCAGACAGCCACCCGGGTGTACAGCCCAACTTCCATACCACAAGGTGGAGTTTATAGGCCCGGCTTTCAGAACAAGCTGAGCGACTTGCAGCTCCCCTGGGCTCTGCCTGGGTGCTCAGCACTTCTGAAAACCGGGTGTCTTTCTAACAAAATACACTGCTGCTCGGGCACAAGAAACGGGGTGGATGCAGGAGTCAGTGAGAGAAATGCTCTGGCACGGGGAATGCAAGGAGGTCAGACTAGAGAGATCATAGTGGTCTTTTTTAGGCTTAAGATCTATGAATATCAGGCTCTGTATTGTGAGTTGTGGACACAATTACTTGGCGTATGCAGTGTCGTTGTACCTGTGTCGGTCCTAGGATTTGAGAGAGAGTAGGTGGGTGAGGTAATATGCTTTATTGGACCAGCTGCTGTCGGTGAAAGAGGCAAGCTTCCGAGCTACACAAAGCTTTTCTTCCAGTGTGGGAAAGGTATTAACAGTGTCACAGCTAAATACAAGATCCAACAGATAGTTTATCATTCGTTGGTGCCACTTAGTGCATGCTCTAACTACTTATGCTAAACTAAGTGGCACCAACGAATGATAAACTATCTGTTGGATCTTGTATTTAGCTGTGACGCTGTTAGTACCTTTCCCAGTCTGGAAGAATTGCTCTGTGTAGCTCGAAAGCTTGTCTCTTTCACCAACAGCAGTTGGTCCAATAAAACATATTACTTCACCCACCTTGTCTCTCACTTTTACTTGTAGTCACTTTCAATCATGGGGCTTCTTTAGGCTCTTTTCCATCTCAGCATTTTGACTTTAATGTCAGGTGTCCATAGCCAGTGTTCCAAAGAGTCTAGGAAATTCACCTACAGCTATTAAAGGGAAGATTGTTATTTTTAAATTAACCCAAAGGATTTGATTCCACTCACATTAAGTAGATGGTCAAGTTAGTAGTGACCAAATTCACTGGAGGATTCCATACAAATCACACTATTTTGTCCAGTGCCTTTCATACAAATTTCAGCCCAGATTGTGCCTTTAGAGCTATGCACAGAGGGGACACTCTGTTCATGGGGATGGGGTGATCCAAAGAAGGCAAGGAGACATTAGAGAGCAGGATGTGGCCTTATACAGCTATTGCTTCGTCCCCTATATGTAAGCCCTACTAATCTTTCCGTATCCCATACCCTGAAATGCTCAGAACCCCCATCAACGCATAACTTGGATCATTTCCTTACCCTGCATGTATCATAGTGCGGGGACAGAATTAATGATGGGTTTCAGTTGCTCTAGACATAGGCCAGGATCAAAATCCAGGATCTAAACACCCTCCAAATCCCACCCCGAGCTCTCTGGGGCAGGGACTTCGACTTGTTTGCACAGCACCTAGCACAATACGTTCAGAGTTACAAAGGGATCTAGGCACCTAAAGCTGCAGAGAGGTACCTAGTGGGATTTTCTATATCCCCATCAGCTGCCAGATTTGCAAAGGTAGTTAGGCACCTAGTGGAATTCACTTCAGGGTGTCTGAAATCCTGACTCAGATCCAGATCCGTATGGTACATCAGGAGCCACTCTAAACTGTACCCGCTCTTGCTTTTCCAGTCCCCACAGCGGTTCCTGTTTGACTAACATGCGGTCAACTTTTTCCCTCTTCGGTGATTAGAGCACCGCAATCTCCAAGCCATGTTGGTTTATACTCAGTAATGCCCTTCTCTGAGATGCCACCAATAAAAGCATGAGGTGGAAGGCTGGCCCAGTGGTTTAGTCTCAGGAGAGCTGGATTCTATTTCTGGGTTCACACAGTCTGTGTGACCTGGGGCCAGGCACTAGATCTGTCTGTGATTCAGTTTCCCATACATAAAATGCACTGCCCTGCCTCTGTGAGGTATAAATACCTGAAAAAGGGTGAGGCACTTAGATACTATGGTAATGAAGGCCATAGGTAATTAAGTTAGGTAGAAGTGTCTAATTCATCAGCTGATGGCAGTTAAACCACTGTGTCCATTTTAATGGCTGTGTCAAGGAGAATTTGCTGTATATTTTTGTGCATAAGCTGCACAGAGTTTTTTTTAAAATATTGTCTTAAATAAAACTATTTTGGGTCATAAATTATAGCAGCAACAATTAACTGGATGCTTTAATTCATCCCTATACAGTGCTAAAGAAAGAATTAATCCTTTCCTACCCGTTGCTCTGAATGTTAAAAAGTTCTACTAAGGATTCATAGAATATCAGGGCTGGAAGGGACCTCAGGAGGTCCTCTAGTCCAACCCCCTGCTCAAAGCAGGACCAATCCCCAACTAAATCATCCCAGCCAGGGCTTTGTCACGCCTGACCTTAAAAACCTCTAAGGAAGGAGATTCCACCACCTCCCTAGGTAACCCGTTCCAGTGATCCCATTAGCCCCTTTCAATATGAGGTCCACATGGGCTCAAGACATGATATTTAGATCTATTATTATTAAATGTTTCTATTGCAGTAGCATCTGAAAGCCAGAACTGGGAGGAGGCCCTCCCATTATGAAAGGCACAATGCAAACACATCAGTGACTGCCTCTGACTCACAGAGATTATCATCTAAATAAATTTGAACCTAAAATATCTGGATTATGCCTTAAAGTTAAGGGAATTTGGTCTAGAATAGAGCTGGTTAAAAAAGTTTTGGGAAAAACTTCCCTGTTTTGGATAAAAAAAATCCCATTTTTTTGGAAATTTTTAAAAGTGTGCCATTTTGACAAAACTTTATCTAGAAAAAATGGAACATTTTGATTTTTTAAAAAATTTCAAAATGAAGTTAAATGAAACATTTTGATCACCCCAAGGTGATTTTTTTTATTTTTTTTTTTGTTAATTTCGTTTCATGGGTTGTTTCACGTTTTGGTTTTGTTTGTTTGTTTTTCATCCTGTTCAAGACTGGAAAAAAATTCAAAACCACAGAATTTTCCATGAAAAAAAAAAAATTCTGGTTCCCACCACACTCTTGTTTAGAATTCTGATTTGACCTATTATAGGGATCAGCAGTGAAAAGAACCCTCTGATTTGGATCACGGTTCGAGACAATCCATTTCCCAGAATTTCGGGGGATTTCTGATCTGGAGTTTTGGTTCAGCTGCAAAATGCAAATCTGGATCCAAGTTTGAATTAACAGTGAGGGTAATTAACCACTGGAAGAAGGGCTGTGGTGGATTCTCCATCATTGGGGATTTTTATATCCAGATCTGCTCTAGGAATTAGTTTTGGGAAATTCTGTGGCCTTGGTCATACAAGAGATCATAGAGTATCAGGGTTGGAAAGGACCTCAGAAGGTCATCTAGTCCAACCCCCTGCTCAAAGCAGGACCAATCCCCAATTTTTGCCCCAGAACCCTAAATGACCCCCTCAAGGATTGAACTCACAACCCTGGGTTTAGGCCAATGCTCAAACCACTGAGCTATCCCTCCCCCCATATCAGATTAGATGACCACATTGGTCCCTTCTAGCCTTGAAATCTATGTAGCTATGAATTCCAAGTGCTCCAAAAGCTCAGATGTGGGGGGTTTAATTTGAGTTTTATCTAGAGTCAGGGAATAGGTATATCATGTACCCTTTATTTTGTAAGAGCCATTAATAAGAATCTGCAATGAGGGAAAATCATGACACTTTGCACGCTTCAGAGAATTTCATAGCACTACTGAGACTGATTAATTCACAGACCCTCAGTGGAGCTGGCAAGCATATTAACACCATTTTATAGGCACACGTTTTGAGGCACAAAGTCTGGAATTTTCAAAAGGGTCTTAGGGAATAGGGCAAGCAACTCTCTGGAAAAAAAAATCAAGGGGATTTGGGCACCTAACGCCCTTTAGATCTCTTTAAAAATCCCACTCTAAAGAGACTATGACTTGGTCCAGTGGTGGAAGTCCACCACACAGCCAAGAGCAGAAGCCAGGAATTGTAACTCCAAGGCCAGTAACAGCTAGATCACAATATCTGTAGTGGCAGATTTGTGCCTTGCACAACCTCCGGAGGGAACAGGAAATACACTGGTTAAAACAAAACCACAACATTATGACTAGAAGAATGACTAAAAATAATGCTTAGAAGGTGGCTAAAACACTGTACACTTGGACTACACAGTCTGGACAATTTAGAGCTAACATCAGCTCAGTGAAATGCCCACGGAGAAATATAGACACAGGGGGAGTGGGCAAAAAAAATACATTCCCTTCTGGGAAGTTAGTGAACATTTGAATGAAGTTTGCCATCTCATGCAGAGAGGTAGCACAAAGCCGATGTCGTCTTACTTACCTGTTTGCTGTATTAGCTTCCTCATTTTGCAGGTGAGGCTGAAATCTTGACCCCACTGCAGTGAATGGGGGTATTCTAAAAGTACGTCCACACGGGGATAAAAACCCATGGGTGGCCCGAGTCAGCTGACGTGGGCTGGCAGGGCTGATGTTTGGGCTCAGGCTAGAGCTAGATCTCTGGGACCTGAGGGGGGAGGGTCCCAGAGCTCCAGCTCCAGCCCAAGCCTGAACATCTACACAGCAATTTTTAGCCTCCCAGAATGAACCCCACGAGCCCAAGTCAGCTGACCCAGGCCAGCCGTGCCCGCGCCGTAGGGCTTTTATCCCTGTGCAGATGTACCCCAAGGGACCTGCACAAGATCACACAGCGAATCACCGGCAGAACCAAGAACAGAACCCAGGAATCCTGATGACGCAGTCTGTGGCTCTAATCACTAGACCACACATCCATTTGTTGTGCATTTGATTCGCTAGAATGTTTTTGTGCCCAGCGATGCTGTGAGTGGGATATATGAGAGAGAGAGAGAGACAGAATGAATCTCAGCTGGGAATGGGACAGCTCACAAGGAACTTCTCAAGCCATTCCCCTCCATCCCACCTTTCTCCAGACGAGACGTACTTGGCTTGCTTTGCCTTTTGGCACCAGGCACATTCCAACGCCTTGTACCACCCGCGGTCTTTCACCTGTCCTAACAGGCACGGTGGCATATACCTCACTCGCACACAATACCTGTAAGCTTAACCCAGGTATTACTCATTCAGAATGAGGCCACTCTGCTTCCTCCTCGACAATATGAGACAGCAGCAGAAATCATGAGCTTCTGTTTATATCCCCTCCGTGGGCTGAGGCCATGAGTTTGAATGGCATCTATAAAGGAGGCCAAGCAGTGGTTCTCAGCCTTTTCCCCACCCTGGGGCACACGTCCCACTTAGCCAGTACCTAGAAATATTGGGAAAGGTGTGTGGGGGTGGGGGGTGTGGGTGGTGGTGGTCGCATGACCCATTGACACGCATTTGTGACTCCCAGGTTGAGAATCTAATACTGCCCTTTCCCCCCCCAACAGGACTGTTAGAGGAAACCCCTCAAAGGGGTTGTAAGGGACAACCTGGTCCTTTGAATTTCCTTCGCTGACCCCCACAAAGAGAATTCAAGGCACTGGATTTCCAAGCTTCTCTGCCTTTTGTGGCACACGTTTACACCGAGGACAGTCAGGATGAAGGACAGACAATGGGAGTTGGGTGTCCAACTCCCATGTGAGCCTCCAAAGAGCTCCCTCTAAACAAAGAGGCAATCCTATGGCTCGGCTCCTCTTCTGAAACTGCCAACAAGCATGCTGATTGGTCATGGTGCTTTTACTGGAGATGGGGGCACATCCATTAAGAAACATATGGCAGCTCAGTTCCCAGTACAGAGCAACACTCCGATGAGAACCACGTGTGGTCACCACCAGCCGGAGTTACATGTGAACCCGTGACCAAAAGGTGACAGGCTCCATGTGCTATTAGCGACCACTCGAGCCAACCAAGTCCCACGGAATGAAAGGATTCTGGGGTTTAACATCAAAACCTATGACGTGCGAAACCACATTCAATTAACTGTACAAATTGTGCACGATTGCCTCGGTGCTGAGACAGAAAACGTAGGGGCCAGAATCTTAGCTGGTACATGTTGGCATTACTCAATGGAGCTACGTTGATTTACACCACGTGAAGATCTGAGCCTACCATCCTCAAACACTACTCCATAGTCTGAAGAAGACACTGAAAGACTGTTCCCCCCCCCTGCAGGCGAGTTATAAAGATTGGTTAGGTCCAAACAGTCCTTCGGAAACAAAATTCAGACATTTCCACATAACTGAATACTTCCCTGTGTCTTACCTTCTGGTTGCTCAGATCTCTGGGCTTGGCTACTTCAGCATCTTAAGGCAGCCAGTCGAAGCCTTTCCTGTGAATCATGGAAAAATAATGTCACTTGATTCTTGGGATTAGGTGTTTGTTAATCAAACAGAAACGTCGTTTTTTTAAAGCAAAGTATCCTCACAAAACACATACAAACCAAGGCAAAACATGCCAAACAGAGCCAGCCGCTGGCTTCCTGATTCCTGCCAGACACCAGGGTATTTTTTCCACCTCTTTGCAACAAACAGGCTGAGGGAGATGACAAGAATTTTCATTCCGTGTGCACGCAGGCAGATCTGCATCTCTGTAGAATCCACTCCCAGGGCCTGGTTCTCCTCTCAGTTACACCATTAGAGTAGCGGAGCTACTCCCAGTTCTCAGCATAAGTGAAAAGGTGAATCAGCCTCCGTTTTCCTCAAGTTCAACCATTCTCTGCGCTGTGGAGGGTATCTGCTGCAGATGAGCAATCAAAAAGATCCAGCTGGTTTAAGTCTGGCTTCCGTGGAACTATACCAGCTGAGGATCTGACCCAAAGGCAGATAGTTACCTTTGGTCACTGCTGAGTTAGGCTGGATTTGAACTGGTGACCTAAAGGTGAGTGTATTAAGTCTACAATGAATTCCTAGAACTATCCTGTTTTTAGGTTTACATTTAAAGTATCATTCCCACCCTTTCTCTCATGGTTGTTAGATAAAAGAGTGATGGGCCCAATCAAAATCCTTAAAGGGGGGGAACATATAGAGGGAGAGCTGGGGCCTAATTTTGCACTGCACTTTCTACACCCACTTTCTACACAGTGGGTGTAGAATTCTGCCGTAACACCCATTGTGCACAGACGCTAAGGATCACACAAGGGGCAAGGCAGTGGGGCAATTCAGCTTTCAGCCTTGTCAATCTCCAGAAGTTGCACTCATTTAATTAACAACATAATGTTAACCTGATGTAATTAAACTGGTGCAACTTTGTGAGGGGACACACACACACATCAGTTAAAACCCGGCTTTTATTGCTTTAGCGTGTTAGACCAATATAAATCAGTTTAAACCTGTCATATAAAAGTCTGTCCACACACAAAATTAACTAAGTTAACAAAATTAACTTCACTCCTTTCGGTCTTCTCTACACACAAACTTGCACTGGTTTTAATTCAACCCTGCATGGATGCTTCTATTTCAGAGTTTAAGAGGGGTTTGTTTTGGGTTAGTTAAAACCTGTTCTTAAGTAACTTAGAGCTTGTCTATGCAGAGCAACACCGGGCGTGAATTCTAAATGCACACCAACTGACGCATGTAGACCCTGCTGGCATGCATTAAAAGTTCCCTAATGCACTTTAATGACTACTGTATTACATTAAAGCACACTGGGAAACTTTTAGTGTATGCCACCAGGGTCTACACAGGCCAGTGAGTGTGTAACACATTGGTGCGCAGTAGCATTTACACCTCATCGTGCACATTGCATAATGTAGACAAGCTCTGAAATTAAACTGAATTAAATCTGGTTGAAACCAAAGAGAGTGTCCACATGGCCTTTTGCGCTGGTTTAACTAAATCAATTCAATATCACGCCTTGTGTTAAAAACTAGTGCAACTGGTGTAGAGACCAGGCCTTAGAGAGGTTGATGGGGCGGTTGATAATGGCACGTACTGTGGATTCCATGAGGAAAATGTAGGATCTGAACTCTTTGCCAAGGAGGACAGCTTCCGTTTCATGATTCTGATGAGTGAAGACAGTCAGTCTGCACACCGCCATTCTTTAGAAGTGATTAATGGCACATTAAGAATAAAGTGGCTAATTGTCTGTTATCCGAGCTGCTGTTTTCATCGTCATTCTGGATTTATCCTGCAGCTTTGACAACCTCTTCCCTCCCCGCTGAAGGGAGAAGAATGGCCGGGCTTGGCATATTCAGTGACTCACCGCAGCGAGAACTGCACAATGCTGACTTTTTACACGCCACCCCCATCTTCCAGATAGCCACCGTTTTGTTTTGCCGGGCCACGATGCCCATCTCCCTGTAGCCAGCGGTGGGAGGAAAGGGCAGCAATGGCTTAAACCTATCGGCACGCAGAATACTGAAAAGGTCAACGGGGCGGTGATGGAAATAACATCGGGGCCACGAGAGAACGTGGGCTGCAGAGTGACAAGGGGAGGTCACCTGGCAGGAGACAGAAAAAATGCCTCCTCCAGAGTCAATGTCAATCCACTGCACTATCGCGTAATTGCTTCGGTGTCTGCACCCTCCAGCGGGGATTCCAGCACACCCACTATGGACCAACAGCAGAGACTTGGGTTTAAGGTTGCTGTGTCTCACCGCTGGATGATGGAGAGGTGGGTCTGCCAAAGCCTGTCCCCTGCAATCACAGGAAATGGACAGCATGCCTTTCCCGCCCCCTGCCCGTCTTTCCTAACAACGGCTGGTAACCATGGTTACCGCTTCTACAGTGCCCGGGGGCCTGATTCTCCACCGCCTTCTCCCTTTTGTGACCATTTGCACCTGAGCAAAGCGCCGCTGGCATTTTACACCAGAATAACGGCAGGGGCCAGATGCCCCAACCAAGATCCGGGGCTGGCTGCTCCAGAGACCTTACCTAAATTGCCTCTGCCCCAGAGAACTTATCTAAATTGACAAGGCCAAGGGTCTGTGGTCCCTGTGGCAGAGATGGAGAACACAGACTGATGAGGTCACTGCCCAGGGTGACAGGGAAGTCTGTGGCCGAGCTGGGAACCTAACCCAGATCACCTGCGCCCTGAGGCAGTGACTCGAGCCTTCCTCCGTCCCACTTGGTAGGATGCCAATAATCACACCCTACGCACTCATACCAGTGCACAGAGACTAACTAATTAGCACACCAAATCGGCATCATCTCCGTTTTGCAGATGGGGAGGCTGTAGTGCAGAGGTGACGCAGAGAGTCACTACCAGAGCTGGGATTAGAACTTGGGATTCACTAGCGCCTAGCACTGGGCACAGCCCTCCACTGCTTTCCTGCAGACGGCTCCAGAGGAAGATGCGACCTCTAAGGAAATTTCTTATTTTTAGTCATCGCTTTAATGTTTCTTTTAAAATTCTAATAGGTCTCTGTATCCAGCTTGAAAGAGTCTCATGCATCCCTTCAGCCATTTAACATTTTTCTCCTTCTTACCCTTTCAGCCTCCAATTAACTCCTGTTTATACCACCAGATTGTGCTGCATCTCCCAGGTGTATGATAACTCCACACCCCTTTCCCTGCAGGGCCCCTCAGTCCCTTTTGGACACCGCGCCTGTATTCTGCATTTTTCGGCTTTGTGGTCGGAGACACCTCAACACCCCGATACCACAGAGTCAAATCAGCCTTTCATCTTCTCAAGAGCACCCTTACTTCTAGGCTACGTAGCCATCCACCTGGACCAGCGCATCTCAGAGGGCAGTAGAATAGCATCGGTGCCATTCAGGCAATTCATCATGCAGGTCTATCCCAAATAGGGTTGCCAACTTTGTAATATTTAAAAAATGGACACTCCAGCAGCAATGCTGGAACCACCCCTTTCACACCACCACCCCCCCCCGCCCAAGGACCCACTCCTGCTCTGCCCCCGCCCCATCCCTTTGCCCAAGGACCCACCCCTGCCTTGCCCCGCCCCTTCCCCACAGGCCCCATCCCCATTCATCCTCTTTCCCCCTCTCTCTGTCGCTCACTGCTTTTTCCCTCTTCCTGCATGAGTCAGGAGGGACTCACCTGCAGGTAGGAGGTTGCCCGGGTGATGACTCAGTGCCTCCCCACCTTCCCTGCCCGCAGTAACCGAACTTTGGGTGTCTGGTCAGTAGATCTGACTGGGCACCATCAGGTCCCCTTTTGACTGGATTTTCCGGTTGAAAACTGGACACCTGGGCACTCTGGTCCCCAGCCATGCTTCTTTGGTGGCAGAACATCTGTCTAACAGATTCATTCCCCACCAAGAGGGGTCCTTTTGGAGCACCCCTGAAGCCGTCAAGACAGCTGCTATCATGTCTCCTGAGGAACAATTCCATAGCCAGCGTAAAGGCTTCTAAGGGACTACATTACACCAGGGATATTCAAACCTCAAAGCTATCTTCTTTAAAGACTTACACTGAGATTTCCAAAGGAGTCTAAGGGAGTTGGGCACATGACTCACCTTAGGCTCCTTTGAAATCCCTGCCTAACAGGTGAGGTTACACCCACACCTACTTCCCATTGACCTAGCTAGGAGATGCACACTCACAGCAGAGGGTGGAATTAGGCCAAAAAACAACCTTGCTCGCTCTCACTTGCCCTGGTGGGAATCAGAAGCCCACTGAAGAGTCTGGAAACACACCAATGTAAAACTGGACTAAGGAAGATCAGAGGCTACCCCCAAAGGGTTCAGTATGAATTAAGGAGAGGCCTGTGAATATATTATGGATGGATGAAAGTTCACTGATAAACACCAGGTCCCATTGACTTCAGTGGAATGACACCTGATGGGGACCTAAACCCCCCCCCACCCCAAAACCAGGGAAAGGGTACTTAACTTTAAGCAGGTGCTTAAATCCTAATGAAGCTTAACTGTTAGCATGTGCATCAGTTCCATGGAGGTCCTCCATACACTCAAGTGCTTTCTTGAAACAGGGCCGTATGGCAGAGAATCAGGCCTCAAAGGTACCGCATGCCACAGGCTACACTGAGCATCAGCTCCACAGAATAACCCGATTAGACCATCTTGCAGCTTTCGATAAGTTTCCCTTTGTCAAATTAAAATTGCGCCAGGGACCCTGTGGCAGCACCAAGAGGCAATTGGGGCGATAAATGACTCGTGTGGGTTGGATTTCCTGCAGGGATCTCCAAACTTCTCTGCCTGAGGAGCATATTTCTGTGTCCCCACTGTGCGCAAGCATACGTAATTAATGGATTTCCCCCCCCTTCTACATAATACTTTAAGTTAACTCCCATGAGGCCTTCTAATCCTCACCATCTGCAGGGTCTTAGATAAACAGCTGAACTTCAGCATGTTGGCTCTTGGAGAAAAGACTTGCATTTCTATAGGATACCCAGGCCCAAAGCAGGCGATAGCAGGCTGACAAAGTGGGAGAATGCTACCCAATTCGTTACACTGCTCACAGCCTCCGAGATAATGAACATCACGGGCTCTCCCTCTCTCCAGGCAGCACTTGAAAAAGCCACCCCGGTGCATATCCCAGCCTCTACCGCCACGGCTTGCTCTCCGATTTAATGCAAGGCTTAAAATGCCCATCCACCACCAATCCCACGGCATCTTAAATAGGGGAAGGGATATTAGGCTCCTCTCACGGATATTCCTCCCTCCCCAATTCCCCCCCAAATAAACTGTTGTCACAGGCTAGCCTGGAGAATTAACGATTCTCACCGAGAAGCAGCAGCCTGCATGTGGTGGACACATAGCCAACAGCATCACTCCACTGTCAAACTGTATGGCAAAAGTACAACACAAAGTCTTTTGTTCAATCCGGCTGAAACACAACCCTACCGTTCCCCTCCACCAGCACCCCCTCCCCACTACGCTAGAGAGCCGGTAAGCAAAAAGCGGGCTGCCTCTTGAGAAAGCATATTAGTTGGCAGATAACCAATTCCGCCACACTAGATCTTGTTGGATTAAATGCAGCTCGCAGGGGCGAAGAAGGGGAAAAACAGTGCAGCCAACTGTCTGAAGATTATTTGCCTTTCTCTGCGGAGATGGGTGAAACGTTGATTGGCGGGTTAACGGGGCAGCAGCAGGACTGTGTCTGAGCTGTTAGAGAGACACGGGCAGGCTAGGTCCCTGATTTAGGCACCTTTTCTTTCAAAAGGCATGCAAGTTAAGTGTAAAATGATACCGGGTCTGGTAGCACGTTGCACAGGCATCCATGTGTTCCGAAGCTAAAAGCCCAGGAGAGAAACCGGCTCGACCTTGCTTCGGGTCTGTCTACACTGTGGTCAGGTGGCATGACAGCAGCACGTGTAGATACCCCTGGCGCTAGCTCAAACAACAATAGCAATAAAGATGTGGCAGCATAGGACGGCCGCTCAAATACTTACCCAGGGTCCCAGGTGTTACACTCAGGCTAGCTTTGATCTAGCTAGCGGGCGTGTCTCCATGTGCTGCCCTCACCCCTCTGATTTGCAGAGCAGACATATATATCCTTACACACCAGGGTTAAAACTCCAGCTCTTGGGCAAAGTGACTGGTAATGTTAAGAAGTGAAGGCTACTGGCCTACGACGTTTACACCAGTAAATAGACCTAAGTGGAGTTACTCTGAATTTATAGCAACGGGGTGGCTGAGTTCAGAATCTGGCTCCATTATTTTCTTTCTCAACCAAAATACTTGGTCTTTTCCCATCTCTTCGTTCCCCACGATTCGACCCTTCCACTCAATGTCCTTGCTCTGCGCGAACATGTGTCGACATACGGCAGCCAATTCATTTTTGCGGACGAGTGCAGCACCGTCCAGGGAAAACCTCTAACTCCGAGCAAGAAACCCCCTGATGGTGGGTTTAGTTATTTTGCTTCACACACAAATAACACCTAGCGCTTTTCATACACAGCTCTCCAGGCACTACCAGCCCCATTTTACAGTTGTGGAAATGGAGGCAAAGAGGTGAAATTACTTCCCCACGGTCACACAAGGAGTCTGCAGCAAAGCCAGGAACTGAACATAGATCTCCTGAGTCCAGTGCTCTATCCTCTAGATGATTTTTAACTGGAGATTATTCAAAACAAAACGATGGGCCTGATTCACCACTGATTTACACCAGTGTGACTCCCCTGAAAACAATGGCATCCAGCTGGCACTAAACTGGTTTCTATGGAGTTACCATGGCACTGAGTGGTGCACTGGTGAATCAGGCCCTGTAGTTCCGTTTTTAATCAAAGCAATAGCCTTTCCAGGACTTTTGCTTTTCCATTGTGTATTGTTGCTACTGGGAGAGATCAGCTCCCCACCACTTCCCAGAGCTCTCAGCACAGTCTTCTGGAAAGTGACTGAATGAGTGGTCTGGAGCCGGACACAAGACAAGCCATTGTCTCCCGGGTATCATGAAAGCAGGCAAGTTGCTTTGGGCACAGCGATCCAGTCTGCAGCGGAAATGCTAATTTCTCAGGTTCGACAGGAGGACATCCACAGGGCCAGGTGACTGCTCTGGTGTGTGCACACAGGCAGGGAGACCACCACCGATGGTCACAGGAGCTGCTCCTACACTAGCTAGGATCCAAATGACACAGTGCTCCTAATCCCAAGTGGATACCGATCACTGCTTGTGGTCAGAAAGAGATTTCTCCCAAGTGTGCAGGACTCCCCAGTGAAAATGCAAGCAGAGGGGTTATGTCTTCCTCTGAAGAGTTCAGTAAAGGATTGCAGACAAGATCGGCCGTTGCTATGATCCCTAATGCAGTGGCTGTTATATTCCACCATGGTCAACGCAGGGTGCAGCAAGGAAAAATCCTGCCCTGACCCCAAGGAGATAGATGAAACAATAGGCCTTCCCCTCCTCCCCCACCACCTAATTCCTACTGTTCTGTCTAGTTCGGGTAAGCTCTGATAGGGTTAACCAACTCACGCTTCAGGGAATCAGCTGATCACTGCAGGGGGCAGGAAGGAATTTGCTCTATTTCCATATTCAGCAATGAACAGTTGGCTATAAACTTTAGAGCAAGCTGCAAGATACTTCCTCTGAAGCATCAGGCATCAGCCACTATCGGAGAGAGGTTATCAGATGGACCATTGGGTCTACCCTGGTATGACGGATCCCATGCTCTTAGATTACTATGTCTGACTTTTAACCTCCATGTTTCTGAGGTACAGATGGGACCGATCCTTTTATGGCACACCAGGATTTTATGAGTAGGAAGTGCAATGTCTTGCAAGCAGAGTCCTACCAGATCTGGAAACTCTTTCAGGTTAATTCTACATTCGATGTGCTATCGTGCACCATACAGAGCAGAACTTGCCCTGCGTAATAGCATCCCTTCTGAGAGGCAGGCTGTTTTAAAAGCACCACCTTCCCATCCATTCTGCTTTGCCAAGAGGGAGGATGGGTGGAATATTTGGATGTCTGTATACACTCCGGGTTACTCCTAGCATTTGGTCTGGGCCCAAAGCTGCAAAGAGCTGGACCCTATCTTGGTTTGCCATGAAACTTGCTGCTAATTTTACAATCAGTCTTTGATCACCTGTTTGAGCATGTGTAGAGAGAGAGAAGATGGTTTTGCCTGTTAGCACATATGCCATGCAAGATTTGTCTGGGCCAGAGAGATTGCCCCTGTTGCCATGTACGAGGGTGACCAGATAGCAAGTGTGAAAAATCAGGGCATGTGCTGGGGGGTAACAGGCGCCTATACAAGACAAACATAGATGAACATAGATCTCCTGAGTCCAGTGCTCTATCCTCTAGATGATTTTTAACTGGAGATTATTCAAAACAAAACGATGGGCCTGATTCACCACTGATTTACACCAGTGTGACTCCCCTGAAAACAATGGCATCCAGCTGGCACTAAACTGGTTTCTATGGAGTTACCATGGCACTGAGTGGTGCACTGGTGAATCAGGCCCAAATATTGGGACTGTCCATATAAAATTGGGACATCTGGTCACCCTATTTACCCAAGAGCTTCTTATCTAGGGAGGCAGCATGGTCCACACTGAGAGGGAACTGGACTAGGAGCCTGGCAATGTGGCTTCTATTCCTAGCTCTGCTACCAGCCTTACGTGTGACCTCTGGCAAGTCACTTCATCTCTCAGGGTCTTAGTTTCCTTATCTGAGAAATGGGGACAAAAATACTTGCTTTCCTTTCCAGGGGCCTGGATTTTTAAAGGTATTTAGGTGCTGCTGTGCTCAGAAGGACAATGCCTCGCTGATTTAGGAGGCTAATTTTCAAAAGGCCTTTAGACACCAAGCCCCCTCCCCCACCCCCAGTTAGTTCGATGTTACAATGCTGAGCACTGCATGCCTCAATACCTTTAAAAATGTCAGCCACAGAGCTTTGGAGTTTATCGGTCAAGAGCCCGGGACCCTCTGCAGCCCCGCCGCCCAGAGCATTGCGCCGGGGGAGGGGAGCAGCAGGGGAGGGGCCGGGGCCTAGCCTCCTGGGCCAGGAGCTCAGGGGCCGGGCAGGACAGTCCCATGGGCTGGATGTGGCCCACGGGCTGTAGTTTGCCCACCTCTGTTCTAGAGAGTCTGGATAACATTTTTTTCTCCAAAGACCCTATTTTGGATTTCACATGCCTTTGTATTCCTGAGTGAGACACAACCCGGAAAGCTGATGGGAAAGACCGTTCTAGCAGGATAGTCTGTTCCACTCTGACTCGTGAGGTTCGGATAATTCCATTAAGACAAGTGGCTTGGAGCCAGATCTGAATTTTTAGCACCTCAAAGTTTGGTGTGTTTTAGACACACTACTGCCAATCTTAAGCACTCAGGAACCCTGACTCAGGTCCCCGCAAAATAGGATCAATATGGGCCTGGTATGTATTTGGTTTTTGACCAGGTAGGGGTCACTTTTCAAGCTTTTCCCCCACAATCATGAGGGCTACAAACTTACTTTATAAAAGCAAATAACCCCCCCTAAGATCCTCTCATAATCCCCTGACTCCAGGAGTTGGGGCTGCAAGAGAAATGCCAAACATCATGAGAGTTGTTCCTCAAGGACCACCAGGACTGACACCTGTTGCCACCCTGTCCTTGAAACCTCCCCGTGCCCACAAGCACCCACCACCTCTGAGTCCTCAAGCCAGCCGCCCAGGGCACAAAGTCATACAGTAATGAGAGAGAGAGGGGGAGGGTCACTACTTCACCGAGGAGAGGAAGAAGTGGGTACCACCATCCCATGTGCCCCGCCCTAGCTGTCGCTAACACCCTCAAGCGGACTACACACTTGAGTCCAGTTACTCATGTGCCCAAGCCTGGACAGGCTCAAGTCTTCAGTGCAGCCAAACATCTGGCATGGTCCTCCCCAAAAGACCCAGTGAAACTTAAAAGCCCCAACTCTCAGGAGCAGTAGCTTATGCTGTCAAACTGATCGGCCAGCGAAACCACAGGGAATGGGCTGGATCTGCTCCATTTTCGAGAAGACTGAATTTACGATGGGGCACGTGGGCCATGTGCTTTCCTTTGTCTGCGCGTCTGGCTAAGGACAAAAGCAGGTTTTGGCTGGCTGGAGGGAAGGGCGGGCCCACTCACACACGCTCCAAGGTTTAATGTGGGCTCCATATGTTAGGGTCACTAGGCTACCATCCATTTATTCTGGCTTTTATGCATCTCTCGAGCTCTGCGTTGTTGTGTGCAGTACAGGAAAATATCTCCATTCAGGGTTTTATCCTGACAAAAGGGGTTCTCCTTATATTTACTCTGGTGTCTTATTACAAGCGAGAAATAAATTCCAGATACGGTCAGGTAAATTCCAAGGGCCTGAACCTGCAAATACTTTAAGAACATGAGTAACTTTATTCCAGTTAGCAGTCTAGTGCACTATAGTTATTCACACGGTCCAGTGTTTGTAAAAATCGAACCTTTAGTTCTTTGCCTCATGTTCTTCATATGCAAGTGGCCAGTAAATCAGTGGAGAAAATCATTCAAAAAATTGGCATTTTTTTTTTGAGTTTGTCAAAAAAATGAAAACCTGAAAATTGAACAAGTTCAAGTGCTGGGATTTGGTTGCAAAAATGGAAATGATGTTTTTTGGGGGGATGGGATTGCCTTCCAAGCCAGTAGCAAGTAGGACTTTATTCAGGGGGACACGTAATGTTAGTAAATTCCATGAGAAGGGCTAGATACTATTAAGCAGCATATCCTGCTGCCAGTGCTCAATGGGCAACACATAACGAATAGCGATGCATCCAGTTTCCAGAGCTGCTCGGCACCCTGCGGGGAAGAAATCAGGCCCAAAATCTGCAATTTGATTTAAGAGCTGTGTAAAAGGTACGTATTAGTCATTAATAACCATAGCCCTGGTATATGGTTATGGCTTCTGTCTGATAAGCCACAGAAAAGCCCATGTTATATTTGTGAAAAATACTGACAAACAATTTCATTGAATGTTTTGATTTTTGTTTGTTTGTTTGTTTGTTTTTTTTACACAAAAATGGGTTTCGTTTAATATCAAATGGAAATTGTATGTTGGTTTTGGTTTTCAAAAGCTACAATGAAAGAAACGTGTTTTGTTTTAAAATTTTTAGTTAACGCTGCCCCCCCCCCCGCAAACATTTTGATTTCAGTGAAACTACTATTTCCCCCCCACCCCCACAATGAAAAACATGTTTCGACCAGTTCTATACATTGGTATTTTCCAGACTGTTAGACAAATGCTTACGAGGAGTAACAGGCTCAGATTCTCAGCTTGGGTAAACACACACATCTACATTGACCTCCACAGCGTTTTACTCATTTACAACCGTGGAGAATATGACCTATAGTCATAAAGCTTGAGAGACTAATGAGTAATCTTCACAATACCCCTTTTAGGTAGGTTGTCCCCATTTCCCAGAGGGGCAAACTGAAGCACAGAGCAGGATTTTGTTTGCATATTTGTTTTAAACAACATGTCTGAGGTCAGACTAGGCCCCATGATTCCTAACTCCCAGGCTTCTTACTCAGATCACTGAATAACACCGTATCTCAATATCCAGGCCAGTGTCTGAAATGTAACAAACATTCGCTTTTCTTTTTTTATACCCAGGGTCACAATAGTGCCAGAAATTCTCCAGAAGCAATAGACACTCGGAAATGAGGTTACAGTGAGGGCGGCAAAGAGATCCGGCTGGGCAACGTACTTATTGTGCTCCAAGCGACATTAAAGTCGTGAAAAAGGTGTGTGCGCAAAAGTGATTTATGATACTGCGGCACAATTGCTCTTCCAGAAGCCAGGATGCTTGTTTCCTGCAAGCCCCAGATTGAAATCCAGCAGGGCTAACGGTTTAGTGTTGAGGGGAGCTTTTTCTGTGCAAGTGCGTATCTAAGCTCACCCCCACATCCTGGGTTTATGACAGACCTCTGTGAGGGGTAACAGTCTTGGAAACACTCGGGCATTAAGGAAACAACCAGGCACAGCCTCTGTTAGTAAATCATTCCTCTAGACACAGGGAGAAGAGGTGGATTTGCACCCTGAGGAAGACATTCATCCAATGGGATTAGGGAAACATCACAGCATTAACCACTGAGCTTCCAGCGGATCCCTGAAATAGGTAGGGGTTTATTCAGCTCAGGAGAAAACAAAAACCAAACCAAGCTTGGGATGTTGTGGCAGACCCTCCGCTGTTACCATCTGTATCCCAGTAGCACCCACAGGCCACAGCTGCAGAGCCCCATTGGGCCACGCACTCTACAAACACATAGCAAGGCAGTCTCTGCCCCAGGGAGCTCACCGCTTCAACAGACAAGTCCCACAGGGTGGGAGAAAGGAAGGATTATCATCCCCATTTTACAGATGGGACACTCGGAGGCACAGAGAGATTAAATGGTTTGCCCAAAGGTACCTGCCGCAGAGTCTGGCGAGCAGTCCCGGGTTTACGCTGGGGCCAGTGGTGCTCGGAAGGGGCCCCGGCCTGCACCAAGGGCTCCTCTCTGCCCCTTGGCCCCACCCGCCGGCTCCTCTCTGCCCCCTGGCCGGACCCCAGGGCACCTCCGGCTGCAGGCAGTCTCTGCTTCCCACCACCTGTGGGGCCCACCGGTCTCCCCGGAGCTGAGCCGCCTGGGACTGGGGCAGAAGCCTGGCCGGGCCCCTCCAGGCAAGTGCGTCTTGAGGGAGCCCAGCAGGGGCAGGCCCTGGCCTGGCTGAAGGCGCCATTCCCGAGGGGCGGGAGCGATTCCCGGCCCCGGGACTGGCCCTGGCTGCGCTGCCGGCTCAGCCCCGCAGACAGCAGGGCCAGTGAGTGCGGCCGGGAGGCAGGGCGTGGGGGAGCGGGTCTCTGGCGGCGATGCTGGGCTGGGAGGGGGCGGGGAAGATCTGCGTGTGTTGGGGCACTGGGGGCTCTGTGGGGGGCGCTGGGCAGGGTGCTGTGCATTTTGTGGAGGGGGTCCAGGAGGGAGTTGGTGTCGGGAGGGGGGGCTGTGTGGCGTGGGCCCACCCCCACGGGGAAGGGGCACGCTGGCGGCACGGGGCCAGGCGGGCTAATGTGCATCTGGCACCTGCCGGTTTGTAACTAGTGCCCTCACACTGGGCTGGACGGAGTGGGGAGGCCCCTGCCGTGCCCCATTGCCCCTCGCTCTGGGGACTGACCTCCCGCGCCATGGGGGCCCACAAAAGGTTAAGCCGGCCCTGCCGGCAGGTGCCATTCCAGCACCCTGTCCTACCAGGCCACCCTTCCTTCCTGGGGAGCGAAGTCACTCCGTTTCAAACCCCGCAGAGGTGTCAGGTGCTGGCCTGTCTCAGCACAGCAAGGGCCCCCAGCGTCTTTCAAGCGCTTCAAACAGAACTCGCCAACCACCACCAAACTCACAGCTCAGGCTGCCAGGAGCCAGAGTCCGATCCCTCAGGTCCCCACTCTCGCTACTCCAGGGTCAGCCACAGGACCCAGCAGTTCTCCTTCAACTGAGCTGTCTCAGCCCTTTTTATAGGGAACACCAGGCCCCTTCCCAGCTGGGTCTGATAATCAAACAGGGCTGGCTGGCCCCACGCCTTTAAAGAGACAGACCCCCCTCCCTTCCCCTCCCGCCCCGACACTTGGGGAAAACATCTTTGTGAAAATTCGTTTTTCCACCAGTCCCAATAGAAAAGATGAGGGGGTACCCCTTTATCGGAAGCTCTCCCCACGTAATAACAGTGTAACAAGCAGGTAGCTACAGAGCTGCAAGCATAACCAATCCCGGCCTCTGGACTGGGTAAGGGGGTCTCCCAAGTGGAGATTTTAATGCGGCTTAAGAACCTGGGTATGCAATTCCTTCCTCTCCACAGCAATCAAGCTGTCATCCTTAGCACAAAGTGACGTCTTAATCACGCACCGGGCTCTCAGCGCGATGAATTTCCCTTTTAAGAGAGGCAAGCGAGATCTGGCAGTCCCTATATTCCATGCGGTTTTAATTTCTACAGGATGCCGCAGATTAGGAAATCAGAATACAACAGTCACAGCAGCAGCAGCAAACATCCCGATCCTATGGAGACTTGCAGGCTTCATTTCAGAATCAGGAACATTGCTAAGCGCTGTTGCGAATCCGGACGTGAACCGCACACACACAGGGCATTTTCCCATTGTCCCTGCTCAAGCCTTGCTCACGCTCTGTAGACACCTGGAACGGCTGAACGACAGACCCATCCTCTGGCAAAGCTTCACTCCCCAAGGGGACTGGTTTAGGCCCCGATGCAGCAAGAGACTTAAGCATATGCTTAATTTTGAGCATACGTCAACCAGGCTACGCCTGCAGCTAAAGGTAGCCATGGCCACTGTTCCCTCTAAGCAGGGCACGTGTGTGCACGCACAGAGAGCCTAAACCCTGCACACACGGCGAAACACCGCACGCACAAACATTTGCACAGAAGCACAACAATTTGCACAGAAGAAATGTTTTGCGCACACAAAAATTAGAGGGAACGTTGCTTATGTGCCTTGCTGATTTGCAGCCCTGTTCCCTGAATGATGCACCTCAGAATGATTTGGGTCTGTCCTGCGAAGGAAAGGCGCTGGCTTGAAACCCCAACTCTTCCGTCTACTCGTAGAAAAGGAAGTAGCAGGTGCCTGCACCACCACTAAGTTTTCTTTGCAGGAATCCCTGCTGGAGATAGGATGGGATAGGTCAGAATCCATGTGCATTGGGTCCCTCATCTTTCCAGGTAGGCTGTCAACAAGGGAGCCGATGAGCACTGTCTGACAGGCTGGACATTTCATGGGACGTGGACACTCGTCCCTCTGGGAAATGAACTGAGGCTCACCAAAACCATTCCGCGCAAGGCACCAGGGAGGCCAGCAAATGGTGATTCCTTTTGGTCAGTACTGACCCAGGCCTAATTCAGACAGGACGATCTCGAGATGAAAGGCGCCATATCTTATTACCAACCCCGCAGCTTTTCTAGTGACTCATATATATTTTTTTTAATCTGCTTGCTTGATGCGGTTTCCAGCGTGCACTGATGCTCTTATACAGCCAAGCATTAACGTGTACAAGTCCCTGGGCATCTGACAGCACTGAGCTTCCTTCCTCCTTCAGTAACTTGGGCAGCCATTTGATTTTGACAAATTCGAGGCAGGATAAACTGGAGGAGCCCACGTGGCCACAGCTAAGAGGTCAGGACTTTACACTGGGTGATCCTCTATTGTATGGTATTTAAAGCAGACATGCTGCCTTCCTAACGGTTAACCCATCTGCTGCACAAAGAACATCTGAGCACATCAATTGGTTTGAGGGGGGGGAAATTCCCTGTAAGCAGATAAGAGAATCAGTAGCTGCTGTGTAATCTGGCGGCGTTGCTTTCCGAGCATTGATACGGCACATTGTCTCCAAGATCCTCGGTAAGACAGCACAGTGAGCTCAATATCCGCTTAGTCACCTAAACACCATCTGCTGCGAGTGGCAGCAGGATCAAGGAGACGGATTTGGGGAGTGGAAGCCTCTGCACAGCAGCCGCAAGCTGGCATTGGGGGAAACAGACCCAAAAAATCCCCTCTGTATTTTCTTTAGTGCACCAAGAACTAACTCAGTAAAGCAACGGGCCAAGCAAACAGGGCAACTAGAGTGGGTGCCAGAAGATCTGGGTTCCATTCCTGGCTCTGTCGATGACCTGTTGTGTAACTGTGGGCATCTCAGCTTCCCCATCAATAAAATGGGCATAATAATACCTGTCCCGCAGGGTAAAGTGTGTTGAAACCTGGAGATGAAATGTGTCATATGCTATGTATCATTGATGAAGATGACCTTCCTTGTCCATCTCTCTGGATTGATTGCTCCTGACATTATGCAGTCCAGTTTTAAGAGGATCAAGGATTGTGTTTCCACCCCTTCCCACGTGCTAGTATTTGCCATAGCATTTTCCATGCTATTTAATCAACATTCTCCTTTTCTTAATTTTATCCCATTGCTCTTACTTATACCCTCTTGTCCGACCCATAATCATCCTTCTCTTGGCTTAGTGAACACATCCATCCACCTCCCTTAGCTCTAGCTCAGCCAAGTTATACATAGCTATTCTTTTTTCATAAATTATTCTTTATTATTTGTATTGTGCTCGTGCCCAAGAGCCCCAGAGATGACAAAAAGATAGTCCCTACCCCAGAGAGAAAACCAATCCCACAAGCCGCATCAGGCCAGTCTTGTCAGCTGCTCACCTAAGATTTTGGACCCAAATGGTGGGGATCTCACAAATTTAGATAATCATACAAGATTTCTGGCACCGTGGCTGGTTAAAATCTCGCAAGATCAGCAGTTCTGGTGGCCAGATTTGGCTGAAAACTTAGAGAGCTCTGATGGGAACACACAGGGCTTGTCTGCACTCTAAATGCTACAGCCCCTTGAAGCCGACGTGAGTCTTTCCATCGATCTCCGCTGGTTTTGGATCAGGCCCTTAGCATCAGCACTGGGGAGTTCCTGGGGCTTTGTTACTGGCTTGCTCTTCACTCCACAGGCCGGCGATAAAGAAGGTCAGGCTGCCCTTGCCCATTTGCAATTTTACTGGCCTTAGGGGGGTTATTGTTTTTGATGCCCCAAGGCCTTCAGGATACAGGAGTCGATAAGCCCATATTGACTGAGCTCCCTGTTATGTACATGGCTCTCCTCCTCTGGCTACTCCCCCTCTTCGAGGGGAACAGCCCATTGGCTGGATGCCCACTCGCCAGCGAGAGCAAACTGAGCATGTTCTCCTGCAGGCTAGCACCTCGTGTACTAGGGGTTTGGAGCCCCCTGCATGTTTCCCAGGCATCTTGCGCTATTTGGCAGCCTACATGTCCCAGAGGCGCTTTCTCTCTTCCTAATGAAAAGCTGCTGGACCCGTCCCTTCCTGAGACATATAGGGATTCAGGGAGGGCCTTTGTAGGATGCACCGTGTTTTCCGAGACTCAGAGGATTCTGGGAGACATGGTCTCCTGTGAAAGCTACTAGTGTTGAAAGCAGCCAGTCTACTCTCATTCCGGTGGTTCTTTGCCCAGTCCCAGTGCAGATCCACAGACGCATGGAAAATTCCAAGAGATCAGCTCCCTTTTAGGCTCTGAGCACAACGGGAGCTGGTGGGTGCTGGGAAAATCTGGCCCTAAGTGGCTCAAGTTGGGCAACCAGAATAAGTAGGTACCCTGGGAAAACTGAGGCCTAAGCAACTTGCCCAATGTCACCCCGCAAGTCAGGTGTAGAACCCAGGTCTCCTGGTGCTTTCTTGCACACCGTACCCACTGGGCTAGGCCACCTGCCTAACGGCCCACAGATAACTGTTAGTCTCGCCCACGGAGAGGTGGGACGGTGTTTGTTTTAATAGGCTGCATGGCGCCCAGCTACCACCACCACTGATGTGATACAACCCACAAAGACATTGCTAGCACCTCTGGAGACAGCCTGGGACTGGAGAATACCCTGCCATGTTCCATTAGCAGGCAGCATTAGGCCCCTAATTCTGTTTGACCCCCTAACATTTTAATAAACACTTATTGCTATTTGTGTTACTGTAATGCCTAAGAGCCCCAGTCGGGGACCAGGACCCATTGTGCTAGGCGCTGTACAAATGCAGAACACACAGTCCCCACCAAAAAGATTTTCAGGTGCCCTGCCTTTTCTACCTGTAGCATGCACATCCAGCCTTAAAAGGAGCCTTTCACTGGAAGGGTTTTTTGGATTAGGTATAAAATGGAGGTCCTGACCATTAGTAAAATTAAAAGAACTTAGGGCCCTTTATGCAAGAGTCAGGTTGTTAACTTTAAGTGTCCTGCACAGATTACAGCTTTGGTCATTATCTAGCACATTACCTTCTGCCTACCTCAGTTCCCCTGCTCGTTTTAGTTGAACATGGAATTTCCATCTCACGTGGGGGCAGCATATGGCAATGCATGGGACCAGGAATCAGTGAAATTGGGCCCTATTCCCAGCTGCGTCGACTTGGGCAATTCACTGAACTCCTCTGGGCCTTGGTTTCCTCATCTGTGAAGTGTCGACTCACCTTAGTGAAGTGCTCTGAGAGCCCTTTAGCAGCTGCCGTATTTCACCCCAGAGGTGGCTGCACTTCACAGGGGGGTGAAATGATTTCTGTAAGAGTCCCAGACACAGCCCTGGTCTCAGCAGACAACTCTACTGACATCAGCTGGTGACAACAAGCAGCTTCCGGTTATGGAGTTATTCTTTGTACTGCCCTCTGTACCTGCCAGAATGACCTGCTTTCGATCCCCTCTGCATGACTCTCCCTCTAGACCTCTCCTGCTTTCACATATACCCAGATGGCCATTGCTATGAATTTTATCAGAGATATGAGAGTATCACTTAGAAACTGAATCATAGAATCTCAGGGTTGGGAGGGGCCTCAGGAGGTCATCTAGTCCAATCCCCTGCTCAAAACAGGACCAATCCCCAATTTTTGCCCCAGATCCCTAAATGGCCCCCTCAAGGATTGAACTCACAACCCTGGGTTTAGCAGGCCAATGCTCGAACCACTGAGCTATCCCTCCCCTAAACACTTGCTTTAGATACCTAAAAGACACTGCTTCAGGATTGCAGTATTTGTCTGGGGAAACATGGGGCAAACTGCAAAACACACAGGCAAAAGTTATCCAAGACAACACTGGAAAGTGTTTAAGCACAACCAGTGTATTTGCGTCCTCTTCGGGTATGTCTACACTGTACACTGGGCCTGCACTCTGACTCAGGTTTGAACCCAAGCCTCCCTTCTGTCCACACACAAATCAGTCTGACTCAGGACAGCAAGCATTCGGAACCCGAGTCCTAGGACTATGCTAGTGAGGGTGGTCAGAGCCTGAGCCCTGCTGTGTTTTGGGTGTGAGCCTTGCCATTCTGCAATGTGGAAGCAGCTCAAGCTGCAGACCCAAGTCAGAAGGTCTGTGTAGCGCAATAAGGATGTCTTAGCACAGTGGGAGAGCCAGGTCCAGCAACTGTAAACCCAGGTTTACTATGCAGTGTGGACACCCAAGCATGGTCTTGGAAACACCGAATCCATAAGCCTGGGTCCCATGGACCCAGGCTTAGTGTGCAGTATAGACAGACCCTTAGCCAGCAGCTGTTTCCAAACAATCACACCACCTAAGCAGAGATGTCGGCCTGGGATTTCAACCAACAGTGTAACTACAAGAGTGTAGCTATGGAGTTTGCCACAGGGCAACTACCCTGGTAGCTGAAATCCCAAAGACCTCATGCAAATACCCAAATCATTCTGATACCATAGGGATGGGTGAGGTATAAGACCTGACGCAGCGCAGCATCTGATACTTCTCCCTCAGGGGGAACTCCCACCCAAATCTTGGTCCTGAGCAGCAAGATGATTTTTGCATCCACGTACTGGACTGTAGCATAAAAGGATGACTCAAGTCAACACAGACGCTCATTGAGTACAATGGGGTTGGATCAGGCCCTAAGGGAACATGCCTGAGCACATTCTTCCCAGAACCAATTTAGACTTTGTAGCTAGGGCAGTTAAGGTGTTTCTTTCCTGCCAGCCGCAGCCAAGACCCCTTTGCTATTAGCCAGGCTTGTGTTTATCTGGTGTTAGGCTAGCCCAGCGGTTCCCAACCTTTTTGCCGGCCTGACCCTACTTTGAGTCCCACGACTCCATCATGACATCGCTCGACTGCTGGAGGCTGAACCAGATGCAGTGCCTCTGCGGGCCCCCAGCAGAAAGCCAAGCTCTAGGAAACAGCCTCCTCCACACGGCGTGCCCTTGCCCATACGGTACACGCGAGGTCGCACTGCACGGGGAATGCCATTTGGTAGAGCCGGTCCGGATCCCTTCAGATTTGGTTCGTACGTTCAGTTGGGATCACGATCCCATCCCTGATGGCTCAACCCCAAATCCCAGAGTTTGGGAACCGCTGGTCTAGCTCTGAATTGCCTAGATTGCTTGGTTTCGAGTTTATGGCACACCTGGCAGGTTCCCAAGTATCTGTTGTTCGAACAACACACATTCTTCCTATTTCCATTATCTTTACTCTCTGTAAGGCCTAGGATCTGACCTGCTTTCCCCCTTCACTTACTATTTTTAGTAAAACGGGCATTCTTCATAGCTCTGACGTTATCTTTATTGCCTTAATATCTGCGACACATCTCTGTTTTATTACGCTGAGCTATGTGGATAATGCTGCCCTAGGAGAAACAGCACTGCTATGTCATTCATCCTTAGATCATCGGTTTTTCTCTCTCTCCCTCTCAAGCTGCTGTGAAGACTTTTTACACTAAGGACATAAACAATAAGTTGGTCACGGGGCTTTTTCTCCAAGTAACTTATAGGTGGGTCTCATCCCATGGAAACAGAAGTGATGGGCCCATGATGATCTCTGAAGTGAGTGGTAGAACCGGGACAACAACCCTGGAGTTCTCCTTCTGCTGCTCGGAGCATTAGCCAATTCTCCCTTCCCAAACCGGCCATCCTGACTCCCCACTCTGCTGCCTTGACCTCTTGAGCACACTGTCTCCCTGAACCAGGGAGAGAACTCTGCAACCCTTACTCCGCTGCCCCACCCCCTGCCTTCTCAATATCTCAGTCTGCATCAAAATGGCAAAGTGGGAGGAAGATGGGAAGCAGAGGCACAAAAGGCGACCAGAGAAAGGTGTCCCCGAGCCCTCTCGTCGCATCATTGTAGAGTTTGGCGCTGGCCGAATGGGAAGCACCATTAATTCAGAGGTATCCTTTGCAGATATTAAGACCAGAAGGGCCCATTCTGATCACGCAGTTGGACCTGCAAATGCAGGCCAGACAACTGAGGAACTCTGATCACAGACACTACAGAAGCAAAGTGCAAGTGATCAATCCTGATGCTAAGGCTTGTTCCTGATGCTTTTAACAAGACGACACGGCTACAGAAGGCAAAGGGGGTTTTGCTCACATTAGCCTTGCCAGATAAGGCGCGCTGGACCTTTTCCATGGCCAATCAACATGTGCTTTATGGAGGATGGGGATGAGGGGAAGTTAATTATTAAAGGGAGAGCAGAATTTTCAAGCACTAGGGCTTGTTCTGGCCCCGCCTGGCGACAGGCTCACCTGGTATGCACCTCGTAAAATCCGCTCCATGCAGGCCCAGCCACATGCCGCTGCCTCTCAGAAGCAGGATCTAGCCTTGCCTTTGCCCGGTTCTCCATTACCTGAAGGGTTTCCGTTCCTGTTCCACCTGTGAACACTTTTTAAAAATGCTTTTTTAATATGAAAAACAATCCATGGGGTTTCAAAATGAAAAATGCGGCGTCAGAAGACGTCAGACTGGAAAGTTTCAACCTTTTCAAAAGATTCTTTTTAAAAAATTTTCGCCACAATCGACTTGTTCAGTAAAACACGCTGCTTTCCGTGCAAATGGCTTTTTTCATCTAAAAAAATATTTTGACACAATATTTGACCAGCTCAAATAGTCATTTCTCAAGGCACGTAGCACACGGGGGTCCACCTGGTTATGGCTTTAAGTGCTAGTGTAACATAGGTGTTAAATAATAACTTTTTTATTATCCTGTTAGCGTTCTCCCTTAAACACAGTTATAGGCTCAGGTTTTATTGCTCCTGGGAGAGATCAGAGAGATTTGCCTGTTGCTAGCTCTGTTTTTATTGGTCCTCCAATGTAAACATCATGGAAAATGCACAACAGATCATCTACCCCCGATTGCTCTTTCTTTTATGATTAACTACCCCCAAAATGTGGGCGTGGGTGACTCAGGGATATGACGACCTGGCTCCCAGCCCCATCAGACAAGTAGTGACTTGCTATTCTTTGTTTTACAGTAGCAGTAAGGGGCCCTAACCAGGACTGGGACCCCCACTGTGTTAGATGCTGTGCGTGCATATGTTAAGAGACAGTCCCTGCCCTGGAGGGTTTACAATCTAAAGAGAGAAGACAGAGGAAGTATGATTATCCCCATTTTAAACATGTGGAACTGAACCACAGAGGCCCTGGTTCAGGAAAGCTCTGAAGCAGACGAACTGTGGAAGGTTGATTGGGAGTCTCACTGTGGTTCCCAGTGACCAGGTCTCAGCCAGGGCTGTCAGAAAGGTCCAGCAAAGCTTCAAAAAGTCAGTGAAATCAGAGTGTTCTAGCCAAGCCCACAAACCACCATCGCAGGGCTACCCAATTTGATAACTGCTTTCAACTACCTGAAGGGGGGGTTCCAAAGAGGATGCAGCTCAGCCGTTCTCAGTGGTAGCAGATGACAGAACAAGGAGCAATGGTCTCAAGTTGCAGTGGGGGAGGTCTAGGTTGGATATTAGGAAACACTATTTCACTAGGAGGGTGGTGAAGCACTGGAATGGGTTACCTAGGGAGGTGGTGGAATCTCCATCCTTAGAGGTTTTTAAGGCCCGGCTTGATAAAGCCTTAGCTGGGATGATTTAGCTGGGGTTGGTCCTGCCTTGAGCAGGCGGTTAGACCAGATGACCTCCGGAGGTCTCTTCCAACCGTAATCTTCTCTGACTCTATGAATTTCAAGGACCTGGATCAATGCAGGTTTCAGAGTAGCAGCTGTGTTAGGCCGATGAAGTGGGCTGTAGCCCACTAAAGCTTATGCTCAAATAAATTG
The DNA here is from genome assembly GCF_965152275.1 of Natator depressus. Classification (NCBI taxonomy): domain Eukaryota; kingdom Metazoa; phylum Chordata; order Testudines; family Cheloniidae; genus Natator; species Natator depressus. Next base: position 11,279,874 of record NC_134259.1, on the reverse strand, counting down.
GTTAGTCTCTAAGGTGCCACAAGTACTCCTGTTCTTTTTTTGTGGATCAATGCAGTTCACTCAGCCCTACTCTCAGCTCTCACTCTCTTCTCCCTGGGCCTAGAGATGTGGGCCCAGATCCTCAAAAAGTATTTAAGCACCTAATTCCCTTCGAACCAATGGGAGTTAGGCACCTAATGACCTTTGAGGATCTGGGCCACGTCCCTTAGTGAACCTGCAGGTGGAGTGTCACTGGGAATGGTCCTAAGAGGGAAGTCGCTCTGCACATGGCTCACATTTCTCTCGCATCCCGCCCTCACCGCTGAATCACTGCCCAGGGAACAATTCATACACGGAGCAAAGAATTCAGAGGCGCTGCCCTTCCTTCGCCTTCTGCTAGGAACAAACATGAGTCCAGACAGCACCTTGGGGATTCCACTGATTGCGTAAGTCTCTTCTGGCCGCACAAACATGGTCTGCGCCCCATTGCTCTGTGTTTGAAATGCAGAGTACGCAATCTCAGGCCCTGCATTTCAGAGGGGCCCAGAGCCCGCAGCTCCCATTGACTCCAAGCCCAAAGGGGTATGTCAGCATGGGCTGCTCCAGCCTGACCCCCCCGGGTTACATACTTGCTTGCACAGTCCATGCTGAAGCCTGCATTGTGGCATCCTGGCTTCTCTTTTTAGAGAGCTAGCTGGAGAACGCAGTGTGAGTACGTCTACATGAGTTGCCATTCGGAGCCCCCTGGCTGCACTGCTGATGTTCCCTCGAGTCTTCTAGGAAGGGCTTTCAGACTGACAGAACCTGCCTGGTAGCAATCACAGGTCATAGAATCATAGAATATCAGGGTTGGAAGGGACCTCAGGAGGTCATCTAGTCCAACCCCCTGCTCAAAGCAGGACCAATCCCCAATTAAATCAACCCCAAGGTCATCACAGCACGACTACTTATCCTTTAGTCAGCATTTTTTATCCAAGGTGCTTTATTGCAGTGGGACAGTATCATTATCTCCAGTTTACCGATGAGGAAACTGAGGCACAGCAAGGCAAAGTGACTTGCCCAAATCCACACAGTGACTCAGCAGCAGAGCCAGAAACAAAACTCTTCTGACCCCGAAAGTCTAGCATCCTAGCCGCTGAATCACACTGCCTCTCTCATAGCCCCCAGCGTCCAGAATCAAGAGCAACCGATACTTTGGAAAGGTGTATCCAGAGTCCCATCTCCCAGTGACAAGTCAAAAATGAATGCAGCATCAACAAGTTTCCCCCCCTGCCGTTTATGACTTTTTCACAGGTTTCCCAAGTACACAATGAGATCAAAGTGACTAACGACATAGATTAGGAATGCACCTCTTTGATCACACCTACAACAATCCCTGGTCCTTAGTCACATAAGCATGTGGAAGTGGCAAACCCACATCCTTTGCAAAATTTGAAGGGGAAAAAAAAAGCAGTGACGGAGAAAACCAAATTGCTTCACCCTCGCTGGCTCATTGCAGCTTTGGGTTGCTGATCACAATTCAATATTTTGGTGTTAGAGGCCTTTTAGGATACCCTTCACATAACACAAGAACCAGCAGGTCACCCAATGAAATGAATAGGCAGCAGGTTTAAAACAAACAGAAGCCAGTACTTCACCCATCGCACTGTCGACCTGTGGGACTCAATGCTGGGGGATGTTGTGAAGGCCAAAAGTATAACTAGGTTGAAAAAGAATTAGATAAGTTCATAGAGGATAGATCCATCAATGGCTATTAGCCAAGATAGTCACAGGCCCAACCCCATGCTCTGGTTGTCCTTAAGCATCTGACTGCCAGAAGCAGGGGTTCATTCACTCAATAATTGCCCTATCCTGTTCTCTCTGAAGCATCTGGCACAGGCCACCGTCAGAAGATGGGACACTGGGCTAGATGGACCATTGGTCTGACCCAGTCAGGCCATTCTTACGTTCTTATTAGACTCCGGTTTGCTAGAAATGAGACCATGCTGCAAAATTCAGCTCCCAACAGGGAATTCAGACATCTGGATTTGGTTTCACGCCTCCCTGAACACAGGAAACCACCGTGCAATTGTGATCCAGGAACACGCGTTAGTTAGATCTCACAAGACTTCTCTGGGAGGTTCAAAACTTGTATTAGCAGTGGTGGGCCGATGTGGAAACTGGGCACAGAGACGGGAAGTGCCTTGCAAAAGGCCACAGAGTAAGTTAGTGACAAAAATGAAACATGAAACCAGGATTCCCTGCGCCTTTTCAAACCACTTACTAAACCACTTATTTGTGTAGCCCTTTAACCAACTGGGGCATGGGGAAGGAAGGGGAACTAGACAAGAAACTCTCCTTTTCTGGATGCTACTCTTGATCATCCTTTGATTATACAGATGCTTCCTATTACCAGCCTGGCACCTCCTCCCCTTTCTTAGCCTGTCACGACATCTATCTCTGTTAAGGAGCCTATTGCTGGGACCTCAGCAGATTTGTAAGAGCCCACCTCCCTGATGCTAGAACCCATGCATGGAGACTGCCCCGTGGTCTCACTTTACAAGCATGTGATGCATGTAACTGACTTGCTTAGCTCCTACACTAGTTATGGGCTCCTGGCTCTCCTTCCCCTTGGCTTAAGCCCGTCTGCTTCCTCCACCTTTCCTTTCTTTCTCCCAATAAGGGCAAAGCTCCTTGGGGGGCCATGCCACTGATTCTGCTCCAGTGCTTGCTATGGCTGTTGACGTCCACCTCTGACCATAGATGCCTTTTGATTAGGAATGGGTTGAAGACACACAATTTGGCTCCAGATTTCAGATCCGGGGGATGGGGGGGAGCCTTGGGTCAAGGCTCATCTTGACCACGGAAGATGTTGTCCCTGCGTGACACCACCCAGACTTGGCATGCTGACACCTGTGGAGGAAGGAGAAGGTCACATACTGGGTACATTAACCTACAAAGGTCTTAATTCTGTATTGGACCCGCCCTGCCCTGAAGCCTGATAAGCAAACCCAGGGAGAGGTAGAAAGAAGGGCCTCTCTGCAGAGTTGGTTTCCATTCCCTTCTCCCACCCACCAGGCTACAGAAATGGAGATTTGGGGGCTTTCCTAACTGTGGGAAGCCCTCCCTCCGGGAAGGAATGAGCTGTAACACTGCACTTCCGTGCTGACTCAAGGAGCAGAGGAGAAATCAGAACCCATGCGCAGCTAAATGGAAGGTCAAACAGCAGTGGGCTGGGAGCACAGCTGATTTCTAGCCTCAGACAGCGCTGCATGCTGACCGAAATGCAGTACTGCATTCTCGAAGGGCAACAGGAAACTGCAGGTTTCTGCTTGTGTTTTTTTATTTCCATATACTTTTTTTTCTTGGCCCTTTGCAGGAGGATGGTGTGCGCGTCCCTCCTGGCTAGGTATCTTCAAGGTAACGATCTGGAAGAACAAACTGAAAAGGTGAAGGATGCAGACTGGCTCAAGGCAAGGGAAGGGAGAGCTCAGAGACCTTAAAACTGGTGCGTGGGGCTAGGCAAGTCAGTTATATCCATGCTTGTAAAGTGAGGCCCTAATGGGATACAAAGTGGTCGAATGGATGGGGCACGAGATGTGGGTTTTATTCCTGTCTCTGCTGCTGGGTGACCTTGGATAAGTTACTGTAGTGCTTTCTGCCTCCGTTTCCCCATCTGGAAAATGGGGGTGATGATACCATTCTCCTTTGAGAGCTACTGATGGAAGGAGCTTCAAAGAGGCAGGTATTAGGATTATTTTTCCCAGCTTCCTTTGGACCACTCATTTCACCTCTGTTTCCCCTCCCACTCTTTGTTGAACATGGCTATTTAGATTGTAAACTCCTCAGCCCCTGGACTGTCTCTCGCTGTGGCCCTGGGCCTGAAAACTTTGCCAATGGGAGCGAGAGCAGGCCCTGGATTCTAGCCCCACGGGGACCTGCGCCCTCTAGGCACTTGTAACACAAGTAAGAGCTTTGCCTGGACTTGTCTATGATGATTCAGTTCTATCTACTTTAATATCGCAGTTCAAACATCCCATCCTGCTCGCTATCTTATCTTAGGTAGTTATATGGCCCTCATTACCGCAGTATCAGGTGATCCTCCCAACACCCCCTTTAGAGGCGGGGAACAGAGGCCCAGAGCGGGCCTAAGGATACGTCTACACTGCAATAAAAGACACACAGCCCAGCCGGAGCTGGCCCGAGTCAGCTGACTTGGGTTTGTGGGGCTGGAAGAAGCAGTGTAGATGTCCGGGCTTAGGCTGGAGCCCAGGCTCTGAGACCCCATGACGAGGGGGTGGGTCTCAGAGCCGAGGCTCCAACCTGAACCTCTATGCTCCTCATTTTAGCCCCACAGCCTGAGCCCAGGTAAATCTGAGACTGGGTGCCTCAGGTTTTCTGATTGCAGTGTAGACGTTACCCCAAGTGATTTGTCCGGGGTCAAACAGGGAGTCCGAGGCAGAACAGGAATTTGAACCCAGGACTCTGTCTATGGCCCTCACAACTGGATCCTCCTTTCCCCCTTCTTGCTCAGGGACACTGGTTGAAATCCACAGTCGCTCAACTGAAGTCACTGCAGGCCTTCTAGATTTTTTGATACAAACCAGCAGCCATACTGGTTCCTATCTTCTTCCGTGCCCTGGCACTGCAAACCTCGCCCCCTGCTTCTCATTGGGCAGCCAATAGCATGACAGGGGCCTTCCTCAGCAGAGAATTAACCAGATTCAAAATGCATTTCCCACCTCGTCACTCTCCGGTCGTAAATGTGTCTGCAGCCGGTCCCCCATTGTTAGCCTCTCGCCTGACGGAGTGAAAACTTCCTTCTTCTTTTCCCCACCCCCAGCGTCTCTTTTAGAGTCTCAAGGGGAAGACAACTCTGCCCTGTATGTTACTCTGTGCACTTAATATGGATGGTATGGTCATCATTAGGCCTGGGACTTCCCATGGCAACAGAATGCCAGCCGGAGGGTAGGGGGAACCAGTGTAATTCTGCTTCAGTGGCTCTTCTCAGCTCATCAATGCTAACGAGCTCTCTTGCGAGTTAACAGACTCTAGCACCCGGCCCACCGGCTGCATTTGCTGGTGCTTTAGACTTAATGCAAATTATTGACTGATAACGCACACAAAGAGAAAGTAGGGCAACCTTCCACTGGGAGGGGAATTAAAAAGGCTGCCAAGCTCCGAGCTGGGTGTAGGGATCTCTTGCTACTGCTTATGAGGCTCTGTCTATCTGCAATGAGCTTATTGATGTGACTATAAAAGGGAGCCAAGTTTGGCCAGGCATTTAGATTTTTTGTTTTTGTTTTAAAAATGGTGAACTTAATTGGGGCATCAGTTTGGGGGGGAGTCCAGCAGGGGCTGATGCATGCTCAGCACTTCACCGCATTAGGCCGTGGGCCAATCGGGTACTTAAGAGCTGAGCACCGCCATTAACTTTGGGGGGCTTCCTTACATGCTTAGCATTAGACAGCTGCTCAAATGCATGGGCTAAAGTACCATTGCCGAAGCAGGGCCCAATCCTGCATCCATTAGTTAAAAAAACTCCCCATTGATTCCCATGGGAACAAGAGCAAACTGTCCAATTACCTGGGTCGTATGCAGTGATGTAACTTAGCGGGGAGGCACCGATCAGGTAGACCGGCCTCTTCCCGGGGCTGGTGTGATTCTCCAGCCTGTCTCCGGTTCTTTCGGGCCCACAATAACTAAGGAGGAGCTACAGACTAGCAGCAGCTAATCTTTGCCCTGCTTTGTTTGTGTCCAGTTTCCATGAGCTGTCTCAGCAGGAGCAGCCAGGAGTCGGAACGCTGAGGAACAATTATGATACTGTTTGCAACAAAGGGAGATTCTGATGTCAGAGGCCTCCCCCATTGCTGGGAAGCTCTGGGTTGTGATCGTGGAGAGGGACAGCTTGTTACCAATTTCTCTTTTTTTAAAAAAAACAAACCTCACCCCCCGCTGTAGCTTCTGCCATGCTGCGCTGCTAGAAAGAACCCGGGTCACTGCCGGTGGGATTGAGCAGAATTCCTGCAGAGCCACGGACTGGCTTTGCCACCTGAGAAAAGTCACTGTTGTGAGAAATCAGGCTGTTTTCTAGTCTCTGTTTTAAAGATGGGACCAGTTGAGAACTCTAGCTACAAACCTGCCCCCAGCCTAGATCTAAATGTCCCAGCTGTCCTTATTTCATTTGCTGTCATAGGTTAACCTGTGACTGAAAGACATAAGGGCTTGCCTACGTTAGCGTAGCAGCATTGTAAAGTACAAATGATGCAATGTAGCTTCTCCCTGGGCCAGTGAGGCCCGTGCACTGCACCTATCCTGGGGCTTTGGATTATCCTGAGACCAAAATCCCTGATGTAGACAACCATTAATAACAAGGTGTATTCAAAGCGATAATCAAGCAGGCTCCCTGATTCCGTGGTGGAGTCTCCGTCGCTTGGAGCGTTTCAGTCCGGACCGGACGGCTTTCCAAATGGTACATGCTCAAGTTCCACCACCTGTGAGTCGGTGGCCAAGTTGTATGGTCCTGCTTTGGATGCATTGGGTTCAGATCTCTCCCATTCATGTGGCTCTCATCTTGGCAGCCTGCCTTTGTGGCGAGGGCTGTGGTGGGCTCCCCATTCCAATGAGTCTCTAAATGAAGAATGGCTGTCTTCCCAAAGGATCCGCTCCGGCCCAAGAAGCAGTTATGGCCTTGATACTTACACTACGGCAAAGCAAAGGACTCCCTCCTGCAAGGCTCTGGGGTCATTTGCCACCTTCTACCAGCACTGAATTCACCATGGGTACGTTTACACTGCAGCTGGGCGTGCGCTTCACAGCGCGGGAAGAGAGACGCATGCTAGCTTTCATTGTGCTAGCATGTGAAAAATAGTCATGTAGCACAGATGGCAGGTAGGGCTAGTCACCTGAGTATAAACCCACCCAGAGCTATCCTGAGCTGACGCCCATGTGACCCCTAGCTCCGCTGCTATTTTTAGTGTGCTGGCTTGAGCAGAGTTGGCACCTGTTGTCTACCTAAGCTGGGAAGCAGCTGCCTAGTTGCAATGTTGATGTACCCTATGAACAATAGATCGGCTTTTCATTACAGGTGTATAGAAAGATGGAAACTCTGCTCTTCGTTAATATCAGATTGTATGTGATCCCATTCAAAATCCCGTTTGGAGCGTGTGGATGAGGAAGGAGATAAGATTTTAAGGTACAGAGAACAGGACCCCTCAATCAGGTCCGTCTTGGGGGGCAGGGAGGCCAGAGGTCCATCCGGCCCTCCCTCCATTTCCCCAGCCAGCTCCAAACTGAAACTCTCCAGCCCCTCCTCTCGCCTGTGTCTCTGTCCCTGGCCAGGAAGTCACCTGATCTCTGTTCTCCAACACCTTCAGTCAGCACCTTTGCAGAGGAGGGGCCCAGGCTATCAGTTGCCAGGAGACAGGGTCCTCGGCCATTCTCTGTGTAGACACCATCACACTGGCCCTCTCGGGCTCTGCGACAATCAGATACCCTTATCTCCCCACCTAGATACTTAAGAAATGCATAGGGGAAACTGAGGCACCCACACAGGATTCAGAGAAAGCATAAAGAACATTCCCGCTTTGTCACAGTAAGCTTGGCCTGTACTCTGTGCACCAAATTCTGCGCTCAGTTACACCAGTGCAACTAAGACGGCTGATTCAGAAGGGACTGAATTAGGCATCTCCAGAGCTAAAAGCATAAACTACTACACTTTAGGCTAAATAGCCAAGGCTCTCTCTACCTGCGGGCTGTAACAAACTCATATCCTCTGTGGCTAGGCACAGCCTGGGACCTGGGACACTCACTCACTAGCAGCAGTGCCGATATGGAATTAGACCCAATTTAAGCCAGTGACTAATTGATTTTCGATTGTGAATGATGGTATGGTAGGAGGGCAATGATCCTAGAATTACATACAGCTACCTCCATTCATGTTTTCTTTTCAGTCATATTCCGATCAGGGGATATTTGAATAAAAACCCTTAGTGTTTGAATAGTGCTTTACCGATCTTCCAAGGGATTGCACCAGCCTTTGCAAACTGGCTCTAATAAATCCCACCCCCAAACCTTCACCTAAATCTGGAATTGAAACAGGGAGCTTGTTCAAATTGCATCTCTAAGAGCATAGACCTTGCGCAGCTAGGCTTGCCTTTAAACATGACCCGGTGTCCAAAAAGGGACGGCCCCAGTGGGCAGCTGCTGAACCAAATTTCTGCTTTGCTGGATTATAATTTATTTTATTAGAGCGCGTCAACATTTTTCATATTTAAAAAGGTTTTGGGGTGTTTTTTTTTTTTTTAAAAAGACCTGTTTTCAATTAATTTTGTGAAGAGCTTTGAACTGAGTTTTGTTTTTTAAATGGAAAAATGCTTATATGGTTGAATGTAACCCATTGAATAGTTTTACTGACTCTTAAAAATCTCATGGTACAAAGAACTGTGACCAATAGTGCTTGTAGGATGGAGCCCTTACATTGTAGACTACTTCACCATTTCCTCCAAGACAGTAACATTGGGTCATTTCAACCTGGAGTGAACAGAAGCATGGAGGAATATATGGTAGGCAACAATCTTGCGTTGTCCAGGCATGTGGACTAGACTAAGGGCTCTCAATCTCAAGAGGAATTCTAGAGCTACTCACTTTCTGTATGGCTAGATGGTAGCTTGAAGTTATTTTTACTGATGTAACATTGGTTAAGAGCAAGGAAGAGGTTGAGAACCACTGGACAGACGAGTTGATAAAGAGCTTTAGCATCTCTTATCTCCAGGCTTCTCTTGTCTAATAATCCCTCACAGCGTATTTTAATATTTTCACACCACAGAAGAAAATCCATTTCATTCCAGGATCACGGAATAGTCAAGGTTTCAAGTAATCCTCAGGTTGCTGGACTTCTCATCCAGTCAATAAAAACGCGACAAAAAAAAATCTGAAAAAAGTGTACTTTATCACTCTAAGTAACTAGAATTCAGGTATTAAAGAGAAAACAGCCAATCACAACATAGTACAGAAATCAAAATTAATTTAACCACACAAAATAAATTAAAACATTAAATATTAACTTTTTCAGTGCAACATATACAGATGACAGAGTAACCATGACTAAAGAAAAGCTTCAGGTTGGTTATTTATAACAAACAGAGAGAGAGACTAAAAAAGGTTAACAATTCAACTGGAGGTGAGTACCAGCTGGAGGAAGTTTCCTAGAATTAAAGCTGATTTTATTATTAATACAGATTATCTGTCTCAGATGAGCATGGCCCCTGCAATGAGGTGGTATTTCTGTCCTAGCACCGTAAAATTTCAAGACAGATATTTTAAAAACCAAACAGCACTCTTACAGGAGGTTTTTGGGTAAAAGTATCCAAAATTGGGGGGGGGGGGGGGGAACGCAAGTTACACGTTTCAGGCAATTTGTCAGAACATCAGGGACACTGGGTGACACAGCACACATTACGGGTGCAAAAAATGTTCAAAAAGAAAGTGGGGTGATTTTCAAAAGGCACATGTAAAAGTTGGGTGCCCAACTCCCACTGACTTTCTGTTGAAATCGGGCACTTATCTATCCTTTGTGACTTTAAAAATCCCCACCCCCCACTGATAATCACATTTATTGATCTTGAAATGCCAGCTCTAAGATTTTTTTTTTTTGTTGTAGTTAAATTAGATAGACCCTAATTTTGCTGTTAAATCTGGATTAACCCCATTGATTTTAAAAATGTCTCCCAGAAGGAACGGAGTTCCTCTGACTTCACACCCGTCTAACAGAGCGCAATCTGGGCCATGCTTTCTTCTTTTGTACTTAAACTCTCAGGGTGAAAGCTTGGCTACACGGAGGTCGATGGCAAAACAATGGGGCCAGGATTTCATATGCTGAGTCACCAGAAATGCTCATCTTTCCAACAGAGCAGAAAGCATTACATTCAATGAGACCCTTTTGCGACAACTCCAAATGGCCTTAGAACGATAGCGCCCAATCCCTGCACCAATGAAGTCACCTGCAAAACTTCCATAGATTTCAGTGACAGCAAGGATTCAGCCCGTAGCTTTTTGTTTTCCTACCGTCAAAAGTCAGTTTATTTGATCTCCTAGCTTTCCCTCTCCTTGCATTGCGACTTTACCAGTAAAGAAAAACTCAAGTAACAAGCATAATTTTGTAAAAGCGGCAAAGAGTCCTGTGGCACCTTATAGCATAATTTTAAATCTCTTATCCTGAAACAGTTTCAAATTAATTTAAAGCCTGCAACCCAGCACAGGATGGACCGTCTATACTCGTGTGTATGGAAAAGCCATTGTGGGGAAAGGAGAGAGGAATTCAGATCTTCATTTTAAAATTCTGACCCCAATACCCATTGTCACAAGAACCTTTATTTCTCCCCTGTCCTTTCCAGTCCCTCTTCAACTAGGCAATGTGGTTGTTTTTAAAGTACACTCCATATTAATGAAGTGTGATCCCACTTTCTGAGTCAAATATCTAGGTATATTCTTAAAAGCATCGCCATTTTAAAAATCAGATCCTGGAAGTTCAGATATTGCAAGGAGCAGATCATGGAATGGATTACGAGATAGACTGTACACATGGCCCTTTATAATTGCTCTTTAGTAGGGTGCAATCGGGGTGGGAGGCAGGGGGAAGCAAGGATTCAGCGCCAGAAAACCTAGGCTAGATCCTCAGCTGGTGTAAATTGGCATTGCGCCATTTAAGCGAATAGAAATATGTTAATTCACACTAGCTGAGGATCTGTCTCCCTTGTTTTTAAAAGAGGTCAAATTAGTGGCTGCACGAACATTCTCACTAGTGGGTCAACTCAGGAGGCATGTGTGAGCTTCTTGCCTATCAATACATTTCCAGGCAATAAGGAGGGACAGAGCTGCGCCTAGCCAAGACGTGCCTCGATGAGTATCAGATACCTGTTAGTGCCAGTGCCATCTTAACATGCAAAAGATCTGAGTTGGAATGTTAAAGCAGCACTCAGGCTTAAAGCCATACCACCATTAGGGAGGGGTGAAGAGTGTCAGAACGTCATCCCCGGCAAATCTGACCCAGGCTTTTGAATGAATTCCTATGAACTTCTTGGGGTGCACCCAGCACTAATGGCTATACAGCTTCCTGAGAAGGAACTTCCCTGGAAGGTCTGAGGACAAGGTGGGGCGGTCAGAGAACTAATGACCCAACCGTTAGTTGCAAGATCCATCCCTCTGCTCATGGATGTTGTCACAGGACCTGACCCTGCAGCCCGGTCCAGGAACAAGGCTTGTGAAATAAAGCCTAACCGCCCCAATGGGCCCGTGAATCAAGGCGTGAAGAGAAGCCTAAATAATTTAGGCTACAAGAAATCAATTCTTTAGTCTTATTCCCATATAAAAAGAGAGAGAGAGAGAGCAAGCACCATCCTGCAGGGTGCAATATAAAGGAACTCTGCTCCTTGTGGAATTGGGCCCTAAATGCACAGCTTCCATACGACATTTGGACGCAATTTTTTAAAAACTATGCTAAAAACCACAGTCCCCACTCCTCATGGCTGGAGCACTCTGCATGTTCTAAGGTGAAAAAGGGCACTAAAAATCAGGTCGAACTTTTCTTGGGAGCCCTAGGTTAGAGGTTAAAGCCTACGTTCTAAAAAGCAGGACTAAGCGATTTATACAGCTCTTGTAATTATGGCCATCAGCAACACCGCTTCAATCTTAAGGGCTGAATTTGCCACCGACAGAAATGGTCAGAGTGCCACCGATATCAATAGAATTTATGGCCACTTATGCCAGCAGGAAATTTGGCCCCAAGTTTCCTGAAGTGCTCAGAAACCAAGAACAGACCAATTGGGTCCCTCCCTACACAAAAGATTTCAGGGATCTCAGAGATGGAGCAGAACTATTAATCTGCTGCAGGGCAGTTACATGGCACTTCAGTTCAGATATTTCTTCTCCAGTCGTTTTGAGCCAAGGAGAGGGTGCTCTGATGTTTTAGAAGATATCAGAGAGAGAAATGTGGGTAATTCAGCAATTACTCCCCGATTCAGGAAAGTGCTTAAGCACTTGCTTAAAGTTTAAGCAGACGCTTAAGTGCTTTGCTGATCAGGACTGCTTTACAAAATCAGGACATTAGATGTGTTGGGCTTTTCCTCTTTGACAGACTCTGAGCATCACTGCTGGAGTCACACATACAGCTCAGAAATTGACCAGACCACACCCCACGCTGCCACACCCTCAAGACGAAGTGCCTGCCAGGTCACTGCCAAGTGCAATAATCCATATCCACCTCTCAGACACAGATGCTGCTATTTTAAAATTAATTTTTCAAATCAGCTTTAAAAATAAATCAAAGAATTAAACGGAGTTGGGCGGGGAAAAAATCCTGGGCAGAGACTGACAAAAGCCATCTTTTGGTTGGGGGGGGGTCAATCTGCCTCCATAAGAAATCAAGGGGAGTGGACTTAATAGGTGTAGAATCAGGGCCATTGGAAGACTGCGTCAGACTCAGTCAAGGTGCAGGTCCAGCAAAGGGTTGAAACATGCTGATCTCTGACAATTAAGATTATGGAACAAACCATCACTTGTGTATCTATTTCGAAATTTCCTCCGGTGCCAGTCATTAGGTTGCTGTATTATAGGAAACCAGAAGTTCATAAGACTGTTCCCTCTTTTAGGGAAGAGTCTGAAAATGAATAAGTAAGGCAGTGGTTTCTCTATATAAGATAATATATATTGTTGTTGTTTCTAATTTTCCCTACTATGGATCTGGGTTAAAAGTTGCAAGCATTCCTCCCGTAACATTTTGCTTCTCAACAAAAGGGTAAAATTCTGCTCTTCAATCATAAGGATAAACCTAGGGCCAAATTCTTAACAGGTGTAAGCAGGGGAAGCTTCACTGACATCAGTGGAGGGATAGGTCTCACTTAGGCCCATGAAGTGAATTTGACTCTAAGACTGTATTTTGCCAGGCAGATCTGGAAGCAAACTTCAGATCAACATTCAGAAGAATATTTCATAGGTGGGACTGTCAAGTTTGTTATCCAATTGCATAATGTATGGTGTGGGTTTATCCTCTCAGACTCAAAGAGGGACTAGAGGTATGCAAACATTTACCTACAAGTTATAATCCATACTCCAGGGAACAGTCCCATTTACTTAGGAGGGCCTGATTCTGATCTCACTCCAGAGTAACCAATGGCGTTACACCAGTGTAAGCAAGATCAAAATCAGACCCCATGAGCTTATTCTATTCCCATGTGGAAGGGTTTGCAGGATTGGGCCCTAGGTTTCCCGCTGTCATAACACAGCAACTCCTAAAGTTTTCTGAACAGTCCCTAAAGAGCATAAAGAAATGCAAAAAGCCACATGTCTAAGGGCCTCATCCAAACCCATTACAGACATTGGAAAGACTTTAATAAGCTTTGGATCAGGCTCTAAATGCCTAGATTGCCACCACCCCAATGGCCGCCATTTTGTTATGCTTATTTCCACGTTCCATTTTTTCAGCTTTCCAAGAACACCGAAGACATTTAACCCGCAAACACATTTTTCTGCCTCAATAACTTGTAATATTTTCTGCCATCACATTTAAAACGCAAAGGACTGCAGGGGCTTGAACACATTCCACCCCCCAGCCACACGGGCTCGCGCGTTGCTATTTCTCTCTTGCAACTCGTCTCCTGATGAAGAGGAATTGATCATCATCAGAAAGGGAAAGGATAGCCCCGGCCAGTCCACCTTGTCCTGTATTTCCCCTGCCCCAGATTTCATCTGGCAGGGCGAATCTCCCAATGGCCCCGGCAGCATAAAGGAAAAAAATTGCAGTCAGACAAATAGGATATTCCTTTGAAAGGGCTGCGTTCTCTCTTTTGAAAAACGGAGACCTGCAACTGCTCCTCCTAATGAGTCAAATATGTAACAAATGCATGAACCAAAGACCCAGTCTTCAGGTACGTTCCATAAAGTCTCAAAGCAGGACAGATACCGACAGACAGCCAGTAAGCAATCTCCAACCTGAACTGTACACGCTCCCTCCCCCACCCCCAATCGCTGGTGTCAAACCTACTTCCCCTCCCCCACCCCCCCAAATCATCACATCTACGTAAACATGAAGCTGACCCACGTGTCGTTCTCGTGTCCGAGTCTGAAGTCTCATAAAACAGTCTAAGATTCCATGGTGGTTGAGAGGTGGTCTACTCGTTACTTCATGGCTTCACATTGCATAGCCCCATGGAGATGGTGCCCTCGATTTGGCAAGGTTCTGAAAGCTCAGCCTATAATACAGGATGCATATGAAGAGTCAAGGTAATGTAGTGTATGCTTGATACTAATCCCCTGCCAGAGCATCTTCTTCCATGGAAAAAATGTTCTTCTCTGGAATGGGATAGGCCTCCTTTATTATACTGCAGCAGTCCCATCTGGCCATGGCAATTAATGTATTGGTCAGATCCAGTTCTCCTTCAGACCACTGCAGAATAAAAAAACAAACAAACAACACACACCACACAGGTTAACCTACTTCCATGGGAGCAAACAAGGGCGTAATTTGGCTCTAGTCTAGCATCAGAAGGCAAGTGAGTCATAAGAACGGCCACATTGGATCAGACCAATGGTCCCTCCAGCCCAGTATCCTGTCTTCTGACCGTGACCAGTGCCAGGTGCTTCAGAGGGGATGAACAAAAAAAAAAACAGGGCAATTTTGAGTGATCCATCCCCTGTCCAGTTTCTGGCAGTCAGAGGTTTAGGGACACCCAGAGCATGGGTTTGCATCCCTGACCATCTTGGCCAATAGCCATTGTTAGACCTGCCCTCCATGGTTAAATACATTAGAAATTCCATTACAGCAGTAACCCAGAGGGGCTAAATAACTTATTTTGGGTGCCTAACTTATGGCATTTAAGAACAGTCTGATTTTCAGAGGGTGGATGCTCAGCACTTTCTGAAGATCAGGCTGCTTAATTTGGGCAACCAAAATTACTCCTCAGTCAGTCAAATTTGAATATTTAGGGCAGGGAGTAGATAGCTCGTTTTTCCTTCTTGCTCATTCAAAAACGTTCACTTTCAAGTGACACTGCTGTTTCAGTGCCTGATCTATGGATAAGGGCTCCCTGTCTCTTTATGGAAGTCTAAGCACTCTCTCCTTCACGGTATGAAAAGTACACCTCCCCTACAATGTGGGGCACCTGATATAGCCACAAACAGCTCAGGAGACCGCTCTATAAAGCCAGGACAAACAAAGGCACCTTAGCTGCCATTACAAATAGATCTAATACTCTAAAAGCAATGAAGAGGAGTACATGCTTTCTACAGAATTCTGTCTCCTTCGTGAGCACGATGAATAAGTCAGGCTGACAAAGATAAATAATTAGAGCAGAGACAAAATTAAAGAAAAACAGGAAGAGATCCAGAATAATTCTGGCCCCTGCCTAGACGGTATGTCATAGGTCACCTTGAATTTATGGCAGCACGTGGTGCAAAAAACCGCTGCACTGACAAAGAATATGTTGTACCAAACTGCCAAGAGCACAGAAGCTGGATTTTCAGAGATGCTAAAAATGGTTGCGATTTCTTCCAGTGTCATTGGAAATCTCTTGCAAATCAATGCTCATTTAGTGCCACAAATGGGACTGGTTTACATGCAGATGCCGTAGCCCTAAGTAGGCAGGCCAAATGGTTTGTAAATCAATTTTAAAGGGAGCAAAAAATCACTCAGCACTCAAAAGATGCTTTACTATAAATTCAGATGGTCTATAAAAAGGGAGTCTGGGGAAATATCATATTTAGAGGGAGATTTTCAAAGATTGGTTAGCTACCACTGCACATTTCAAATCTTCCCTCACTTAAATAAAGTTTACTAATTTATTAGATTATATTACTTCCCACTCTTTAGGCTCTTCACTATTTGCATTTCTCTCAGCATGGGGTCTAAACCAGCAATCCTTACTCACATGACCAGACCCAATGGGGCCTGATCCAGTGTTACACCAACATCGTTTTACATCACCCTGTTTGATCCTTGGGAATTAAAAATCTGCATTTTATATGGCAACATTAATGAAGTTATTTCACTGTATCTTAGGCAGTGTTACCTAGTGGGTAGGGCACTGAACCAGGACTCAGGGAATCTGGGTTCAACTCCCAGCTCTGCTGCTAGTTTGATGGGTAACCTTGGGAAGTCGCTTCCCCTCTCTGTGACTCAGTTTCCCTATGTGTAAACTTGAGATAAGGATACTGACCTCCTTTGCAAAAGAGCTTGGAGGAGATCTATGGATGAAAATTGCTATACAAGAGCTAGGTATCACTCTACATCTTGGAAATGCCAGCTAAATTCACTTAAGAAACAAAAGTTGCTCAGCAGTTCTTACTTACCTGGTAAATCAGCCTCCTCTCCCGCCTGCCCCCCCCCCCCCCACAAAAAAGGTAGGAATGAAATTAAAAAAAAAATTTCATGCATGAAAGGTTGATCTCAGATGCATTCCAAGGGGTAAACAGGACCACTCTAATTCTAATAGAGGACGCTGAAGGATGAAGTGTACTGATGTTCACATTACCTTATGTGATCTCCAAAAGGACCCCCATTGATCCTGCTCTCATAACTGCCTACTGCAGATATAACCCACTGGTAAGTGTTACAGGTTGTAGGCCTGGCTTGACATGAGTCAGACATGGGTGAGGCCTCATTTCTTGGGAGACCAGGTTAGAGAGGTAAATGGAACAGGAGGTTGGAACAGAATGTCCAGGCTAAAACTAAGATAGGTTAATGGGCTGGTAAGATAAGAGACCATGTCTATACTAGCTAAAATGAGGGGGAACACCCAGGGAGCCATTTAAAATGGACACAATAAGCCTGGAATGTAAAGACGTAAAAAGTCACATGGACAGTGCGTGTCTAGAGCATACTGTACAGGGATTGGTACCTCTGAAGTAACCAAGCCAATCCCAAAACAGTAAATGCAACATCATGTGTACATGTATACAAAAAGGAAGAGGTTTTCTGTGTAAGTTTGGGTGTGTGGTATGCCTTATACCTATCCCCTATGCTTGAATCTGATCAACTCAGCACAGCTTTGCTGGAGGTCAAAATAAAGATACCCGAGTGACAACCTGGAGTCAAACCGAGTTCTTGAGCAGCTGAATGGAAAAAAGGTCTCAGAGGGAATCCCACCATAGGTCCGCCCCTGTGCCCGATCCACCAAGGATAGGAGTCTGTTGCAGCGCTAGGCAGCCTTGACTCTTTAGCTCAAAAAAAACTGTAGCAGCTCATGCTTTAGCTGTAGAGGTCCCTGGTTCAAGTCCCCAGTGTGTTGACCAAGATGGTGGCTGTCACAAAAGGTTCCTTGGACCTTCCTTTGATGCATCTGATAATGGCTACTGCCAGGCTGCATGCATCACCCATGGGTATGGGGAGATACAAGTTAAAGAATAATAGACGAGGGATCGTTTGGACTTTGCCTGCTACTGACGCCAGCTAAATGGAACTCAGCTCCTTAGCAGGATCTTCATCTCCACGGCCAACCAATTTAACTGTTGGAAGGAAGCTGTTGCTACGACCGTTGTTCCTCCTACCTGTCTCTGAATGGCAACAGGAAGTTCCCCCCTTCAGGAGCCCACTGGGCTTCTCGTGTCTGCAGATGAAGGCTCGGCACCACTCACAATGTTTTCTTATCCGACAGCAACTGAAATGCAATTTAGGGCAGGGGTATTAGGATGGAGACAAGGCAAATAGCTTGTGCACAGGGAAGGAGGGGAAAAAAAAAAAAAAAAACAACCAACAATGAAGACGTCTTTACTGTTCAGCAATAACCATCTCAGCAACATACTGGGCTTAGTTCTGCTCTCAGCTACCCCCAGAGAGCTCCATTGATTTTAGTGAAGATGCCAATGCAGACTAACAGAGTAGAATGTGGTCCATTGCTTCTGTTTACGCCAACGAGAATGGTGGTGCTGAAGTCTAATTTGCACAGCTCCCTTGGGAAGCATCAAGGGGTGGGGTGGGGGAAGAAGGAGAAAAATCACACAGCATTCACTTCGCTTAGCACCGAAACGCAATTCCCCTACTGGGGTGGGAAATGACAGGCATTACTACAGCACCAACAATGCTACACGAGAGAGTGTCTTGATGCAAGGACAAAAGGAATGCCTAATCATTGCAAAGCAACAGGGGAATTTAGATAGGCAAAATGGGACACACTCACCCCTGGTGTAGCTCCATTGATGCACAGGAATGAATTTACATCTGGTTAGTTACCCGAGATCTGGAATTTGAACCAGACACTGGAGACTCAAAGCCCTACTCCTAGGAAAAGGGCCACGAGATCTTTCAGGATCTGGTCTAGACAGGAAGGGTGATCTAGAGAGGAAGGACAGCCTGACGACAAAGGCACCAGTCGGTGACTCAGGAGATTGGGATTCAATTCCTACTTCTGCCACAGACTCATTGTGTCGTCTTAGATAAGTCACCTACTCTGTCTTTGGCCCCTATTCAGGAAGGCACAAAAGCATGTGCTTGATTTTCAGCATATGCTGAAATGCTCACCTGAATCAGGGCCTCTGTGCCTCAGTTTCCCATTTGTGAAATGGGGGTGATGATACTACTTCTCTCTCACCCTTGATCTACATTGTAAGAAATTGACTGGCACTATGAATCTGTACAGATCCTATCGCAGCGTGATCCTGATCTCATCTGGGGCCTCTCGGGGCTACTTTAATACAGAGAAATAAACCACAAGTGCTCAGAAACTCTGGTTTAGACCTCAGACAACTGGAGGGGAAAAAAGCCCTCAATGAATTTGGAACAAATTGTACACAGCAGCCAATAGCACCGATTGATGTGCTGTTGAAAGATTTATTTACATTTATAAGTATATATCAGCCGTGAGAAAAGTGACAATTAGGGCAAGACAAACACTCTGGCTTATTGCAGCTGTACCGACTGGTTTGTTCATTTGATCCCCTCGTGAATGAAGAGTTAAGAGCTAACTGAAAGAAGAGTTAGGACATGCAGAGAGACTGTGAAGCAATAGGTCTCGTAACACAAGACACTTGGGTTGGGAAATCAACAGCAACACTTACCTATTCCTTTAAATTACACATTGAAGGCAGTATTGTTCTCTTAACACACTCATGTTGCAACACGAGTATATTGTCCACCTGCCCTTAGAATTAACATCGAAGTACTTTACATCCATAGGGATGAGCTGTTCTGTAGAACTCCAGTTATTCACAGAAACGGGCATTGGCACAAATAATGTTTCTTGTATCACAATAGCAACCAGAAAGCTTTCTGCCCTCTAAGAGTGCAGTACAGCGGTCTGCATTTCCCCTGCAACAGTTCCATTCACTAGCACATTAAATAGAATAGCGAGCTTCATCTCACGCACTATTTCATGTGTTAGTCGTGGCATCAACTTTGGCTGGAAAAAAAACCAAACCAAAAAAAAAACCAACCGGAGGCCCAATCCTATTTAGGGGCTCAGCACCATGCAGGGTCAGGTCTAGAGTCAGCAGCTCCCCTGGAAGCAATTTTCACAGTCTACATGCATAGGGCCTGTTCAGAGAAGAACCTGAAGGAGTCTAGTTAATGTAACCTACAGCTTCTTCCAGTCCTGTAGTATGCAAGATACAGTTTAGATGCCCTTATGTCCATTTACCGATGTAAACAGGCCCCCCCTTTTATACCTGTGAATTTGGCCTATTTTGGTATGGAGTTAAGAACCAAACACCTAGTTTTTATATTAGCTTTTCAGTTCATCCATTTAAATAGACAGCCTTAGAAGTCAGCAGGTTTTCAGACAGAAATTTTTCCCCTGGCACTGCACTCAAACATCCAACCAGTAAACCACCATTATGAGGTTCAGATTATTCTGTGTATAAATACCCCGGGTCCATCCCTTCCCAATTCCCAACCATGGCTCTGAAACAACTAAAGAGACTGCTTGAAAGAGAATTAAATTTAGGCTTTATATGGAACTGGGATGTATTAGCAGGAGCGTTGTAAGCAAAAAACACAAAGTAGTAATTCTTCTGCTCCATGCTGATTAGGCCTCAACTGGAGTAGTGTGTCCAGTTCTGGACACCACGCTTTGAGAAAGACATGGACAAACTGGAGAAAGTCCAGAGGAGAGCAACAAAAAATTAGGAAAGGTCTAGAAAGCATGACCTATGAAGAAAGATTGAAAAAAATTGGGTTTGTTTAGTCTGGAGAAGAGAAGACTGAGGGGGAACCTGATAACAGTCTTCAGGTATGTAAAAGGTTGTTATAAAGAGGAGTTTCAGAGTAGCAGCCATGGTAGTCTGTATTCTCAAAGAGAAAAGGAGTACTTGTGGACCTTAGAGACTAACAAATTTGAGCATAAGCTTTCGTGAGCTACAGCTCACTTCATCGGATGCATTCAGTGGACTGAATGCATCCGATGAAGTGAGCAAAATGCATCCGATGAAGTGAGCTGTAGCTCACAAAAGCTTATGCTCAAATAAATGTGTTAGTCTACGGTGCCACAAGTCCTCCTTTTCTTTTTATTAAGAGGAGGGTGATACATTTTTCTCCTTACCACTGAGGACAGGACAAGAAGCTATGGGCCTAAATTGCAACAAGGGAGATCTAGGTTACACATTAGGAAAATATTCCTAACTAATAAGGGTGGTTGAGTACTGGAAAAAATGACCTAGGGGTGTTGTGGAATCACTGTCACTGGAGGTTTTTAAGAGCAGGTAAACAAGCAGGGATGGTCTAGAAAATACTTAGTCCTGTCTCAGGGCAGAGGACTGGACTAGATGACCTACCGAGGTCTCTTCCAGTCCCCCGTTTCTATGGTTCTGTAATGCGTGGTGGAACGGGATTTCGAGTTTGTGTGGACACTTATGCACGGCTAAGACAAAATCAACAAAATCTCACTGAGACCCAGTAAAGTAGTAGTAAGCTGAGGCACAACAGCACGTAAAGCAGACTTACTGTATTAGTACACAGGCCACGATAAGGACGACGGACGCTACCACTGAAACCACCACCAAGGCAGTGATGGTTTGTTTCTTCTGATTGGCAGCTACCACTGCAAGGAGGTCTGCGTGTTCGCATCGCGTCCCGACAAACCCAGAATGGCAGCTGTGAAAAGAAGAGAGACATGAGAATTAAAAAAGGAAAGTGCAAAAGCCCAGGCGCACCCAAGAAATAACGATCCAGTCATTGGGATTCTCAAAAGGCATTTGGCAGTCACCACCTCAGTCCCCTGGCCAGAGAGCAAAGAGCGGGACAGAGACAGGCTAGCAAAGTTCCCACTGAAGTCAAAATAAGTTGTACCTGATCAAGAGCTGCAAGGTAAAGCCCTGAGCGCATACTAAGCCAGCAGCTCCTTGGCAAAGTTTTCAGGCTTCCAAAAGCCATCTATCTAGGCTGGATTTTCAGAATGCTGAGCTCCTGCAAATACCCATTTGAGTCATGGGACCTGCTGGGGGCACCACTGAAGATCAGGCTAGTAATTTAAGGTTATGTCTACGCTGCAGTTTAAAAACCCGCGGCTGGCCCTTGCCAGCCGACTCGGGCTCGCGGGGCTTGGGCTGCAGGGCTGTTTAATTGCCATGTAGACCTCTGGTCTCAGGCTGGAGCCCAGGGTCTAGGATCCTGTGAGGTGGGAGGGTCCCAGAGCTTGGGAATGTCTACACTGCGATTAAACAGCCCCGCAGCCCAAGCCCTGCGAGTCAGTCAGCTGGCACGGGCCAGCCACGGGTGTCTAATTGCAGCGTAGACAGGCCCTTAGATAACTAAATATGGATTTAGGAGCCTAACTTTAGGCACCCAGGTTTGACTTTTTCCACCCCCCCTTTTGTGCCGTGAAGGACAAGGGGAGGTGGGTACTCCATTCTCGCTGAAAATTCCAGCCGGTGTTGTTTCCTCTTTGTGACTCCAAAGATAATGCAAAAAGTTATATGTGCCAGTTCGCATCCCAAGGGGGGATGCAATGGGCACTATCATAGGCCTGCTGCCCTGAGGAACAGTGGATCACTTTCTCTTCAGTTTCACTTGTGCTCACACAAGCAAGACACTTTGGCACAGGAAGAGACTTACACACATGCTGGCTTCTCCTCTTGCACAAGAAACCTGCAGGTCCCGTGGAAGCAGAAGTGACTGTGGGAGTCGGGACAGTCGTTAAAATGGGAACGGACTGCGGCAGCCACTGGGGGACCTAGTTGGGATGGACAACAAACAAAGATACATTTTTAAACTCCAGGTGTAACCCACACAGCTTCTGGGTGTGGTGTTTTGTCCCTTCTAGTGGCACCAAGACCACTTAGAGTTAAATGAGTCTGCTCTACAGCCTTAGCTAAGGGGCAGTTGGCTTTTAGCTCATGCCATAGAGGCTCACGCACTAAGCTCCAGAGGCCCCAGGTTCGATCCCACCCACCGACGATCGGGATCTGTCAGCGTTACACAAGTCTGAGACAATTCTCTGCCCACAGGGTTGTGCTCAGCAATGATTTAGATTTCGCATGATGCAGAGTTTCAGGGGCACAGCACACAAGCGTTCATAACCCATACAGTAAAGCCCGAAAGAGTTTACTAGAAAAGCATTAACCTCTTTAGTGGGGTTTTTTCCACCCCAAACCACCCCCTAAACTTTAAATAGATAATTGTATCCCTGCCACAGAATTCCACCAGATAGAAAAGGAGACCACCACTATAGTTCAGAAACCCTATTAAGCACTGAAGATTTTTAAGAGCAATTTCCGTAGAACCCTCTTGGTTTTGCTAGACATATTCAAAGCTGTCCAGGAGTTTTAGGTCCCAGATTCCTGTTCGTATTAATGGAAACTGGACACCCAAATCCTTTAGGTGTCTTAAAATAATCCCAGTGTCTCTCTAAGCAATTCTCCCATACAGGCAGGACCCTTATTACTATGAGGTTTTATTTCTATTACTGTAGCATCTAGGGGTCCTAGTAACAGATCAGGATCGCATTATGCATGGTACTGTACAAACAGACTCCTCCATTGTGATTTGAGCTCTAAGATTAGCTTAGTGCTGGTGAGGGGAAGGGTGGGAGTGAGCCCACCAGAAGAAACCCACCCCCCACTCCAAATGAAGGAGGGGCCACAGAAACCAGGGTGTGCAACTGGCAGCATCAGGGAGAGAAATCCTCCATGGAGCCACAAGAGAGATGCCGCCTGGAGCAGAGTAAGATTCCCATGCCACCCTGCCAAAGGTGCTTCAAGTCTGTCTTGGAGGACCCACCTCTGGGATGAGAGGGGAGTTCAGTCTTCATGGCCCAGCCAGCTCTTGGCCTCTTTGTTGAGGCTGCCAACAGAGGGTGCATTTTAGCGACAGTTTGGTGGTCGTTCTCCATGATGGATGCTTACCCACGGAGAAGCAGACTAAATCCCCCATCTCCTTACACATAGGCCAGCATGTCACCCGAGGAACACTCAGGCACTGCTAGGCTGGTCTGAGTGGGTAACTTAGAGAACAGAGCCCTTTGCCTCTATTTACCAATCCCTTGAGCCAACCAGACACCCTCCTCCATAGACTCCTAGAAACATGGGAGGAAGGGAAGAATTCTGTAGGAGAAGAGCAAATTCCATTTCCCCTTTCCAGAGACACCTCGCTAATACCCCTGCAGGGTTTAGATTTTTAAGTAAGTCTTTTGCAATCCTGCCATTCGGATTGGTGTAGAGGGGACAAAGAAGCTGCATCTGTTGACACCAAGCCTGAATTTGGCCCAGAAGCTATCATGAAAGCGATCGAGACCGCAGGCTGAGGAAAAAGTCAAGAGAGACCAAAAGGAAAGGAGATTATCCACTGAGTGGGGGCTGGATTTGTTCTTCCAACCCTATGGAAAAATCAGAGGCAAGCAGCAGATCTGTTTAAGGGGCCCACAGTGGATCGTTTTTTATACACTCACAAAATAAGCCTTTGTGGCACTAGAAGAATTTACTAAACAGCTTAAAACTTAAAGTTCTTAGCCTAGATGAAGTTGATGAATAATCAAAGACTCAGGCGTTTAGAGAGTACTTGCCAAAGATCCACTGCACTCTTCCATTTGTTTTCTTGTTACGAAAGCACCCACCACCACAAGAGCACGTCACAGAGATGATCTATACTTAGATGAAGACGCTCACAAGAAAGGGGGTCTGCTTTAAAAAGGGACCTCTTCCACCAAGCGTGATGAACACAGCCAACTCAGTGCTGGCGATTCTATAGAATGAAACATTGTGAAGTCAAGTCTCAGTAGTAAGGACAAAGCAGAGCAGAGGAAGAGAAGTGGGACACAAGAATCCATCGGAGAATACAAAAGCTTTCCTGCCCCTCCTAATTGCTACACTGTTTTCCATTTTGTCCTGTGCTGTTTTAAATTATCGTTCACAGCTGATACTGAAAACCAATATCCTGCTTTTGGATTAGCACTCTTAGAAAGCACATCTGATCTCCGTTGTTTCAAAGCCCGCTTCGGGTTCCTGTTTCCATACATTTATGTCGGGCATGGTAATTAAATCCACATCTCTCAAAAGCTCCAGGTCCCAGGGAGATTTTAAACAAGTTTGAGTGTTAATCAAGGATATTGGGGAAAGAAAAGGCTTTGTTCAAATCACGTATTCACATGAGGTGGCGGCAGGCAGCCTGGTTGGGTACTTGAGCAGCAATGGGCCAGTATTGCCATGTTGGAGACACTGATCAGATTTCCAGCCCAGATTGTCTCATTACACGGGTTACAAGCTCTCCGTAGATTTTAGAGTCAGAAGGGGCCAAAATGATCATCCTGTCTGACTTCCTGTCTAACACAGTCCTCAGAATTCCACCTATTAATTCCCTCACTGAGCCCTGGGGAGGAGTCAGCTAAGGAGCAGGAGTGACTGCTTCAGCCCCACTTTCAGGGAAGGAGCATCCCCATCTCGGAAGAAGGGGCCACTGGTAACTCCAACAGCCAACACTGACAGTGGATTTTCTCAAAAGGGACAGATCTCCCCCAACTTTACTGGCATGGAGAAAAAGCACGGGCAAGCCTTTAGATGGAAAGCAAACAAAGGCCCGCCAGCCTCATATCAGGATCAAGTAGATTGTATGACAGCTGGTTACCGTTTTCGGAATCTGAACAAAAGACACACAGATAAAGAGGTTGATCAAACAAATGGGTCTTATAAAGGTACTACATACAGATTAAGACAGAGATTGGTTAATAGTGGTGTGCAAAGTTCATGTAAGTTATGATACATAACCAATGTAAGATATGTAACCAATGATAAAATAGGGTTTTCTTTAAAAAAATGCAAACTGCTTATTGGCAGGCAAAGGAATGAATGGGCCACTGTACCGGACTTCTCAGAAGCAGCCTCACACAGTCAGAGGGAAGAAACATTGCTTAGATTGTAAGCTTTTCAGAGCAAGGACTGTCTTTTTGTTCTGTGTTTGTACAGCACCTAGCGCAGTGGAGTCATCTAGGATTAAGGCTTCAAGGCAGTGCCATAATACACATACAATAATAATAGACTGGAATGGCAGAGAGAAGTTTACAATACTTAGTCCTGCCATGAGTGGAGGGGACAGGACTAGAGGACGTCTCAAGATCCCTTCCAGTCCTACGATTCTATGAATGGCCTGGACTATGCTGTAACAGTTCTTTGAATAAATGGAGGACTTTAGAGCCATCAAACCAGCAGCTTTTGCCAACAAGCAATTCACTGAGCAGCAAGTAGCACAAATGGGCTTCTGAATGGAGTCTGGCCTGGCCTCTTTTAGCTAAAAGAACAGTGGATGTGATAAAACTGACCCCCTTCTCATGGCCCAGGCAGTACGGAAGCCTGACTGTTTCTAATAAGGGCTCAGAGACACACACCCCCGATGCCCTGGGAACATCTGAACATGGAACTGAAACTTCAGAAAAGGAACATGGAAGGAAAGTGCAGTGGTAGAGATGGTCAGAAATTTTCGAGTGGAATGTGTGTGTGTCTGGAAGTGCAGACTCATTGGAAGCAGAACTTTAAAAAAAAGTTTCTGAAAGAAAAAATTGGGGAGGGGGAGGAAGAGCTTTTTTTAAAAGGTTGAAACAGACCATTTCAATTTTCCATGTCAAAAATAAAGACACAATCTTCTTTAATATAGTATAACATGAAAACAGAGTGAAATGTTTGACTTATCGAAGTGAAATGTTTCAACTGACCTGAAATTTCATTTCATGGGAATATTTCAAAAGTTGTTCTTTTAATTCCATTTCAGACTAAAACAAGATTCTGAAATCAGGGATTTTCCCGCAGAACAAAATATCCAGTTCCTGCCCAACTCTCCTCATTACACACTTATTATTATTTGTATTAGAATCATAGAAGATGAGGGTTGGAAGGGATCTCAGGAGGTCATCTAGTCCAACCCCCTGCTCAGAGCAGGGCCAAC